>NC_054874.1:27372286-27736699 GCF_018320785.1 Cheilinus undulatus | reverse complement strand
ACAGAATGCAGACACAGAAAATGTTAGGAGGAACAGACAAGGTTAATAAGGAGCTTATCAGTTTCTTATTGGCTGGACTTAAAAGCCAATCACTCACTGCTGCAACTGGCTGAGAAGTGGGAACTGCCTGAGGAGCAACCAATCCAGCCTGGGGTTTGAGTGTGGCAAGAGCTGTAAAACAGAGACAAGCCCCATCATAAAACCATACCTTTAAATTATGAGCTAGTGCTGTCATGTAACAAATTCTGCAGAGTTGTTGATCATGAAAAAAGTGTGCTTAAAATCTGGACTGATGCTCTGCAACACTCTGCACATTTTTGTTGATTGTTTTAATTTTGCAACAACTGTTACCACATCTTGAACTTGAACTGTGCAATAGAGGGAGCACAAACCGCTGACAACCCACCTTCTCTGGCTGCAGTGACCTCTTTGGTGAGACGAGCGATGACTCTGCAGGCGGCATCGTGTTGGTAGAGGGCATGTGACAGTTCCTGGCGAGTTGTCTGCAGCTGCTGCCGCAGAGTGAAACTGTGAAGCATAACAGCATCCTAGAGCACAAATGAAAGCCACATCAACTCTTCTTCAAATTAAAGCTTTTTTAAAGGTCAGAACTGGAAAAAAACACTGTGCTATAACAGGCTTTTTCCCCATTGTATGTATGAGGAAATAAGAGCACTGACCAAGTGTTTACAGTGGCTTAAGAAAATCTATACAGCCCTGTTAAAACTAAACATTTTTGTGATGTAAAATAATGTGGCTCAGGTAAATCTTTTCAGAACTTTTCCCACTGTCAATATAACCATAACATATATAGTTCAACTTAAAGATATCAAGACATATTTTAGGAGGTATTAATCCAAATAAATAAATAAAATGTTGCACAAATATGCATACGCTAGACCAATACTTTGTTAAAGCCCTCCTTCATTTTATTAAAATGTGCGACTTTGGCTCAGTAGGTAGAGCCAGTTGTCCCACAGTCAGAAAGAGGTTCCATCCCCAGCTCCTACAGTTACATGTTGATGTGTCCTTGGACAGGACACTTAAGCCCAATTTGCGCCCACTGCTTCGTTGGTGGCACATGAATGGGCATAGATGTGTTTGAATGGGATTAGCAAATACTGACAGCCAATTCTCCATAGCAACCTCCACCTTCAGTGAATGAATGTGGAGTAAATGGTGAGAAAGGGTGTGACCTGCAGTGTAAAAGCATTTTGAGTGGTCAGATGACAAGAAAAAGCACTATACAAGCTCAAGTCCATGCAGTCTTCTTGAGTAGGAATGTGTCAGCATGGTCCGTCTCAACTTGGCAAAATGTGTCCACTCTTATTTGCAAAAGAGCTCAAATCTGCCAGTAGTTCCTAACACCAGTCAGTTTTGCCACAAACCTTTAGGTATCTGCTAAATATATAGTTGGATATAGCCTTTTAGTGTGACAATGACTCAAAGCATATACCCAAATCTAAAGAAGAATGGCCTAACCAAAAATATACAAGTTTTGGGACAACTCAGCCAGAGGCCAGCCCTGAATCCTGCTAAAAATCTGTGGGGTAACCTGAAGAGAGCTGTGTACAGGAAATGCCCTTGTAATCTGACAGGTTTTGAATGCTTCTATAAATAAAGAATGGTTTCATTCTGCCAAGTTGAGAGAGGCCACAAAGACAGACTCCTAGTAAAATAGTCAGCATGTTTAAAACATATCAAAAGGGGCTTTACCAAAGTTTGGTCTAAGGGTGTGTATATGTATGCAACTAGGTAGTTTCCCTCCTTTTAGAAAAGCTGATTTCTCCTTAAAAATTTGGGTTGTTTCTCAGTTGAACTGTACATGTAACAAGTTACATTAATGGTGGAAAAAGTTTGAAATTGTATATCTTGGTCACATTATTTTACATCACAAAAAAATTTCATTTTAACAGGGGCGTGTAGATCTTTTACGACTATTGTATTACATAGTGTTTAACTTAAGTACCTGCTATTTAAAATAATACATCCAGCGTCATAGGTTTTGCTGTCACCAATATTATCATTAAAAGTTTTGAAAGACAATATCACCCTGGATAATATTTACACTGTTTATGAGTATATTTCACTTCAACTACCTGTTGTAAATACATACCCACTCATCTTGGAGGGACTTGAGAATGGCAGGAATACTTGTTGCTGAGGGTGCCTTTGGTCTAATAGGATGGGACACTAAAAGAGAGTAAAATTGCACGTTTAGAAAGAGCACTATCTTGTTTGCATTCATTAGGTGACTTCTAATAACCAAGTTCACATCAAGTATCGAGCAAATGTTTAAAAAATTCTGCACTTGCAACCACTGATGTAATATCCAAACGTCCAGATTAACATCTCAAAGCAAAACTGTTCACTTCTTATGGTTGATAAAGTGAAGATTTGCTGCCATGCTTCATTTAAGATAATTTACCAAATATTTTAGCAAAACAACCAGGTATTGGGGTTGTTCAGATCTGCACATGTTGCTGCAGTGTAATTATGTATAAAATGAGTCAAAGACAGTGCTAAATAATTGTTAAATAGTGTCAGGACTCTGATGTCCCAGGATAGGCTACTAACAGTGACCATAATTTTGACCATGTTTGAACGCTGTTTTTAGTTTTTTAATCAGTCAGATCTTTATAAAATTGCCACATTTCATTCGAAATACCCATTAATTCATACATTTGTTCAAGCTGACTGTTATATTGGTATCTCAGCCCATTGAAAATAGAAGTACTAATGTTTAATAGCTCTCTATTTTCCCTTGCGTGTGATAATCTGCTCGTCAGTAAAACTGACTAGGATGAATTTTAATTTGATGAAGTCTAAAGCTCTATAAATCTAATGAGTGGATACCGTTTATATTTATTGCAACTGTGATATCACAACTGTGATTAAAAATAAACGGAATTGGGCACTTTCATTAAATTGACAAATACGGAGATTAATTCCAGCCGATCGCCAGATATTACCTTTGATATCTACGAGCTGCTCTTCGGACAGGGGCTGTCCGTTCATCGGGTCCGTCCCATTTTCAGCGATGTACTTCTCGATCAGTCTGCGCTCAAACACCTGGTTGGACACCGGAGAGACGCACGGGTGCTCCGGCACCTCGTTTGAAACTAGTTAAAAAGCAAGCATAGTTTATAAACCACTTACTGCATACAATACAATAACTCAAACCCGACACAGATGAACAATCACGAGTAAAACGCGGCACTGCATGGCCGCTAACGTTAGCTAATTTAGCTAGTAGCATTAGCTCGGTGACTAGCTAACCTACACTGTCTCCGTCATATGAATGAATTCAACTTCACTTACTTGCACAAAACAAGGACATCTTCCCGATGCAGCCCAAAAATACCTTCTTACGAGGGAGTAGAAATTATCTTGTATTTAGATAGTTGTTTCCGCCAATGTATACTTTGCTTATGTTTTAGTTAAATTAGTAGTGGCACGCTGTCCTTTCATTGCCGCTACAAACGTAGCTTCTTCTTCTACGCTTTCTTTTGCCTAGTTTCTGAGTAACCAGTGCCCACCGGCACTCCACTGCCATCTGCAGGCGGAAAAGGCAGTAACGTTCAGATGACTGCAGATATTCCTTTATTAATCCCACAAGAGGAAATTCCAAAAGGAGCAATGTTTAAGAACTATTTAGCTGGACAAACTTCATCAAAATGAACCAGAATATTTTTATTAAGTGGGCTCATTTAAATCATTGTTTGATTACCTGAATTGTTTTATTTTCAGCATTCTTCATACAAGCCTTTTATAAATAGGGACTTTGCCATCTTGTGTGTCTCTACAGTACCACAGAAGGGACAAAATAACAGATATCTGCTTTTTAAAATTCCACATGTTGCCACAGTTACCACCAGAAGTGAGCATCACAATCTAGAATCTGTTTAAGTTGCCAATTAACTGATCACGTGATCTGAATGTCCATTGGGGTCAGGAAGTCAGGGACCACCATTAGAAATGAATGGGAACAGAGGAAAGATAGTACTTTATGTATAGCTTTAGTACAGCTCTAAATGGACCTGTAGGCTGCAATCATCATCAGAAAAATTCTACATGCATTGAGTGCACTACAAGAGTGACTTCTTTCTGCAGTTTAACTGATTTGCGTGGCATGGAGGTGATCAATATCACAATTTACTCAGTCCTGCAGGCCTTCAAGCATCCAGCTTCATCTAGCTAGGTTAATAAAGTATTCTTGAGGAGCCTTTTACTGCACTAGAGGCTAGCTGATTCCCTTTAACATAGAAAAAAATAATTTTGTCATAACAATGCTTTATTGAAATGGTGATGTACTATTAACAGAATAAACCTTGTGGGGTAGGAGACAGACTAATGATGTGCTGTTGACATATGAACCTGCTCTACAAAACAACTCTTTAATGTGAGCCACTGTAGCTAGCTCCTTTTTGAGTTCCAGCTTTCTTTCCTCCATCTTTTGTTGTTATTTAATCCACATTTAAAAGCCAAACTGGGACAAAATGAACAGATGGTTGGAAGCAAAACAACACTCTACTAAACCAAGCTAAATGATCTGAATCTCTTAAAAGAGACAAATATCCAGTCACAACAAGCACAACTGGAGGTTGGCGAAATGGACATCAGCTGAGGGAACACAGGTGAGATCAAAGTTTAATGTGCCAAGCCTTGACAACACTTTACTGAACCAAACTGGAACACTTTGTAGAAGCAGTTCATACACGAGCATTGTGTGACACCGCTTGTCCAGGCTTTAGATGGAGAAATTTTAATTCCTACCTGTTGCTGTTTCTCCATGAGCATTTTAAACCTTTATTTTTTTGCTTGAATATTTCAATATTTTCAGGGCATAAAAGTAGCTGAATAATCAAGAATATTTATGTTTTCGCACTTTGAATGCTTGGCTTAGTTGCAAACAGCTCAAAACCTCTTGGTAGTGTTTCTCTATGCAGAAATCACGTCTTGCCCCACCAAGGGGTGTTTTCCACTGCTGCATGACGTCGTCTGAAAATTCACACACTGTAGTTTTAAACTTCTAAAATATTTTTTCAGAGAAATGTAAAGAAGTTAAAAAATATTTTTAATTGCGTTATAAAGATGGACACAATTTTTATTGACCTTCAAATATGAGAACTTGTGATGGCAATCTGACACCTTTTCCTTATATAATATGCACAAACAAATACAAATTAGTAACTTACAATTAAAAAATAGTTTATCGCCATGCGTAATTGAAGAAAAACAAAATCAACTGACGTGTGTTAAAGATTCATTTAATTGTTAGATCAAACACATTTGCCATTCCAAAAATATCACAAGAAGCAGTTTAACCTCTTTTGTCACTAGAATATTTGGTTGATACTAAAATTACCATCCTGTACACAAAGTTTACAGCTTAATAGCTATTGCAATAGTTGGTGAAACATGTTACTTTTTATATAACTAGTACTACAGTTATCTTGAAGAGTTAATACACCATATCTTTGCAAAATCATGAGACTGCAGAACAAACATATAACATGATAATCCAATGTTCTAGTAAAGAATTGTTAACAAGATGAAGGGAGAAAAAACTCTGTAACTGTACAGTAATTACAGGATTCCCTTTTGCACATGATTGTATTGCGTCTCTTATTTCTATGTAGCCCAAGAGATGATATTATGCTGACAAAAACACACATACTCAGAAAATACAGTGCAGATAATATTGGTCCTGAGGGTCTGGAGGTAGGAAACAGTGATATTTCAGGAGCACCATCAACAGTGTCAAGAATATGCAACATGAGACTGGAATGCTAATGCTAAAATGACATGCAGTATGGGTACCAAACCATTTAATCTAGGATAGGATGCAAAGGCACAAACAAGGTCTTACTTTTCCAGCAAGTTCTATCCACCTGAGGATCCTCTTCATAGTTTTTCAATGTCTTATCTCTTTTCCTTTTCTTGGTTCAGCTCCTTTTTATAAGAAGTTCAGTTTTTCAGAAGTGTAAACACTGCAGGACTCAGACGTGTCCGTGTCTAGTGGCAGTGTGGAAAAATATTCTTGTGATTTGCTCCATCTTTCTTTGTTTCCATCTTTTTTGATCTGGAATTGAACACAGTCCTCAGAGGAATGGAGGCAGTCTGATGCCCCTGGCACTGAAAATGAAATCCTTCTCTCTTCCTCGTTAGATCTGTCCTGCTATAGAAAAATTAAAGCACATTTTTACAAAAATGTTTTGATCTGTGATACACAAATATTCAAAGCTGTCTTACAGTTTTACCTCAGTGGTTGAATTATGACAGGGGGAGCTCTGTGGTGTCAGTCTGTTTGCTTCCTGGTTCTGAGATCTTGGAGTTCCTACCCTAACCGGACTGTAGCCCTTGAAACACAAATGGCAGCATGTCAGCATTATTTCAACAGTTTTGCTGGGGAAGTAATCCTACACTCAACCCATGACCTGATATGTACCATGATACTTGGTTCACACTAAAATTGATCACAATTTTTTACTGCTTTTATCCATACGTTTTTGTGTCTGGGACTCCAGTGTGACACCATTTTACTTGTTGCATCTATTTATGTTTTTCATCTGTCTCTTACAATATTTTCACATTATTTTCATCGTCTCTGTTACCTACTTGCTTAGCATCTTCACTCCCATATAAAAAGAATGCATTTTCAGCCTAAAAATCTTCAATTACTTCCACCATATCTGCATGTCTGACCCCTTTTCTGCTACTGACATTGCACAAAAGCCAAATCCAAAGCACATACTGCTTTGAGCTGGTTAGGGCATTACAATCTGTTTTTCTGTGAAAATGATTTAAAATGTTCAGTTTTCTATAGAGAGCCGCATGGCAATGCAGGGGTTAGCACTGTTAACCTTCTTGCTGTTGCTTCACAGCAAGAAGGTTCCTGGTTCGCTTCCTGGTCAATGCCTTTCTGTGTGGAGTTTGCATGTTCTCCCCGTGCATGCATGGGTTCTCTCCAGACTTCCTCCCACCACCAAAGACATGCTTGTTAGGCTAATTGTTGAATCTTAATTGTCTGTAGGTGTGAGTGTGCCTGGTTGTTTGTCTCCAAAGCCTTGTGTCTGACTGGTGACCAATCCAGGGTGTATCCCACCACTCGCCCAATGACAGCTGAGACAGGCTCCAGCCCCCTTGTAACCTCGAAGGGGATAAGTGGTGGCGAAAATGGATGGAAAATTTTATAGATTTTATCATTCTATTATAAGACTGCGTTGTCACATACCTAGTTTTGAGCAGAAACTGAGTCCTGCTTACTCTTTTATTCAGTTAATCAGACTTACAGTGTGAGTGGGACTGGATCTCGGGGTCCACTTTCTTGGCGTTCCAGGATGCTGAGAGTGGCCGTAGAAGCCTGAAGCCTGAGGGCTTGGTTGGCTGTAGTCCTGCACAGATAAACGGACACATCAAACTCAGTGTGATACAGTGACACAGCTGTACAGAATACAAGGGAGGGGAAAAAAAAGACCAAAACTGTTTAATAGCTTTACAAATACTGCATTTCTTATTCTTCTTTTCTTTTTTCTGGAGAAAACCATTCTTATTGCATTAGTTCTACCACAGATTTGTTGCACTGTGACAGTCAGACTAACACAAGGGCTTTGTTTTAAGATTTTATTTCTTAAAATCATTTTAGTGTTATCATTGTACTAGTGTATGGATCATTGGAGGAGTAAATTGCATTTACAAAAAAAATGTTTAAATTAAATTTATTAAATTTATGAACATATTCAAGCAATTTCAATGTTTATTTTGTCATCTACCAAAGATTGTGGACATATACAGTATCTCCGTTTTAATATATACTGTATATCAGCCTTTTGGTTGATCCATATCAGGGCACATTTATGGAGGATTTTCAATTGACTGGTACTCTGTAGAAGTTCACAGTTTATTGTATGTCATAATATAAACATCCCAGGTATGTTCTTAAGGCTTTGAGAGGGGCTTGGATTCACTTGAATCCTACCATTGATGAAAATATGTGTATTAAAATAGAGTCTTCTTCACATACTTCATATCAAAAGAGCATAGAAATGTTATGGGATGGATTAAATTACACATGCAGCAAAACTCTGAAAGCCTGGGTTTATAAAAAGGTCCTGTAAAGGGCCTGCTAATGCTTTATGGTTATTTAATCTCTTCTACAACCCACATGCTATACATTATCTAATAATCAACAGACGCATAATGTCTGGAAAAAAGTGCCAACATCAATGTAAAATACATTGAAAATCAAAAGAACAATCAATATCTATCTATTATGGTAAAGAACTTCTTTAAAATATTCTGCACCTGTTCAGCTTTTTTTCCCTGTAGCTCTTAGGATACCCTCACCTGGATGTTAACCCTCGGAGGGTTGTTTGGTGGTGTGCGGTTTGATCTGAGGCCAGCGATGAAATGGGAGAGGCTGCAACTCGGGTATCTCTTCATGAAGAGGATAAAACCAGCCAGGGACACAAACATGCCGGAAGGGACGGTTATGGACTTGAGAAGAGCTCGCCATCTGCCTCCTTTTTCTGACAAAGAAATATCACCTTCAATGACAACTGTAAAGATGTTTAATCATGTAAAAACGTGGAAATAAAAAGTCACTCACCAATCACCTGCAATGAAGTGGAGGATACCAGGTTTCCATCTCTATCTCTGATTTCATAGACTCCATCATGCCTTGAAGTTAGCCGAGCTATGACGATCTCATCAGTGCTGCCATTTCTGCCCAGAGAGATGAGGCCCCTGTAGCGCATGTCGTAGTCTGTTATATGGCCCTCGCGAACCAGCTGCACAGGGCCTCGAGGGGGTTTGGGGTCAAAGGGACCCAGGGAGGATTCATCAGGGTATCGGGTAGGGGTAAAAATGAGATGGGCATGAGGAGGAGGAAGAAAGAGGGGCAGGTTTAGAGACTCCTTGGTGAAACGGGTGATATTGAAGGAGCGTCCTGCAACAGCATGCAAGATCATGAACAGAGGGGAGAATGACAGAAAATATGAGGGTGTCAAATGAAAAGGGAAAGACAAAATATAAATGTTACAGTTGACAGGGTCTTTTGGTTAAATAAATTCATCAGTGAGCTTCTCAAATCTCATCTTCCTGTCTTCTGCCTTTGCTCACCCCGGACAGTGAGGGTGCTGCGGGACACGGCCTTCCCTTTGTCATCCCTGATTGTGTAGTTGCCTTGGTCCGCTTGCGTAACTCTCTCTGCCACCCAGACCTTCCCGCTCCTCAGCAGCCGCCCTCGGCCCACGCTGCCGGTCATAGGGTCTGTTTTGTTCCACAGCACAACGGGCATGGCCTCAGGTGGAGCTCCCCTGGGAAAAAACTCCAGTAAGGAGCCATTTTCAGGGATGCTGTAGTCAAAGTTGTCCCCATAGTTTCTGTAGTAAGACTTTATGCACTCTGAAGAAGTAGAGAGACGCAGAGATTATTATTATCAGGTGAAAATGTCCATCTTTAGAAAGCATGACAGATTTGTTAGTCTTATTTTTATTGTTGTTCAAGGTCAAATACTGGGAATAAATCAGTATTTCACAAAACAAGCATTAGAGTAATACGTTGCTATCATGTGTCCCAAAGGAGGGCCCTGAACCTTCAGTTGGAAACATTTGAATTAAAACACTAAACCAGCAGTAAAGCCTAGATCAAACTGGACCAGCTGCAAGCATATTTACTGCTTGTCAAGTGATGCACCATTACACATTTTTAAACTGAAAATAAAACAAGCAATATTTGTTTTACATTATCTTCTTGCACAGCAAATAATTTTAAAACTTTAGGTACATTCTCGCAGATAATACTCAAGTATAACTTAAGAAGTAGACTTTAATATGTATTGACAGGTGTGTAGTGAAAAACACAGCTATGGACTTTGCAAAACACTTGAAACCGCATACCTGAAACAGTCAGACGAACAGTCTCATAGGTAAACCCTGAGGACAGTTTGATGGAATAAAGTCCCTGGTCTTCATGTGTCACTTCTTTCAGGACTAACATTTTATCTCTCGTCCATTCAAACCGTGGGTCCTTCACCTGCAGAAGTGAAGCGAAAGAAATGAGAAAACTGTACACAGTAAATAAAAACACAAACCGAGACCCAGACTTTCACCTACACTGGTCTTCTCTAACAAGACGCGTCTGTCTCCCCCTGAGTGTGGCGTAAAAGTCACCATCCTGGATGTAGAGTACACAGGCAGACGGAATTCTTTCCCAGTACATAACCTCTGGGCCTCTTCTCTCTCACCTGTTGTATCAAACAAAAAAATAAATGTCAACCTCCTCCGAATTTGTATACTAAATAAAGGATATGAAGAAATGTTGCATTTGACTCACCCAACACAACCCAACCTGCATGGAGAGCAGAATGAATATGATGATTATAAATCTTATTAGAAGTATATAAATATATATATTTATATATATGTATTTATATACAGTGCTTAACAAATTTATTAGACCACCTGTCATATTTGTCTCAAAGACCATCCAGTATCATGAAGTGCTTCAATGCAGACTCTTTCATTTTCAGTGAGCTCTCCGCATTTAACATTTTGAACAGAAATGAGGGATTTCAAACTGAATTCACCCAAATTTGAGACATTCAACCATTAAAACTAATTTTTCTGTTCAGGAATGCAAGTATATAACAGTATTTCAGTTTTTTTTTTGTAAATCTGAAAATTCATGGATAACAATAATAATTATATGTTAGCATTAACGGAGACATATTATGCAAAAATCACTTTTTCAGTCTTTTCTAACACAAATATGTGTCCCTGGCCTGTCCACAATCCCCTCAAATACCAGAAAAATCCATTCCCTTTCCCCCTCTCTTTCTCCACCTTTCAAAAAATGTGTGCTGAAACAAGCAGTTCTCAGATTTTGCTCCTGGTGACCTCACCAGGAGTGTAAGCACCCACCCCCAGGTTTGGTTGGCCCTCCCCCACTTGGAGGAAAATTCTGCCCTCCTCTACTGATCCTCTCAAAACCAGCTGAGTTGCTGGATAGCTCAATGGGTTTTCCTGTTGACTACAGTATGTGAGGTTGATGGTTCAAATCCCAGTCAAGTTCTAAACTGGATAAAAGTGTCTGTAGTAGCAGGAGTACTGCATCCATTTCCTGAGAGGGGTGTGGTCAGGGGCAGAGTCAGACAGTTAATTACCATTTAAAGCTACAGACACAGAAAAAGCTTGTTCTGAGAAGGGCTGAAATAGAGGGGGTTTTAAACGTAAAAAAAATCCTATACTGGAGTGTTTTTCAGCAACAAACTTCACAGGCATGTTTTGGGGACCTCTGAGAACAATTTAAGCTTGTCTTAAAAGGGTAAAATATGTGACCTTTAAAAATATCATTTGGGTTAAAGAGCTCCTACATATTAGTGTATTAACCATTGCAGAAACATAAATAAGGATTTTGGTAATTACCAATGCTGTTAATTTAGGGCAGCTGTGGCATAAACCTTACTTTGGTTAGGGTTAGGGTGGGCTAATAAATTTGTTAGGCACTGTATGTATATATATATACATATATACATATATATATATATGTATATATATATATATATATATATATATATATATATATATACAGTGCCTATAGCAAGTATTCAACCACTTGGATATTTTACCCTTTAATTGATTTTATAAATCAATAATTGTCATTATTTGGCTTTTGGACAGAAAAACATTACAAAAAACTATTTAATGCCAAATAGAAAAAAAAGATTTCTACATAGTAATGTCAATTTAATTAAAAAAATATG
The DNA here is from genome assembly GCF_018320785.1 of Cheilinus undulatus. Lineage (NCBI taxonomy): Eukaryota > Metazoa > Chordata > Actinopteri > Labriformes > Labridae > Cheilinus > Cheilinus undulatus. The sequence continues at coordinate 27,724,932 of NC_054874.1, read as the reverse complement.
TACGATAAAATGAGTGACTGCATAAATATTCACCCCCTTTAAAGTGACTGATCTAATTCAACAGAGGTCCAGCCAATTGGTAGTAGTAGTATCAAAATTAGTGAAATGGGGATAACCTGAGTGCAGAGAATGTGTCTTAATTGATTGGAGTATAAAGACACCTGTGTCTGGAAGGTCCACACATTGGTTAATCAGTATTCTTGGCTACCATTACACCATGAAGACAAAAGAACAATCCAAGAAATTGTTATTAAAAAGTATAACTCAGGGGATGAATATGAAAAATGTTCCAAAGCAGTGAACATCTCCCAGAGTTCAGCTAAATCCATCATCAAGAAAAAGGAAAAACTTGTATCCAACTAATTTCAAACGTTTTAAACTTTATATTCTGTGTTTGATCTCGTTATTTTGATTTGCATTTGCCTTCAGTTTTATGGCCAACTCCAGTCTTCCCTGTAAAACACATTCAAGTTTTTTGTGCTTTGGAAATAAATTACTGTTTTTTTTTTCATTATGAAGGCTCTGAACTCGACATCCACGCCAAGTATTTTGCACTTCATTTAGGACCAAATGAACTTTGGCCCAGACAGTATTTATTAAGTGAAAGCCATAACCCCCCTGAAATAGCAAAAGATCAGCCCATGTGTTAAATTTTTGAGTTACTTAAGGTGAAACCAGTAACATAGAAACTCCAGAAGCTTTTCCCTGTCTTTGTTGTGGGGTAGATCAAAGCCTGAGAGGAGACTGCTGGAAAATCTGGACAACTATGAGCGTAATGTAGATATATCAAGGAAAATATAGGTATGATCTATATGAAGTCATATTACTTAGGAGACTACAATACATAAAACCTTAACTTACTAAGAGTTTCTTGGACAAAAGTTGCCACAGATGGAAGAAAAGACGCATATTGTTTAAGGATGCATTCTATTGTTTTCAATAACTCACCCACAGCTAGAGGAAGGGCAAAAAGGGCAGTGAGTAGGACAGTGGAAGACATCTTCTCCTGAAAAGACAAACCAAAGCGTTTCATCCACAAACACAGTAGAGAGAGATGTACTAGAGATTGTCATTCGTCCCCACCCTCCCCTGAAAACAAGCCTGCGAGCCAACCGGCTCATAATCAATCATCAGGCCACACAAGGGGGAGCTCAAACACAGCTGTGTTGTTGTTTCTGCAGCGCTCCAGCCTACATCGAAAGGAACATCCATGAATCGATATTCCCACATTGTGCTCCACGGCACCCTACGTGCCGCATGAAGTCAAGTCCACGCAGGTGTCTAATTTGTTTCTACGCCGATGAATAACGTGCAGCAATCTCAAGGATCAAGGAGACGCCAATTACTGACCATATATAAATGATAACATACATAAACAAACGTTATCTAAACCTACCTGCAGGATGTGCGAAGGATACATCCACCGCTGGATACTGAGGAATGTTTATACTGAAGGAGATAAGAGGATAACGACGTCCTCTGCAGAGCGCGCATGGGCATTAGTGCCCTTCTTTAATTTATTGCGATGGCAGACGGCATTCTCAGCAGCGCCTGCGCAGAATGCGTCGCATGCAGCGCTGTTTTTCATACTACTTGAACACGGATACGCTGTCAGCGTAGGAGCCTGCACGGTGACACCTACACCGTGGGGATCTATTAATGAGCCGTGTGGCAAGATTAAAACTTAATGCTTCATTAATTTACAAACACTATAGGATAGGTGGTCACGATCTTTGAATGCTGGTATTTTATCATTCTTTATTTAAATAGAGCATCCCCCCCCAAAAAAAAAAAAGTCAAAATCATCCAGTGTTTGCAAATATGACTTTGGACATCTGTTTAAGTTTTACACACGTCGCAAAGAAAATCATCTCCTTACACCGAAAAAGTATAGAAAATATTATTACTGAAGTAGTCTATATTTGTAACATAAGCTCTGAATGATGCAATTTCTATAGGGATGATCTTATCAGCTGCTGTGTTGCCCGTATACAGTCAAATAAACAGGTCATAACATCTATAAAACACCATACTTTAATTTTTTTTACCATAAATGTTCTGTTACAATTGCGGTAGGTAGAGTGGGTAGTCTTTATTTGGAGGGTCAGGTTGTGATCCCCAACTCAACCCCCACATGTTGGTGTGTCTTTAGGAACTTGACCACAATTTACTCCATCTCTGCATCAATGGCTTGTAAATATGCACACGTGGACAAAATTGTTGGTACCCTTCCTTGAAAGAAAACTCTACAATGGTCACTGAAATAACTAAACTGACAAAAGTAATGATAAATGAAAATGTACAGAAAAAAAACTATAAAAAGATAAGACATTGCTTTTGAATTGTGGTCCAACAAACAACTGAAACAGACCTGAAGATTAATCTCAGAATTCTGACTTTTTTTCCTCAGAATTTTGACTTTATCTAAAATTCTGACTTTTTCTCAGAATTCTGATTTGTTTTTCCTCAAAATTCTGACTGTAATCTCAGATTCAGATTTTTTTCCTCAGAATTCTGACTTTATCAAGAATTCTGACTTTATCTAGAAGTCTGACTTTTTTTCTCAGAATTCTCACTTTTTCTTCTCTAAAATCTGACTTTTTTTTCAAAATTCCGACGATAATATCAGAATTCTGATTTTGTCCTCAAAATTCTGACTTTTTTCAGATTTCTGACTTCAATCTCCAAAATCTGGCTTTTTCTCAAAGTTCAGACTTTTTTCTCAGAATTCTGATTTTTCATCAGGATTCTGACTCTTTTCAGAATTTTGACTTTAATCTCAGACTTTGAACTTTTTACTCAGAATTCCAACTTTATTTCTCAAAATACAGACTTTTATCTAAGAGTCTGGACTTTTGTTTCCTCAGAATTTTGATATTTTTTTCCCTCAGGATTCTGACTTCTTTCTCAGGATTCCGACTTTTCTGACTTTTCGGAATTCTGACTTTTTTTCCCCTCAAAATTCGGACTTTTATCTCAGAATCTGAACTTTTTTTCCTCAGAATTTTGATTTTATTTTCCCTTCAGCATTCTGACTTTTTTCAGAATTGTGACTTTTTTCTCAGAATTCTGAATATTTCCTAATAAGTTAAAACAAATCCTTCTCATTTTTGTTTATTTATTTATTTATCTATTGCAGCCCTAACTGTCTTCAATACTATCCCACCCGAGCACACAGACAGACAGCTACAGGAGCAGCCGTGCAGAGGACGGACCATTCTTGATTCAGTCTATGAGCACCATCAAAGTAGCTCCGTGAGAGACAGCAACCTCTAGTGGACTCAGTTTTCTTTTTTTCCAATGTCATCTCCGGCATGACCATGGCAGACGCATGTATGAGGTCAGTAACGTTTAAAATGTAAGGATCTTTATAGGTATGCGTAGAGTATACGTTTCGTGTTCCTTTTGTTGGATTTCGGCGCCGCATATGCGCAGCTTGCGTAGCTTTAGCGCAATAACGATCTTAATTAAATACTAAACAAGCCTCGCCCAGCCGTGTCTTGAAACAACAAACGAGAAGAAAACTACACGGAAGAAAATTACTTTACAGTAAGTCAAAGTCGTATTTTTAACCATGTTTAATTTCATGTGTGATAGATTTTGAGCTTTGTGTTGTGTAGATTTTACTAAATGTCGTAATATTAATATCTTATGTAGCATACTAAGTAACATCTGCTTCTTTTGTAGGACATGTTGCTGTTTATGACAGTTTCCTGCCTTATTTTTGGTAAGTCTGACTCTTACAGCCAACAGAAGAAATGCATCAGTGCAGATTTAATTCACAATGTGCCTTTTAATTTTACACCCCTTTAAAGTTAGTTTTAGGTTGGGTACTCGATAGACATTCACTACGAGTCCAGCGGCGTCTTCTCACTCTTTATACCCGGGGATGGCAACAACAGGGCGATGAAATCTCAGCAACCCTGTCAGTGACGGGTGGAAATTTAGGGACCAAAGAAAGAAAAAACAAAATTAAGAAAAAAAAAAAAAAGCTTTTGCACATTTTTTATTAGAATACCTTGTTTTTATTTGTATATTGCTTTTTCACTGAATAGAACGGCGCACAATTTCGGTGTTCTTGTGTACAGTGACAATAAAGATTCTGATTCTGATTTCTCTTGAGTACAAAAGTCTGGTACTTTTTTCACCTCTGGTTATTTCACAGAAAGGAAATGTCTAGGTTAAGTAACAAATTTAACTATGGCTGAGTTCCATTTAGCTAATCGATGTTTAAGTCCTTGTTTTGCAAGCACATTCACTGTTTGACTTTTTGGGATGTCCAAATTGAAATGAATAGCCTGAATGTCCAAAATCACAAAAATGACTAGTGCTGGGCAATAAATCAAGTTTCAATTTCAGTTAGAATTTCTGCTTCCCGGGGTCATGAAAACAAGATAATTATGATCACACATTTTGTCCATTGGTTATGTCATTTGATAAATGTTCATCTGACATTGTGGCCATGAGAATAAATATTTTTGTTAATTCATTATTATTGTAGTTCATTGTTTTACATATTTATGTTTTTCACTCATTTATGTTAATTTATTGCTTGTTTTCCAAAATGTTAAGAGTTTTTAAGTTCATTGATTTATGCAGTGCAGATGTTGTAAAATCAATGTGTAATCGTGTATAGTAACAACAATCTCCTTATCAATCAGAATAATTGTTCTAATGATTTTTATAATAATCAAACAACTTGAAGAGTGACCCAAAGGATGAATACCATATAAGTTCGGACTTACTTGTAGATGCAGAAGTTATATTTTTCTTGTGAAGTCCTTCAAAAACTTGGCAGGATGATGTGCACTGATTTGAGAGTTCATACTTTCTCATAATAGTTCATAACTATACACAGAGAACAGACGGTCTCATAAACCCCAGCTGTACCTTGATTGACTCCAAAGTCAGTCAGCAAAATAACTGCTTAATTAATTAATTAATTAATTACCTTCTCCCCAGTTTCTATGTTAACATCTGGTCAAGAAAAAAATCACTCCTAGTCTTGTTTAAGATCAAAGCTGTATGCAGGGCAAGAGTCTAGGATTATTTCACTGTGTAGCAGGTGGTCATGGAACAATTTTTTAAAGATTTATTGTGATCGTTGTGTTCCTAACTCACCATAATTTCCCCTCCATTTATCTCATTATTAATTTTATCTTTATGTTTGAAGGTTCATTTGCTGAAATTAGGTATGAGGAGCTGTGCTATGGCAGAAGCCTTAAATTACCGTTTGCTTATACACCGCCCTTATTCCAAGGACAGATATACTTCACTCCGAGTAACGGGGGACCCACCAAACTATTGATGGAAAAGGGAGAGGTAAGAAGAACCTGGCACTATATTTTCCAACAATGTCCCTTATGGCTATGAGACTCTTGTGTGGAAATAAAAGGAATATGACAAAATTCAGCATCTGTTCAGAGCAAACCAGATTTGAATCGGATTACTCTGTCTGCCATCACTGTTCTTTTTCTTTCTCCAATCATGCAGTCAAAAGATCCACGAATTCAAGTGTCCTACACCTCTGCTTATCTAAAGGATTTGACAGATGAAGATGCCGGGACTTTTTCTGTCTCATTTAATGATGATAACCGTTATGATATTATCAGACTGACTGTTATGGGTGAGAACATTGAAATGTACAACATTTAAAAACCTCTATTTCAACTCACTCTCAGTTATCCACAGATTCTTAAAAAGTACAACCTGTTTCTTTTTTGTGTGTGTGTGTGTGTTTGTTTATCAGAATGTGCTATCGATGCCATGAGGTTTTATGGCGAAAGGTACTACCTTGACGTTCCCCAGGAAGCGGAATACCTGGAGTTCACTCCTAGTCTTCGTAACTCCCCGACAACGGTCTTGTGGAACCGCACGGACCCCCAGGTCAGTCAGGGAAGCAGAGGTAAGATGAAGAAAAATGCTTGGGAGATCATCAAAGTCACTGGGAAGGACAGTGGCTACTATAACGTCAGGAGAAAAGACAGAAGTTTGCTATCCAGGACTCTGCTCAAAGTAGAAGGTGATTTCAGAAACATGACAATAAACATTGCCCATTTTTTTATTATACCTTCTACGTATCTGATTTATATTTTCTCATACAATGAACCTTTTATCCCTCACAGCGGATTCTATAAGCTATGACAGAGTTGAGGGCGATACAGTTGTCATCGAACATCCTACAACCTCCTCCTCTTGGACTATTACATTCAAAGCAAAGGGAGAAACAGAGTACTTGACACTGATGAAAGCAGGAAGATTGTCCACTTATGAGAACCCACAAATAGAATACAGGCAGTTTGAAGGGAGGTTGCGGCGCCTGTATGAAGGTTTAGAGATTAATCCACTGAAAACCTCTGACTCTGGCATTTATGAGGTCAGGGATAATGAAGACCACCCAGCCAGGATTGTGAAACTCAGTGTACGTGCTGGTAAGCATCACATGTTTGAAAATGTACGACTAACTTTTACTGCTAATTTAACTAACTTAACTAACATAAGCTAACGGTACTTTGCCCTTACAGCATTCCCTACATATGTTATCATTTGTATTGCTGTCAGGGCTGTCCTTGTGGTGAGTCTCTGCTGCTGCTGGATAAGAAAGTGCTGCTGTTTTAAAAAGAGCTCTTCTAAAAGATCCCGAGCTGCCCCTCAAACTGCTGCTGCGCCTGGTGTATATAACCACGTAAGCATTCATTGAAGTAGGCAGCTGTTTGTAATATGTATTCCCATTTCTAATTCAACATCCTCTTTACAAATTCAGGGCTGGAACCAGCAACCTGCAGGCCCCAGTCACTCTGCTGCACCTGTTACACCCATCTCTTACCAGCCAGTAAATCCCAGTGTTCCTAGAGAACCTGCAGTTTTGTCTTCTGAGCCACCGGTAAGATGTACACTTAAGTTTTTAAGTAATGACACACACTTTTTTAGATTTGCAAGGGAAGAACAAACCATGTACAACAACAGTCATGTGTTAGTTTTGACCAAGTGGCGACCTCCGGTCATCAAAAAAATGAGGCCAATGCGGAAGTCCAAAAATTGCAATACCGCGAGTGTCCACTTGAGGCTGGTTGCAGGAACACCGGGAGTCTCGTCTGGACACCTGTTAAAAAGCCGGTTTTCACACTAGAAATAAACTGGTTTACAGCCTGGTTCAAAAAAACAAACGTGTATCATTTGCTAGTGTCTTCATGTGCTCTCTCTGTACAGGGGTGAATTTTTTGTACCACAATGGTTTATATTTAGGAAAAACCTCACTGCGCACTGATTGGCGCATCTCATTTGACTGACAGATAGCTCAACAGGCACATTTCTGTCAACCGGAATGCTAGCAAGCTAGCTGACAGGAAGTCGCACTTAGTGGGCGGATGTTAAGGTTGATCCAAATTCTGGTTAAGACAGCGATTTCAATATGGAGGCTGCCGGGGATTGGGTTCAAGAGCTGTTTGAGGTCGCCTATTGTAAGCAGATGGCTGATGTCACAGGGTTTGTCCAATTCTTTCTACAGCCTATGGTTTTGACTGTGATTTGGTTGCTCTTTTGCATGGTCATCAAACTCAGCTTCAGCAATGCCTAGTTTAGGCACACCGTCTTCTTTTGTCTTACATCTTTCTGATGCAAGCAAGAATCCAAGTCACAGTGGCTTCCAATATAAGAAATGCTGGACAAAATAAGTCCTGGTTATTTGCAAAAAGACTAGAGTGAACCCAAAGCAAATACAAAAGTCTCTGTTTCCACAATCACATAGACACAATTTACAGTCGCACATGGCGACTGTAGACATGTCAGTACACGACTTTTGTCGTTTTTGAAAAGAAAACAACTCACTGCTGTTCTTGTTCTTCTTTTAATGGAACAATGTTGTCAAGTTCTGATAAAACTGGTGCTTTAGCAGCATCCACGCTAATCTCTTCTACTGTAATTGCACTTGCCTCTTGTTGCTGTTCGCTTACGTCACGACTCTGCCGCGCCCGAAAATACTGTCCCTCATCGCTGTCACAAATGGTTCAGATGGGAGCTTTGCAAGATAGATTTGCCAGTGAGAAACATGGAAACAGGCAGATCCATCTGCTATGCAAGGTTAACAGAGCTGCAGTTACTCTTGATAATCTGTGGCCAGGTTGGTCTCCTCTGGTAAGAACAAAGTAGAGAGTCAACCTCATAGCAAGACAATTCATCCTGATGAAGAATACAGACTATGTGTCGCTTAGGAGTACCTGAAGTCACCGGCAAAACTAACTCATTGGATATCTTCAGACATGGTGCGAATGGTTCTCACATCAAAAGCAACAATCCACCAGAAACATAACCAAGAGAAGTTGGGTAGGGATCACTGTTCAACAGTCAACACCCAACTAAACTCAAAAAACACATCTAAATACTGCCCAAAGGCATGATGGGGAACTGCACCCACACCTCCTGTCAGATTTGAAATGGTGGTGAACGGAGCTTAGGTCAGTGGACTCTTTACAAAGTTGAACTAACACTGGTGAATCAACACTGCCAAGTCACTGAAGACCAGTTCACTCAGAATGGAGTTATATTAAAACTTTGAGAGTTAAAACCAGCCCTGAAATGTGTGACCCTGAGATGTTGGCACTCCAGATTTTTGCTGTTTTATAGTCTTGATGTGGAACCAGTCTCTCACTATGTGCTACTGTGTAGTCAACAAAGGTGGAAAAAGTAAAAGAATATTGTACTCAAGTAAAAGTAAGGTTTCTGTGGTTGCAACTTACTGAAGTTGAAATAAAAGTACTGATTTAAAAATTAAATGTACTTTAAATAAGGACAAGTACACCGAAAAACTACTCAATTACAGTGATATGAGTAAATGTAATTAGTTACTTTCTACCCCTGCTGTTACGTCAGCCTTTGTTAGCGTACCTCTCTTCCACCATGTGGTTGCAGGATTAGCAGTAGGAGAGTTAGGAGATTCATGGGAGAGAGCTTATGGAAAATGTTTGAGCCTCTAAGTAACTCATGAACAAGGTGCATATCAGAAATGAGTCCTCACTCTGAGGGCTGTGAAGACAAAAACTGTTTTTATGTTTCTGTTGTGTTTCTTCTTCCCTTTGTCATTATTTTTTTGATGTCTCATGTGAAGCACTTTGAATTGCCTTGTTGCTGAAATGTGCAATACAAATAAACTTGCTTTGCTGTATAATCTTCAATCTACCAATACAAGCTGGCAAAATAGTCAAATTTTAAAATGCTATTAGAGGATGTGATTAATCAGGATAAACTATGGAAATTCTGAGATGAATCGTGAAGAAAAATCTTAATCTTTTAACAGCCCTGATTATTTACATAGGATGACTGTTTTTTGCTGCATTTATAATATGCAGAATGTTGCATCTTAAGCCTCCACTGCTTCTGTTTTTACATTGTAATGATACTGTATGTTGTTTATCTTTAAAGCCATGACTTACATGCATGTTGTTGTTTCTCTCCGTCCAGCTGTACCGCTCAGTGAGTTTCCACAGGAATCCTCTGCAGCCTGAGGTAAACCCACAAAGCTCTTTCTCAGTGACATTTCGGGGAAGTATGGTTTATTAAGGAAGAGCCTATGACTGCATACCTTAAATATTCTTCCCCTTTTCATTAACGGATACAATTACCTTGTGTTTGGTTTTACTTTTCTCACAGGCTGCACCTCTGGGAGATCAAGGGGGTGCTCCAGCTCCCACACTTGGCTCTGACTGTCTCTCCTCTGACCCTGGGCCGAGGTTTGAGCTGAAAGGACTCAACACTGCCTCTGCTCTACCTCTTAGTTCAGACTCAACTTTTTGTAATGTTTACACCTCAGATAAACTCAACTTTCTGTAGGAAGCACAATGAAAATTGAAATAGGATGATTTAATGTTGTGTATAGTGACCAGCTGGAACAAAGCCATGCAGGCCTTTCATTGGACAGCATTATACACATGTAATAGAAAAGTCCTATAAGGTTTGGTGCTTGTTTTGATATACGTAGATACAGTTATACACAAAATACTGTGTGATCACAGTTTCAGTTCATTAAAGTATTATTTTTGATACAAAGTTTTGATAACACTATTCAGTTGTAAAATTATAGTTTAGTGCATAGCAACAAAGGGTGAAATGAGGATTTAACCTAATTTTACACAATTAAAGGTTTTAGGACAACTTATATGCATTTTATTTCCCTTTTTGCAGGAGAAAAACAGGTGCTCCTATTTTTCTGTAGTTTTAAACTGCATGTATCAAATGTGTTTGCCAGACATTAAGATTGTATAATGTACATATTTTAGTGGCTTACTGTGCCTGGTGCTGTCAATGAGGAGCAGTGATTTTTAAAAAAGAATGGGATTATGTTTGCTTTGCTAAATAGTAATATGGTGACTCAAACTGGAGTCAGATTAACTTCAGCACTCTTTAAAAAAACATACTCTCAAATACTAAAACCACTGCTGCATGTATTTTTTATTTTTGTACTATATTTGACATTATCATGTGCCTGAAGCTTTGTGTGTGAACATGTCTGAGTAGCTTTTATGGTTCAGGTCTTTTGAAGAGTGGTGTTTATTTTGTAACTCTTCTTTTGACTTCAGGAAAATCGTTTGTAAGACCATCTATGTATCTGTATTAAAAGTGAGCTTTCATTGATTAAACATTGACTTTCACATTTTTAAAACATATAGAATACATTGGAATATAATCTGTTGGTTTAAGTGGAAGAACCATAATGAGGACATTGTATCTGCTTAAATGAAGCACATTAAGAGTTCTTATTATGGTGAACCAAGACTACCTTTCTTCATAGCTTTGCTATATAAAGCAGGCCTGGGTATGTCACAGATGAACATGATTTTGAAACTATTGGTCAGTTTTCACTAAAAAGGAATTACAGTTTTTAAAGAATGAATTAAAACAAACTTTATTTGTTGAAGAGTAAGAGGGCCACAGTTATGTCTTTCCTCATATGCCTACATGCAGCCTTGTGTTAATTGCTTATTTCAAAATTTTCATCTTTTGGGGGGGTAATAATACAACAAGATAGCCAACATTTAGGATTTCCAGTTGTAGCCATAAATACAGGTTAGTCTCTGCCTGCATAGTTATGGCATTAAAAAGATACACTGGATATACAGAATGCCTCCTGGTCGCCTTTCTGTGGCGGTTTTCCGAGCACGTCCAGCTGGAAGGAGACCCCAGGGTAGACCCAGAACTCGCCTGAGGGATTGCATATCTCATCTGGCCTGGGAATGCCATGCAATTCCCCAGGAGGAGCTGGAAAATGTTCCTGGGGAGAGAGGTGTCTGGGTTCACTTGCTTAGCCTGCTGCCACCGTGACTCGACCCCAGATAAGCAGAAGAAAATGGATGGCTGGATGGATGGATGGATATTCTAGAGATACACTATATGGACAAAAGTATTTGTCCTTCTGTCCATTGTACCAACAGGGAATGTAATGACGCTGTATTCAAATAACTGCCAAACAGAGAAGTGTGTTTCATTACTCCACAGCACATGTTTTCACTGCTCTACTGGCCAGTGTCTTTGTAATTTACAACACTCCATCTGACGCTTGGCATTGGACTTGGTGATGTGAGGCTTTTATGCAGCTGTTCAGCCATGGAATTTTGTTCCATGAAGCTTTTGCTGCACAGTTTCTGTGCTTAAATTAATGCCAGTGAAAGTTCAGAACTCTTGGCTATGGAATGAGCAAAACGTTGGGGACCTTTACACAGCATGTGCCTGGGCAGTCATTGACCTCACCCTGTGGTTTTATGTGGTCTTCCACTTTTTGGCTGAGTTGCTGTTGTTCCTGAATGCTTCCACTTAGAATAATATAACTTACATTTGACTGTGGTAAATCCAGCAGGGATTGAAATTTTATGAACTGTTTAATTGCAAAGGTGGCATCCATCATCCATCAGTACAGTGCTTGAAGTTGGTCCTCTTCAGAACAACCCATGTTGTATCACAAATATTTGCAAATGGAGACTGCATGGGTAGACGCTTGATTTTATACACCTGTGGCAACAGATCTTATTGAAAATAATTAACTCAATAATTAACAGGTGTGGCAATACTTTTGTCCATAAAGTGTAGCTGCAGTCCAAATATTCGCTGAAAACGGGCCTTTTAACGCAACAAATTACAACATTCTTTATTAGGCAAGTTTAGCAGGCAGGGTTAGCCTACCTAAAAGAAAACATCACTTTAAAAATTATAAAATAATTAATGATTAATAATAATTATAGTGATTTCAATAATGTTATTTTAAACAGGCATAAACAAAATTATCTAAATTACCTAACGGTTACAATTGAACTGTAGAGCTGAAATTATGATTCTTCTCATGAACGTTGAGGATATCCCGCGGGCTCGTTATTGGAAGATTCGGGCTACTTTAAAGATGTCCGAAAATTCAAAGTAGGATTTCCAAGGAACAATGACGCTTGGTTATTTTAATTAAGACTGGGGGTAAATAAAATCTCGCTTTCGACATATTTAGTATTTTTCCCCATATATACGGATCTGACTTTGAGAAATACTTATACGGAATTGTGCTGAGAGTCATTGTCACAGTTTGACTACATTGATTTCCAACAGTCCCTGAACTCATCGCGAGTACGCCCTGTTGGGAGGGATCAGAGTGACGACCGCATTCTTTCCTTTTCAACGTCAAATAACGGCCCAATCTATGGTTACGGGTTACGGAGTTTTTTTTTTTATAGTGCATGCTGCCAAGTGCTGTAAGGAATATGTATTTGCTAAGGTCTTGATAAACTGTGAACGTTTTGTGCGTATAACTACTGGTCGACGACGGTGTACTCCAGGGTGTCTGTGTATGTTTTCAGTCACGGCGGAAAATGTCAGCGTTGTTGTTGCTGCTGAGTGCCTGTGTGTCATTGGGTGAGTCAAACAGACCAATTATCAACAATACATACTGAGCTGTTTCACTTAGTATAGCGGAATAAGTTGATAATATTTCTCACAAACTGTGGTGACTCCAACAGTCTTCAATTAGTCTTTAAATAATTCCCAAACAGGCCATTGAACACCAATGTGTGAGATCAAGTACTATGGAATGACCTTGTTGAGTAGAAAAATTAGATGTATTTTGTATTAAACAATGTATTCAGGTGCAAGGCCGCAAGTAAGGGGGTATAACTAGGGGGTATATATATATATATATATATGGGGGTACATGGCCGCTTAGCAGTTGGCAGCAAGAAAGATGCACTCTTGATTTATATCTTGGACTTGAAATGTTTTTCACAATTAAGTTGACAGCATCTAATGAAACCTATGAAAACAAAGAAGATGGATGGTCCAGGACACCTTTGAGATAAAGAACAGGAAATTTCCATCAAGAAAAACCCCCAAAAGGTGAAAACGAAGACCTCAGTCTCAACTACAACTCCTGGCTAGCATAAATGCTAACAGCAACTGCCAGTAACTGCTACGGAACTCTGCCTGATCAACAGGAGACTACTGAATGCTACCTGTTGAGGTAGCATGGGGTAGTGCGTACGAACACTGCAGCTGGTGCTCCATCACTAGCAGCAAAACAAAGCCCTACACTTGCACCAGAACTTATAGCGTGCCCATGGAGTTTACATCTTTCCCGATGGAGACTCGGAGACTGAAAGGAGGAGGACCTGGAGCAGCACGACACCTACAACCAGTTGGGAGGGGGACGAGATGGCATTGTGTAAGAAGGGCGGAAGCGGGGCAAACAAGCCGGGCTGCAGGCTAGGCTAAGAGCGGCCCCACATAAAACCTGCTCTACCAAGCATCTTTCTCCCAGATGCCTGCTCCCTCGCCAGCAGGATGGATGATGTGAGGCTGAGGATTTCTAACCACCGCTTGGACGACTATGTTTGCTGCTACGTTGTGTATTTACAGTGCAATGACAGTAAACGACTATCTATCTATCTATCTATCTATCTATCTATCTATCTATCTGGCTCTCTGGGGCCAGGAAAATCATGATCCATTGTAGAGTTAAGCGAGGATAATCATATTTCATTGTTGACCTGAATAATAACTGAAGCATCAAATAATTTCTGTTATTTGTTTAGCTATATCATAGTATATAACCTTCAAATTTAAACCTCTTAAAAAGACAGAATAACCTTTCTTTGGTAATGTTACCAATGTATATGGACAAATTTAACTAAACCATTTAGAAAGAAATTCAGGGTTTATTGCTTAGCCATGATGTGCACAAGTGTATGGATACCAGAAAATAAAGAAGGAGCTGAGACAATTTTAAGGGAAAAATATTAAATAAGTGTGACAAATGAAGCTTGTCCTTAGCTCATGCAGGACAAGGTAGTCATACACATCAGCTGACAGCCAGCTGGTCCCAATTATCGCTTTCCAGCTGCCACAGCCAATCACAGCTCTTTCTCGGAACACAGTGGTGTATTTAAATATTATGTGCTTTTCACTAGTCCCTTCTTGCATAAATGCTGATGCACCACGCTGTTGTTGATGCTGTAAGCAAAGCTTAACCTCCACCACCCCAGCCTCCTCTTTTATAGCTTGTTGGATCCTCATATTTAGATTCATGTGACTATGGATTAACTGCTTTGACCTAATTTTATTTTATTCAGTATGCATTGTCATAAATATATCTATATCCATAGGGGGGTTTCTAGCCATGCGCTACCTGGGAAAGTCAAAGCATGCTGCTTGACTAACCCAGGGAGCATTCTTGTGCAGAGCCTTTGCCACTGAGTAAAAATGTGTACTTGTTTTGCAATGAAATGGTTAAATTTATGGCGAGAGTGTTCCTAAACGAACATGGCAAAAATGGGTCACAAGTGGCAAAAAGGGTTTAAAATGGAAAAAGTTGATGTGGCAAGTAGCTCATGAAAAGAGGTTAGAAGTAGCATTATGGGAATAAAAAGTTGTGACAAAGGGTTTAAAGTGGCAAAAATGGATTACTAGAGGCAAAAAGAGTGGAAAAATGATGCAAAGGAGTAAAAAAAGTGGCAAAAATTGGTGGGAAACGTGGTGAAATTAGATTTCAAAGTTCAAAAGTGGGGTTAAAGTTGCAAGAATGGGTTAAAAGAGGCAAAAACTGAGTTTAAAACATGTGCCGATAAAGTGATTAAAGGGGTTGAAAAGTGGCAAGAATACATTAAAGTTGCAGAAATGGGCAGAAACCATTGTCAAAGGAGATTTTTAAAATAGAAAAAATGGATTAAAAGTGCCAAAAGTGGAAGATAAGTGGTAAATAAAAGTGGTAGATATGGGTTGGCCAAGTGGTTTAAATATGGCACAAATAATGTAAATGTATCGACATTTAAATATTTTCAGTTGCTTGGATAATCTACAGTGCTGTAATAGAACATGTGTAACATATATTCTCAGGGCTATATTGATGTTGATTGTTTGTCTCTCTCTGTCTCTTTCTAGGTCTGTCATACGAGTATGGCGACCGGTACAGGATAAAGATATCCAGAAATACTCATGTCATTGGGTTCACCCCAGAGGACAGCTCAAATGAGATGGTTTTGTGGAGTCAGGAGGCCCCTTCAGCCAGTGAGGATGGTAGACATAGGATGTTGGGTTCTTACCTTGTGATAGAAAAATTAACCCAGAGAGACAGTGGTTCGTACAGATTGAAAGATGTAGACGGGAAAATACTGAGTACCAAGAACCTACAGGTCATGGGTAAGGATGCTTTTAATTTTTTGATTTCTCTCTTTTTTAAGATTTATTTTAGTGCATTAATTTTGGTTAGAAAGTGGATAAAGTTGGAGATCAATTAATCATAACAGTTAGAATGGGAAACAAAGTGGCCAAAAATCAAAGTCCTCAAAGTCTGCAAGAGATGGAAAACTTCAGTCAACAAGTTTGTTGGAGGATGTTCCAGTTCAGTACAAGCTTGAGGGACTTTGAGAACTAGTCAGTGTGGTAGTTTTCCAATGAGGCCTTTCAAAATATATATAAAAAACAATTTTTGTTGCATCTCCTTTTAAGGGAAGGCCAAAGAAACCTTCTCATTCAGGACACAATGATAAGTGTTGTATCTGTCACCAGTGATCAAGCTAACGGCAGAGTGAGAGACAACATCGAGGAAAAAAAGGAAAAATGGCATGTGCCACATTGAAATGCCAAGAAAGCTACTACAACACACAGCTGGAATAGATGCTGATGCTAACTTACAGTAAATTAAGAAAGTATTTAGGCCCCTTCATTTTTTTTCAGTTTCTTATGGTGTATCTTCTATCAGTCGAAAAAATTAATTCCCTCTTGGCTTTCATTTGGAGGTTTTTGCAAAGTCCAAGTGGGCTTTCATGTGTTTTGCACTGAGCAGAGGCTTCTGTCTAGCCACTCTGCGTTACGCCCAGATCAGTGGAGGACTGCAGGGATGTTTGTCTTTCTGGAACTTTGTCCCATCTCCACACAGGATCCCTGGAGCTCCGTCAGAGGGACCATTGGGTTCTTGGTCAACTCTCTTACTAATGCTCTTCTCCCCTGATTGATCAGTTTGGCCAACTGTGAGGCCATCTAGAGAGGCGTATGCCTTTTCAAATCATGTCAGATCAACAGTATTTAGCACACACAAATTTGCTAAAATTTCTAAAATTCTGTTTCCACTTTGTCCTTATGGGTAACTGAGTATGGATTAATGAAATTAAAAATATTTTTTCTTTTTACTGTAGCATCAGGCTGCAACATAACAACATTGACAGAAGTGTAGGGGGTCTGAATCTTTTCTGAATGCACTGTAAGTCCTGCCTCTGACGAGGCAAATAACCGATCGTTGTTAAGGAATTTGGAGAGGCTAATGTACTGGGCAATCAGATTCCAGGGGTGTCATTGCCCTCAATATGCCACATTTATCTTTTTTTTTTAAGTGATCTTTTTCGGTAAAGATGATATTTATCCTTTAAGAGGCTTCATGTATTTACCTTATAACTTAAGAATAGTAGGGCTAAAAATGAGACTGTAAAAAACATTGTTTTCTACTTAAACAGAATGTCATCTTTGAATTTTGTTACGTTCGATACAATACGTTCCAATACTTTGATTGAATTGTTGTAGGCTTATACGCCACCATTTTACATTTTTAAGCTAAATTGAAGTGGATTTAAAAGAATCAGTTAAAGTTCTTTTACATTTATAGCAGCTGTAGTTTTCAGATTGACCTCCTTATGTACAGCCAGAGAGTATTGTACTCTTAATTGGCTTCCTGTGAGTTTTAGGATTGATTTTAAAATTGTATTATTAACCTACAAATCTTTAGATGGACTAGCTTTTAAAACCCCACATTGTTTTTAAATTGGCCCTGTGTTTTTTAGTATTTTTTTCATTTTTAATGTACAGTACTTTGGTCAACTTATTGTTGTTTTTAAATGTGCTTTATAAATAGATTTGGGTTGTATTTCCCCAGTTTCTCAGCTATTCTGAGCAAACCAATGTTAGAAATAACTATATGTTCATCATGCAGACACAAGCATGGTATTAATCTTGTCTTCCTTTTCTCAATATGGAGGCTTATTGACATATTTCCCATAATAATGGTTAAAAATGTAAAAGGAAAATGAAAAAATACTCAAATGAGAATCCCTTTGAAATCCATTGTCTTCTGTGTTTCTCTTTCAGCACTCGAAAGATACAGCACACGGACTGTTGGTGAATTCTTCAGCATGAATTTTGATCTGGAATCACAATCCTGCAACATTTACTTCATCCCATCTGACAACATGTACACTAAGATAAGCCTAGTTAAAAGAGGCAGGCTGCAGGATGCTTTTTACGACCATGATTGTACTGGGTTTGAGCTGTTGTATCCATGTGGGATTACAAATGATTATCTTCACATGTCATGCAAGGGGCGCTATGAGATCAGAGATGAAAACAATGACCTGGCCGTAGAGGAAGTTCTTGACATGGAATGTGAGTAACTTCCATGTTTTTAAGATGTGTGTTATACGACTGAACACAGATTACCTTTGTCACAATAAAGCATTTGCTTTTTTTTTTTTTTTTTTTTTTAGTTTTGGATTGTAACAAAATGGTTAAACAGTTTACTAAACTCTAAATCTTTTATTTTTGCAAAGTTGTCATAATTTGTCATCACAAGACCTAAGGGTTGCATGTGTCTTTGTATACCAAAGTTAATTTTACTGTAACATAAATGCAAAATATCTTGCTTTTTAAGAGACTGGTCGAAAACAGAAGATGTTTTATATTTTAGGAAACTACGTGATATGTCAGCTTTGTTTGTGACATGTTTTCTATCCACTCTTTGATTTAGCACCACCATCTGAGTTTGACACATCCTACATTGGTATTGCCGTTGGTGTTGTCTTCGGTGTACTCTCCTGCTGTTGCTGCATGAGGCGCTGCTGCTGCAAGAAAAGTTCCTCCAAGAAGGACATAACCGATAGTCCTGATGCTGAACCGGCTACTTATCACCACGAGGTAAACTCCTTCTACATTACACATTGTCATAACTACTAAAGCCAGGTGTACACTGTGCGATTTCAAGCTGATCATATGACAGTCAAAGCAGAATGTCAAGTGTTTCCGAGTCATATAAAGGAATGATTCAGTTTGTTATATCTAATTTATTTCAATAAAAACACATATAATTCATCTTTACAACTGTATTCACCTACATGTCTAAGGAAAAATGAAATTGTGTTTCTTGATATGACATTTGAACACATCATGACATGTATGGGGAAGACTGCATGTCATGTGCACATATGTCTGAATGGTACAAAAGAAGTAACCAAAGAGAGGATGTCCAAGATGACAAATGTTTGGGGTGCCCATGTACATCAAAAACTTCTGAAAACATTCAACAAATTCAACAATTATTCAGACAAGGTCTCCATCGATAAAGAGACAGTTTGACAAGTTTTGCATGAAAATTTGAACATGACAAGTTTGTGCCAAAGTTGTCCCAAAACTTCTGACTCCTGATTAAAAGGAAAAAATGTAAGCAAATGATTGGAAAAATTTTGGAACACATTGAAGGAAACCCATATTATTTAGGAGTGATTACATAGAATTAAAATTGGAATCTATTATGATCCTGAGGCAAAACAGCAGTCAAGGCTTGGAAAACGTCACCAAGGATGAAGAAAGTATGACAAAGCAGGTCCAAATTCAAGGCCATGTTGATTGTTTTCTTTGAAATTAAGGGTATCATTTTGGAGGAGTGAGTTCCAGAAGGGTAAACGCTGAATCAGCTTTATTACAGACAGGTTCTAGAAAAACTGCAAGAAAAGTTAGAAGAGACCAAAATTGTGGAAAAATGGTTTTCATTCTTCATCAAGACAACACTCCAGCCCACACCAAGCTCTTGGTAAAGCAGTTTCTAGCCCAGAAACAAATCACAGTGCTTGATCACCCTCCATGTTCCCCTGATGAAGCACTGGGTGACTTTTTCCCAAGATCAAATCTGTGCTCAAAGAAACATGTTTTGAGTTTATGTCAAAAGTTAAGAAAAAAAATGACAGAGGTTCTGAGACAACTGTCCAAAGAAGAGCTACTGCACTGCTGTGATCAGTGGAAGACCTGAATGCATCGGTGTGTTGATGCTGAAGGGGACTATATTGGCGGAGAAAAACACTGAAAAATGTGTACTTTCTGTGTCTTTTTTTTTTTCAATTATTATACCTCCCATAACAGTCTTTCGGCTTGTTAATTCCACTAATTAACTTATATTCCACTGATGACGCCATGAGTTACTACACTCTGTTCAAGATTTTGACTAATTGGACGGGACTGACTGCAAAGTTTGGGAGCACTTTTCTGTGCTGATCTGAGCAGATGAGGAAGAATATATGATTGCACTGAATATGATTGCATGCTACTCGTAGTGTAGCTGACACCTTTTTTACTTCTTTTTTCAAGACAAAAGTTGCAGTTAGTGTGTTTGGTTTGGTTTGGTTTCGTTTGATGTACCATGATGATGTGCTATTTGCCGATGTTCCCCTTTCAAGAACTGATGTACATTTTTAGACCAGTGGATATGATAGTGGTATCGATGAGCTAAAACGTTTTGAAAATTGATTTTCAGTTTTTTGTAAAATACAGAACTGGGTCTTATGGACTTGAGTTTTGTTCACCATCCCTAATCCTAGCCATGGAAAAAGAAACTCAGATACACTATATTGCCAAAAGTATTCGCTCACCTGCCTTGACTCACATATGAACTTAAGTGGCATCCCATTCTTAATCCATAGGGTTTAATATGACTTTGGTCCATCCTTTGTAGCTGTTACAGCTTCAACTCTTCTGGAAAGGCTTTCCACAAGGTTTAGGAGTGTGTTTATGGGAATTGTTGACCGTTCTTCCAGAAGCACATTTGTGAGGTCACAAACTGATGTTGGACAAGAAGGCCTGGCTCTCAGTCTCCACTCTAATTCATCCCAAAGGTGTTCTGTCAGGTTGAGGTCAGGACTCTGTGCAGACCAGTCAAGATCATCCACACCAAACTCTCTCATCCATGTCTTTATGGACCTTGCTTTGTGCACTGGTGCACAGTCATGTTGGAACAGGAAGTGGCCATCCCCAGACTGTCCCCACAAAGTTGGGAGCATGGAATTGTCCAAAATCTCTTGGTATGCTGAAGCATTCAGAGTTCCTTTCACTGGAACAAAGGGGCCAAGCCCAGCTCCTGAAAAACAACCTCACATCATAAAGTCACCACCACCAAACTTTACACTTGGCACAATGTAGTCAGACAAGTACCGTTCTCCTGGCAACCACCAAACCCCGACTCATCCATCAGATTGCAGCCACTGCTCTAGAGTCCAGTGGCGGCGTGCTTTACACCATTGCATCCGATGCTTTGCATTGCACTTGGTGATGTATGGCTTGGATGCAGCTGCTCTGCCATGGAAACCCATTCCATGAAGCTCTCTATGCACTGTTCTTGAGCTAATCTGAAGGCCACATGAAGTTTGGAGGACTGTAGCGATTGACTCTGCAGAAAGTTGGCGACCTCTGTGCACGATGCACCTCAGCATCTGCGGACCCTGCTCCGTCATTTTACGTGGCCTACCACTTTGTGGCTGAGTTGCTGTTGCTTCCATCTTGTTACAATACCACTGAAAGTTGACTGTTGAATATTTAGGAGCGAGGAAATTTCATGACTGGACTTGTTGCACAGGTGGCATCCTGTCACAGTACCACGCTGGAATTCACTGAGCTCCTGAGAGTGACCCATTCTTTCACAGATGTTTGTAGAAACAGTAGGCATGCCTAGGTGCTTGATTTTATACACCTGTGGCCATGGAAGTGATTGGAACACCTGATTTCAATTATTTGGATGGGTGAGTGAATACTTTTGGCAATAAAATGTAGTTTCTGACTTGTCCACTGAACTGTCTGTGAGTTTTTAAAAGTTAAATGAGACATTTAAAGGAACCCTGCATGAACAGACAAATTCATCTTGTTGGATAGATATTTGTATCTCTCAAACTGAACTAAAAAAATCACTAGATATCTGCATTTTGAGTAAATTTGAGCTTATAAACTCAACAGGAGGCCGACGTGTTTTGGTCCCTATGAGCGCTCCTCTCCGTTGCTATGCAGTAACCGCTGTTTCAGATAGTCTTTCTACTTGCAGCTGTTGCTGCCATAATAGCTTTCATACCAGACACGAGTTTGCTGCATGTTGGTTATGTCACCCTGCTGTCAAAGCTCTGTCAAGCCTCCTAAGTTTTACCTCACTAAAACTCCCTACAAGTGACTGGATTCAGTGTACAGTGGAAGCGTGCAGGGAGCTTTTCAAAATAAAACATCTACATACAAGGGAGTTTCTCCAAAGAAATGCTAAAGTGGACTTTTACTTTGAAAAGTGTAAACCGGATGTGCTTTTGTACTGTGTTTACCTTTACCTGAACTGTGTGGAAACAGAAAGCTTCATAGAGAGTAGACGCTTTTTTAGAGATGCTGCAGTGACAACTAGAGATGGGTGATACCAATTTTTTAATTCGATACCGATACTTTTCGATGTAATTTTATTGATACTGATACCGATCGTAAGGACTATCGTACATTGACGTCTGCACTCACCGTTCCAAGATTGACTGTGTGCTTTACAACGTTGAGTTAATAATAATAATAATAACTTTATTTGTATAGCACTTTTAAAAACATGGGTTTACAAAGTGCTTTGACAAGTGCAGAAGCAAGCAGAAGAACAAAGCAAGAACCCAAAGAAAAGATAAGAAGACAGAACATGACATGCAGACAACATCAGCAGAATCCACACATTTAAAGAAACTAAACAGGAATATGGATGAGATAGTAATTCATCAAGATCAATATACATCAAAACCTAGATGTCATGTGATGCCATGCAAACTAAGACATCACAGATGTCAATCTGAGTGCAGACATGAAGCCATTCTACACAACTAAGACATCATGAACATCATCAGGATGCAGGCAAGACACAGACACCAAGTACCATAAAACAATAGGAACCCAGGCAATGCAGGAACCCAGCTACACAGGCTGAGACTGAGAGGACCAGAATTAAAACATGAGAAATTAAAAGAGAAACAAGGAAGAGTAAAAAAAACAGGAGATAAATGAGAAAAAGCAGTAAAATGTAAATAAGAGGGCAAAAACAGACAGTAAAGTGAGGTAAAATGTGCTGTAAAACTGTAAAAGCAGTAAAATTGATACATATTATAACAGAGGTAAACAAAAGGGAAACAATAAAGACAAAAAAGCAATGAAGTGAGGGAGACAGTAACGATTAAAAACAGCCAGGGGGCAAGGAAATAAAATGAGTAAAGGAGAGATTGAGAGGAAATTAAACTAAAATAGGTAAGAATCTGTGAGAAGATAAAAACTAAATAAGATAAAGACGAAGACGACATCACGTAAAAGCAAGTCTATAAAAATGAGTTTTAAGATGTGATTTAAAAGATGTCAATGATTCTGCATGCCTTATCTCCTCGGACAGGTCATTCCAAAGTCGAGGGGATCTGATGGAGAAGGCCCTGTCACCCTTAGATTTGAGTCTCGACTTTGGAACGACCAGGTAGCCTGCGCCCGAGGATCTAAGGCTGCGGGTTGGCTCATAGGGGGTTAAAGGTTCTCGTAGATTGGAGCCAGACACTTCAGTCCTTAAAAGTAATTAATAAGATCTTAAAATCAATTCTAAAACTAACAGGAAGCCAGTGTAAAGATGCTAAAAGGGGGGTGATGTGATGTCATCTGTTAAAACCAGTGAGAAGCCTAGCTGCTGCATTCTGTACAAGTTGGAGGCGACAAAGTGATTTCTGGGAGATACCGGAGAGGAGTGAAGTACAATAATCTAATCTGGAAAAGATAAAAGCATGGATGAGTTTTTCCAGGTCCTGTTCAGTCAGTCTTGTTTTTATTTTGGAGATGGTACGTAGTTGAAAGAAACAAGATTTAACGACTGATTTTATGTGATGATCAAATGAGAGGTTATTGTCGAATGTCACACCTAGATTTCTGCCAGTGGATTTGTTGTTAGTTGCTGCTAGAGGACCAAGGTGGCTGTTGATGGAGGGGGAGTAGTGGGGATTAAACAATATGATTTCTGATTTTGAGTTGTTGAGTTGCAAAAAGTTTTGTGCCATCCAACAGTTAACATCATTTAAACAATCTGTAACAGCAGCTAGGCTTCTCGGGTCCTCAGGTCTCAGGGGCAGGTATATCTGTGTGTCGTCTGCGTAGCAGTGAAAGGAGACTTTATGATTCTGGATTATTTTACCAAGGGGCAGCATATAAATAGAAAACAAAATAGGACCTAAAACCGAACCTTGCGGTACACCACAGGTAAGAATAGAGGTAGAGGAGGAGTGGTTACCTATGGTGACTGCAAAGGTTCGTTCTAAAAGATAAGAATAAAACCAGTTAAGAGCAGTGTCCCTGATGCCCACCCAGTCTCTAAGACGATCAATTAAAATACTGTGATCAATGGTATCAAATGCTGCACTGAGATCTAAAAGAATTAAAATGGCTCCCTCCCCTCTATCTGCTGCTAAAAACAAATCATTGGTCACCTTGAGGAGGGCCATCTCAGTGCTGTGACCTGCTCTAAAACCAGACTGGAATTTCTCAAAGAGGTTATTCTGAGACATAAAAGATAAAAGCTAAGTAGAAACCACCTTCTCTAAAACCTTGGATAAAAATGGAAGCTTTGAAATAGGTCTAAAATTATTAAAATCAGAGGGGTCAAGGTTGGGTTTCTTTAAAAGAGGTTGGACCACGGCGTGTTTAAAAACAGAGGGAACTACACCTTCTGTTAAGGAACTATGAATTATTGATAAAATACTGGGTCCAGCCGTGCTAAAAACCTCTTTGAGAAATTTGGTTGGAATAAGATCAAGGCTGCTCGTAGCTGTTTTCATGTGGGATAAAATCTCAGCTAAAAAGGGCAGGGACACAGGCTCAAAACTACTATAACAAAAAAATCTCTCTCCCTGGGTTTAAAATACGGGCTGGGAGTGTGATATTTTTCCTAATATCCTTTACTTTGTTGGGTTTAAGCTGTGTCACACTGCTGTAAATGTCACTGTGTTTCATTTCTGCCGTCTTTGGTTTCAGTCACAGGGAGTGAGAATGGGTTTGGTTTTCCAAAAAAGTGTTGATGAAATCTACAAATTGTGCCTAACAAGTTGAAACTGTTCAAGGTTTTGCCAGAAGGATGACAATTCAATAAATGGATTTAGGCCAGTGAACATTTAGCTTAGAGAATGAGATTAAGTGTCTCACTAAATTTTTGAAAAGCTGTGACAGTCATGTAAGCTTATAAATCCTGCTGTTAGATTTGCACATACTGATTGTGCTTCTTTTTAAACTGCAGTATGACCACGAGCCCGTAAGACTGAGAACAGACCAGATTAATCAGCCCTCTGAGACACTCTACCCTACTCTGCCTTCATATAACCTGACTACACTGGTGAGTAATTATACCACTTCTTTGTAGAAATAATCTCTCCCCTTCTTGTTCATCTCCCCTCTCTCTGCTACTGACGTTACATGTCACATCATTTTGCAGATACACAATCCTCCCTATGTGAGTGTGCCCCCAGCTTATTCTGAGGTAAGAGCTGATCAGTCAGAGCACGCACATACGTTCCCTTTGGCAATTCATGTTCTGAAACTGCTTGGTGCTCTCCATGTCTCAGAAAGTGAAGTTTTCTCATAATCTGAAACAGGTTTTGTCACCATCAGTCAGCTCTGCCTTGACAGACATGTCTCTATGTCTTTGTATGACATAACGATGTAGACACCAAGAATGTGCTATTCTGTCTCTTCTTTAAGTTTTCAAAGGAAGTTTTGTTTTCATTTTCATTCCTTTTAAAATTAATAGAATGTTTCAGCTGCAAGGCTTTCTACAGACTCCCAATGTAATCTCACCTAGCAGTACACAATAAAATAAAGCATTTTGAAGTCTAAAAGACAGTTTATTAAAACAAATCTTAACATATGATCTGTTTTTAAGCCATTCTTCAACTTTACTGAGCATCTGAAAAGCTGAATATCAGATAGATTTAGTCTACTACTACTGCTTTCCACTATTAGCATCACTTAAACTGTTATGCAGCTTAAAATGCAGCCGTCTGTCTTTGTGACAGTTACAGCAAAAAGTGAACGTGAAAGTTATGTTTTGGATTGCTTTAGAGAATAACCTCTTAATAGTAGCAAATGTGTAAAATTGTGCCTTTGGTTACTATTAAAGGCTGATCAATAATGATTTTTCAGGGCCAATACAATACTGATTGTTAGTAGTTAATGAGAATGATAACCTCTATTTTGAACTGATTTGCAGTTCTAATCATCTACTAGTAAGCTTCAGTAATGTAAATGTTAGATTTACAACATGTGGTTGGACATGAACATGTCATTTAAAAAAGCCAGGCTGCTTAATTAGTGATTATCATAGGTTATTGATTAGCCTCGCCTCTGAAGTTACGAATGAACTAAGTTTCCTGCAGGTTCCATTCTAGATAAAAGAGTACAAGGAAGAAGTAAAGGTTTGGCACACTGGGCAGAGCGGGATGTTAGGCAAGGAGAAATCATCTCAGAGTGGAGCTAAAGTAGCAAAAGTATAAGTGACAGTCAAAATGAAATGCTGATTCAGATAAATGCTTGAATGCCAAATTTTGGCCCCAAATTTAGGGTCAATCATTGTAATGATGAACCATTATTTTGTGCATATGCGTCAGAAATGTCTCCTATGGGGGCTTCACATGAATTTTCTCTTTGAAGCAACAAAAAATGGATAAGTTCCTAATCTAACAGATTTAACTATGACATTGTGTTATTATTATAAAAGCCTTCTGCAAACCTGGTAATAAGAATTTTGTATTTTTTTATTAGTTTTTTTAAAATGTAGTTTTTTCTTTTGGTTCTAAATTTCAGTTTAGTTTTTAATCAATTTTTACTGCTGATTTGTTAGTTTAGTTTAGATTTTATTTTGCAAAAATACTTCATTTTAGTAGAGTTTTTATTAGTTTTAGTGTTAGCTTTAGCTTTTTTATCAATACAGGATACTTGTCAGGTTTTGACTCCCAAAAGGGTCATAAAAAGTAAACATGCCCTTTTAAAAAACACATTCAAACAGGCTGCTAGTCCGTTTTTATTTTGTTCATTTAAATTTGATGTTTGACGCAGTTGGCCAGTGTTTAAAGTCTTCTTTAATCAAATCAAGCCATTTTACACTCTCCAGGCTTGGGTGTACATTTTTGTTAATATGCTGCTGTCAAAGAAAAAAACGAAGGGGATTTCATCAATCTTCATTTTATTAGTCAGTCTTAGTCAGTTTTTTTAAGGACAAATATACGTATAAGTTTGTAAAAAAAAAAATTTAAACCTTTGTTTTTATTTAGTGTCAGTTAATAACTTTACGTTTCAGTTTTAGTTTTAGTTATTTAGTTAGTTTTACATAACTAAAATAATCTTGCTTCTGACACTGATAACACAGTGTTGTGTTGCTTTTTTTTCCCAGGTTTCAGCTCCAGCAGAGCAGGCAGACCCTCCAACTTCCCCTGTCCCTTCAGAAGACCCTGAGCCACGATTTGAACTGTCCTTCCCCTTGGCTCCCCCGCTCAGTTCAAACTCAGATTTCCCTGATGTTTATACTTCAGACAAACTCAACTTCAACTAAAAGCCTACACTTTAGGAAGTACACATAAATGTTGAAGGTCATTTTTGAGACATGAAATTTCAAAGGAAACTGGCATATTAAGATAGGTCAGCTTTGTTTGATTAATATTAGTGCCTTTATATATATGTACACTATATCATGCGAAGAAATGCACTCGAATTTTACATTTTGAGAAAAATGAAGAAATATGTGGCCTGCTGTTGTTACGCAGTAAATTCTAGGTCGTGATGTCAAATGATTGGATGGTTCTTCCTATCGTCCTTAAAGCTTTTTAATCTTAAGATGAGTAAAGTTTATGTAGAGGACAATTAGGAAGAAGTTACTGTATGTTGATCAATGTAAGTAGAATCACAAAGATGTGAGAAGAAGACTTTATGCAACCATTTGACATAATTACTCAGAGTGCATTACACAACAATGGTAGCTTATATGTGAATCCATTTTTGTGCTGCCTGGTGCAACAAATATATAAAAGTCACTTTTGTTAATCCAATGAAGTCAATAATAACATAAAACAGGGTTTCCTTTATGAATTAGCTCCTTGTCATTTTGAGTACTACATATTTTAATGATTAAAGTGAAGTGTTACTTAACACTTTTTAAATGTCTCTAGCAAGCAAGATAGAAATATTGATTAGCGATCCTGAGAGGGGCTGATAAGCGATTATATTACTTGTGTAGAGGCTAAAGCTGTTTTCTCAGTTTGTAGTGTTTATTGTAAAGTGATAGCTGACCTCCATATTTATCATACAGGAATGACAGTGATTTTAAACTTGTTAATTTACTGCATTACTGCTCTTGTTAACAATCTGGCACTATTCTGCTGACAATGTCATAGTTTTAGGGAACTTACACAAAATGAAAGTGCAACATATTATGATTATGTTTAATTCAGAGTCTGTAGTTTTAAAGATTTCTTCCACCTGTGTCACAAGCAGAACATGAGACTCTACAGAAGGATCACAGGTCAGAGCCTTAGGTGAAAAGACAAAGTTTAGTTAAAAATACTGCACTCTAAATTTAGAGGCTCTTTGATGATAACTTTCTACCTCATAAAACTCCAAGCCTACAGGTTTGAATAATCCCATTCATTTCTCATAGCACCGATTGTGCTGCTTTTTTCACACAGTTCTGCTGAGCTTTGTGCCACTTCTGCAAACTGTGAACACATTCAGGGATGAGGTGCTTTAACTTGGCCAAACTGTTTTCTAAGTAGAAAATACCATTTTGAAAAGAAGTTTTTTCAGTTTCTCAGGAACATCACCTGTGTAAAAACTACATTATAGTGACTGTATGTCAGCTGTTAAGTGTCAACAACAATTGCTGCACAGAAACAGGCTGCCTTAAGTGAAATATTTCACATAAATGTATCACAGAAAGCCCAAATGAAAGCCATACAGTAAAGTACAGCTACACATTACTTATTTTTGCATGTTTCTCTTTTACTGTTCACCTGTGTACCAAACAAAGTTGCATTTGGGCGTTTGATATGTGTTTATATATCGTTTTTTTATTGTTGGTCTTGCTTTTGAATGTTTTGAACTGCATGTCATGAAATATGCTGAGTTTTTCCCTCACCATTAACTTCAAACATGTAAGAACACTATATTCTTTAAAAGAATCAAAAGTGAACTATTTGTATGCATCTTTGTGTATTTAGACTGTTACAGTTGCATTAAAGTTAATAACACCCTTCTATATCATGTGCTGTTTGCATGTGCTCCTCTATCAACTCTTTGAAATGAAACTTTATGTTCCTGCCATTTCTGTGACACAGCTACAGGCTCCGCCCACCCAACATGTCACCACACAGCCAAATGCCCATCCAAGCGTAGAAATTCTTTCTCACCACACCAACTAGTTCTCAGAGGAAACTGATCTGAGCTGACGTCAGCACAAGGCAGAGGCTTATGTGTGCTGTAAAGAATGACTAAAGAGCCATCTTTCTGTGTGTTTTATCAGATAATAACCAAATCTTTATTGATCCTGGAAATCTCTGAAACTCCATCACATACTTCTGCTTTAGGCAGAACTGCAGTGCACTCTTGCTTGTTTCCATGATACATTTAAGATACATTTGAATGTGGAAAGTAAGATTTAAACTAAAATTAGCAATCCTTCATTTGAAAAACAAAGGAGAATCATGTAAATAGTTGCCTCATAATTATAAACATGGAACAAAAAGGGAGGAAATTTGTGTTTGGTAGATTGATTCTGTGTTTTAACAATGCTTCTTGGCAATAAATCTTATACCGTTGGAAAGCCTGTTTCTCTTTTAAAGGGTTCCAAATTTGTAGGGAACATGCAATGGTGGGGTGAGCAGCAGAGCTTAGTATATGGGATGTGCCCATGAAAAATTTGCAAAATCTTCCAAGGTCAAACAGTTTGTTTGCTGTTGCCATTGACTCTTGTTTAAATTTCTCTAGCAAGCAAGATAGAAATATTGATTAGCGATCCTGAGAGGGGCTGATAAGCAATTATATTACTTGTGTAGAGGCTAAAGCTGTTTTCTCAGTTTGTAGTGTTTATTGTAAAGTGATAGCTGACCTCCATATTTATCATACAGGAATGACAGTGATTTAAAACTTGTTAATTTACTGCATTACTGCACTTGTTAACAATCTGGCACTATTCTGCTGACAATGTCATAGTTTTAGGGAACTTACACAAAATGAAAGTGCAGCATATTATGAATATGTTTAATTCAGAGTCTATAGCTAAAATTAGCAATCCTTCATTTGAAAAACAAAGGACTCTTGTTTAGACTCTTGTTTAAGTACCCGCAAAGACTGTTCTCTTACCCTGTTAGTGTTTAGGAAGTGTAGACTGTCTTCTGCAGATTTGCAGTCAAGGTTTGCAGGATGATATGGCCAACAGCTCTCTGTCCAGACAATCTGGAACAGATGGAGTCAATTTCCAGTCACTCTGGGCTGACAGGAGGCTTGCCATGACTGTCCTTCACCATCAGGTACATTTGCACTGGTGTCACTAACATGTACAGGAAGCAATGAGTCCAGATTCTGCCTATGGCAGTTGGATCATAGGGTCAAAGTTTGAAGAAGATGTGGAGGATGCTATGCTGATTACACACTGATAGAGTAACATCTTTTGGTGGAGGCAGTGTAATGGTGTGGGGCAGCATCTCCCGCTCTGGAAAAACAAGGCTTGTCATTATTGGAGGCAATCTCAATGCAGAGAAATATCGAGATGAGATTAAGCAACCAGTGGCAATCCCATATCTCTGCAGTCTGGGACCAAACTCTGACCTATAAGATGACAACGCTCGTGGTGTTTATCAGAGACTACCTCTAGAATTTGGGAGTGGAGCGGATTGAATGGCCTGCCAGCAGTCCTGACCTGAACCCCACTGAACACTTGTGGGATCAGCTTAAATGTGCCAGGCTGTTGCAGCTGTTTATGGTTCTTTCACACACTAGTGAGGCTCCTGTTTGTTCAATAAATAAAATAAACTGCAATGTCTTGTTTCTTCAAATTTCTTTTTTTTTGGGTGCAATCCACATACTCAGCTTTGCTGCTCATCCCACAAACGCATGCTCCTTACAAATGTGGCACCATTTAAAAGGGAAATAAATAGGCTTGCCAAAAAGAATTGTAACCACAGAGAAGTAATCTACCAAACACCAATTTCCTTACTTTTTATGCTATAGTTATAAAGATTTTTTTCACAATAGGGAGAAATGACAATCATAGGAGGATTTGTCATACATCATAACTGTTATATGCATGTTCAATTTGTAGTTGATTGTGGGGCTTGGGCTTCTTTACATGAACTTCATAATAACATGGCCAAATGAAGAAAACTTAGTGAAAACAGTACTTAAGAAATTCAATATGGAAACCTGGATCTAATATGAGCCAAATAACCAAATACAATTGAAGTTGCAGTGCGTAATATTTAGCCTAGTTGGATTACAAACTTGGTAAAAAAAGAAACCCATTTCTGAGTAGGCCTTTCTAAATTAGTTATTAATCACCTACAAATATAATTTCTTCTAGTTTATTTACAAAGAATAAGCCTTTTATTCATACACAGGGAGGGCCCCCTCCAAGGAGTCCACCATCTTGGATTTTTGCATCTTGCATGTTTCTACAGCAACACAGGACCAAATAACAGATCTGTGTGTGTGTTTTGTAAAATTCTTCTGGTTACTATGGTAACCACCAAAGTGAACATCCCGATCTGGAATCTGACTGTAGATGTCGCCAATTTTACACTCTACCTTGAAAGCTAGAATTACTGACAAAGTGTGTGTTTTTCCCCTTTAATCGCTTAAGGCAGTGGGAACAAGTTCTCACTTTACTATGAAAAACTCATCTCTTATTATTTAGCAAAATTAATAGCAAATAGTTGCTTATTTACACACCAAACAGCCCTGGAGCTCTTTCGTCTGTTAGAGCCAGTGTCCTGGCAACATGGTGGATTTATGAACAGCATTCAAACATTTTGCTCCATTTTTGTCCTTTTCTGTCCAACAAACAAACATCCATTTTTTAATCTGCTGATACTTAACTGTGTATTCCAATTGCTTTTTAACCAGCTGAACAATCCCTCTGTAAGAGGGAAATAAGACACTGAAGGTGTGGGCAGGAAATACCAAACAAAGGAGTTATGTAACTCTGCAGAGGTGAGAGGAGCTGTTGTTTGGTCACAATTCTTTGCATTTTTTGTCTATTAGGGAAAACAAAAATCTAAATAGTTTTGGTGTACATATATATTAAGCCCCAGAATCATGTTGTCATTTCTCTCCATGTCTGTTAGAAGATGCAAGGAACTGTTGACACAGTTCGATTCAGTGTCATTTCATTTCTGGCCCAGTTGACGCTCCAGAGCAGTAGAGAGTAGGAGGGAAGTGAGCTTTG
This sequence comes from Cheilinus undulatus, assembly GCF_018320785.1. Lineage (NCBI taxonomy): Eukaryota > Metazoa > Chordata > Actinopteri > Labriformes > Labridae > Cheilinus > Cheilinus undulatus. The sequence continues at coordinate 27,692,939 of NC_054874.1, read as the reverse complement.
CTGCTGCGGGGCAAGCTAGCGGGAATGATAACTCCGGCTTCCAGGTCAGGTTGTTCCACTCGGCTGGAGTGGCAGTGGGGGCGAGAATCATCAGTGTCAACCCAGAGTATCAAAAAAGCTTCCAGCTGACTGAGCAGCAGAGAGCCAACAAGGCACAGAGGACTGACGAGACCCGGGCCACTGGTATTATGGCCTCAAATGTGGTATCTGAACAACGCTGACCCTGCCTGGGCTGTGTAGAGAACTGAGAAAGAGGACAACACTGACTGCTTGATGAAGTGTTAATTTTCTTCCAGAAATAAGATGCCCTCCATCATTCAAAGGGTTGTTTTCAATCATGTTTTTGGCACATTCTGGTTTAGTTTTGGAAATGCCTGCATATTTAAATTAAAAGCTACTGGCCTTACTGCAATAAAATGTGGAAGAGATGAAAGCTTCAAAAGGGGGAATTCCTATGTCTGAGCAGCTACTTATTTTTCCACCAGCAGGCCAGAGATATGAACTCAACCATACTTTTGTAAATGACCTAAACCTTCCAAAACAGAACAAAGAAATTAGAAATAACCGAGCCATTTGAGGAAATAAAAGCTAATGGTTTGCTATTTTAGATGGTGTCCTTGGCCCATGACAGGAACTTAGGAAATGGAAAATTCAGCTGTGCTGACACCAGAACACAGGAATAATATTCATAGCAGGCTGTTTGACATCAGATGAAGTCAAAGTGCTGCTCACTCTCTACATGATGAAGATAAAGATGATTGGCCTGATTGCAAAGAAATACTGTATCAAACAGATGAAAGGTTGCTTCTTTAGCGCCTCCAGAAGTTCAAATTATGAACTTAACGGTACCTTTAAATGACTTTCTATATAACTAAATAAATAACTATTTGTAGATTCTACACTTGGAGGTCTGCATTTCCAGCACATGAAGCATTCTGGATTCTGTTTCTAGTCCAAACATTCCTGACCAATCAAGTAACAGCATACTTTGGCATGTGCGGGACAGTTTGTTTGAAAAGAACAATCAGACAGCATTTTCCACCCTCTAACATCTTCATCTGCACAGATCTAATGGTGAGATATATGCATACATATATTTTTACAAAAATGAAGCTCACACTAATTTTAGATAAAATTTCAACTATACCACAAATGTTCTCGATGATGTGTTGGAAGAGCCAATCAGGATTTAGATTTCCTGACTCCAAGAAACGTACTATCCAACATCCATTGAACTAAAAACTTTTGAAAGGTTGTTTTCTTCTCCTCTGAGACAAATGTGAAAAAAAAAAAAATTTGTTATGGCAAACTTATTCCTACTAATTGCATGTGAAGTATCACCAGTATCTTCCTAAGATTTTCTTAGGCTACGTTCACACCGCAGGCCTTAGTGCTCAGTTCTGATCTTTTCTCAGATCTGATTTTTCCGTTTCCCTTTTCACACTGCAGACAACTTCCAAAAGATCAGATACATATCTGATTTAGAACCGCATATGAAAGTGGCCTGAATCTGATTCGAAACAGTCAGATTCAATGTGACTTGCGCTGTCAGAAAAAAATCAGATACGAGTCACATGCGAGCATAAAAATCAGATTCAGGTCACTTTCAACTGCAGTGTGAATGCAGCCTTACATTTGTTTACACAAACATTTCTAAGACAAACCTGCATTGGTTAATGACACGTTCTTAAACTGAGGAATTGTTCACACCTGTTCTTCAGCTGATGAATGCCAGGTATATGTTAGCTCCTAATTAGCATCAAGAAACTTTCTTTTCATGCCCATATATGGACATAGACTAGGGACATTAAATAAATCATTAAAAAAAACACCACTTCAACAGTTCTAAAGTGGATGTAGTCCGACTCCAAATGACACCAAAAGATTTTATAATGATGTAAAACCTCCTAAATATGTGCTCAAGTTATATTCAAAATCTAAAAAAAATGCAACTAAAATCAAACATTATATGTTTAAATTAATACTTGACTATATTAAGGTCATGTAATTGTGCATATTATAATTAGTAAAAATGCAGTAAAATATATTGTAAATTCTATTTTGTTGTGCCATTTTCAATCTTAAACAACTGAGTGCTAATGTGCAAAAATGAACATTTTATCTTCTCATATCAGCACTCAAATGTAAGTGAAAGTTCTCTGGACTGCTCATAGATTTTGTTCTTAGCTAAACCAAATCAAAGCTAAAACTGCTGAACGTCAGAATCTTCTTTAAAACTGTGCAAATGCATTCTTAAGCATTGCTAGTAAAGGCCCAATTTTCCAAGTGTTTCCATCACAGAATACTGTTTGTCTTTGTTTTGTTGATGTTGCCAGTGCCTTTAAACAAAGATAATGCAGGAAGGTATCTAATCCTCTGAACACTGGGCTTCATTCACCAATATCTTCCCAAGATATTTCTTAAATTAGTTCTTAAATACATTTCTAAAATAAACATTGATCTCATGGCACGTTCTGAACTTGTTGAATAATTCACACCAGTGCTCTTAAGCTGATGAATGCCAGGTGCTATTAAACTACAAGCACATGCACATTTCTCCTAATTAGCATAGAGAAACACCCCTTAATGCCCTTATAAGGGCATGGGATTTGCAGGGCAGAGTGTCATCAGGAGTCACAGGACAAGAAAATAAATATCAGTAAATTTCCAAATTAAATTAAACTGTTAAAACAATCACAATGCCTACTTTGAAATACTTTGATAGTTGTAAAGTGCATGCTCCAAATGACACCAAAAGAGAGAGGTTTGATTAAATCTTTAGCACCAACAGCGGATATTAAATATATGCCACAAACACATTAATTAGATGAAGATCAAATCACAGATAAGTAAACTTTGCCAACTGTCAGAATCTTCTTAAAAACTATTTAAGGGCTTTAAGAACAAATTTCTTCTTAAGAATGGTTGGTGAACGAAGCCCATTACTACCTTGTACCTTTGAGTTTTATCAGTAAAAATATTTCATGGGCCATAATCAATTGCCTTCTTATAAAAAGGTAAAAAAAAGAGAACTTTTGATTAAAAATCCCTCAGATAACTTTATTTCCCAATAATAATTTGACACACACAGAAACAATCAGTGTTACTGTTTCCTTATCCAACATTACCATCACCTGTGTCCATCTCCCCTCCACCCTCTCCAGCCACTACTCCCCTTTCCTCTTCTCCACGGCCTTCACTCTGCCCTCCAGGGAGCTCAGCCGGTGCTCCACCGTGGAAGTCTTTTCAGAGTCCGAAGTGAGTAGAGTCAACAGGACACATACCAGAACCAGGCCGCCCACTCTGACCGCCGTGATCTCTGCTGTGGCGGTTTTGTCAGTCACGATGAGTCCAAAAAGCCAGAGTGCCAAAACGGTTCTCACAACCCAGAAGACCCTCTTTGCCACGCAGAGAAACAGACGCAGAAAGATGGTCAGCACCCAGTATGCGATGAGGGCCAACAGACCCCACTGGGCGATGGCAGTCACGCCCTCTGGAGTGAAGCGGGGCAGTGTCACTGCAGCTGCAGAGGGAGGAAATCCACGTTAAGCTGCTTTTTATATGGACTGAAGCTTGACAATACCTTCTTGTTACACAAAAAGCTTAAGTATCAAACTGACTGTGAGAAAGGAGTGGCAGACAAACTCCCTGAGGGAGAGGCACATCTGCATATTTTCACTAGTGCTTCAAACTTTCATTACCATACATCTACACTATACAGTAAAAGCCCAGACTCTCTCAGCAGACTGTCACACATCCTGATACTCACCATCGAATCCTGTGACCCTGAGGATCTCTGTGACATACACAGCGATGACATTCAGGCCGCTGGCAGCTCCTTCAGCAAGGCATCGGATCACCATCTCAAAAAACTGTTGGTGGTGTCGAGAAAGTTTGAGACATATTATAGAGAGTAACAATGAAGAGAAGCAGCATTCTGATCACATTACAGTCATGCTCAGAGGAGATACAGATCTGTTCACAGGCGACACAGATGCGTGCGAGGATTGTCATGATGCAGGAATTTTTAACTCTGACACTAGCAATAACCAGATGATAACAATGCATGTTTAGATACAACAGCAACCGAAATAAGTAACATTTCTGGCTGCCAAATTGGCCAATACCTTGCTTTTAATGATCAAAAAGGGCTTGCAAACTTCTGCGCACTGTCTAAATTGCAAAGATATGTCTGCAATGTAAAGGCCCCATAATGCTGATAATGTATTTTTGCAATTTGCAGAAGTCTGCTTGCAAATATTTCACAATGCATTTTTCCTATCATACAGAAGACATTTTTAAAGCTTTGAAAAAACTTTGGATGGATTGTATTGTTTTTAAATAAGGTGTGCATGGCTCTAAGACACAGTCAGATGCAGCACATAAATGATAAATGACTTTCTTCTTTCACAAAAGAAGCAAGACTTGTTCTTGGCAAGCCGATCAATCAGTTTTACTAGTTGTGCAGCATTAAGTGCTTTACAAACAAATGAATAAAAGAATGCATGAATATATATGACCCCACCCTGCCAACCCACATCTATGCACACAGTTGCAAAGTATGTGCACTGATAGTAATAGAGAACTTTGTAAAACAGGCACACAAAAAGATTGACAGCTGTAAGAAAAAACTCCTTAGGCTACACCTGAAAACAGAAGAAGTGGTGTATTGTTGAGTTGGACAAACAGCTGTGCATGCGAGTGACAGCTGGATTGTGCCCTTCTCTATTCCTGTACAGTCACTGCCACCCACCCCCTCCCTCCAAATCGCACACAAAACACACACTGAGTAGCCTTGTCAAGCAAGGTCAAGGGTAGCCCTGTAAGTTGTACAAGTTTCTTATCTGCACCTGTTGCGCTACACACTGACACACACATGAGAACAGAGCAGTATGTCTGAGCGAGAGTCAAGCATCTGACACTGTGTATCAACTGATGACACACATTTAAGCTCCTATTCAGCTGATGTGGTACATGGATGTTTTTTGTTTAAATTTGAGACTGATAACCTTTACAGTCGAAGGCAGGCAGGCGTAGCTACAGACCTACAGAGGTGTGAGGCAGCCAAAAAACTGCAAAGAATCCCACATAAACTGAAAATGCAAATTTTTTTTTGTCTTTTTAGGCTTTCTGGGCACTGACTTTCACTTTTGGATGCTATTTAATTCAGATAACTGAGCACCACATATAAAAACAAAAAGTACAAAGGATAAACCCCCCCCAACTTTCACTTTTTCTTAAGGAAACTTTCATAATTAAGATCTGAAAGCTGCATTGATGGCTCATGGTAATTTATCAGAAAATTGAAAAGCCTGACCAAGAAAGCATTTCAATAAACATTTAAAGAATTAATCTTTGCCAAACTTGAACTTCATATTAATTTTGCCTTAAAGACTTTTACACAATTAATGCCTTTCTTAAAATTTAAACTAGAAATAAACTGCAGCTGGAGTATGCCTGCATTTCAGATCTGGAAGTCTTAAAAAATAATTCTGAACACACCCTATACTTTGCATCCACAGCTACCAGTTGAGTCAAGATGAAAAGCTCCACACAACGTTGAGCTCTTAAACAGGTTCACATCACATCAAACTCACAAGTTGGACAGTACTGTGGCTTCTCATGCAAACACCACTACATAAAACACATTTTACCACAGCCATGCTCCTACTCTCTGCTCTAGCTATTGAGGAGACATGAGCTAAACAAAACCACATGAGAGGACTAAAGGCAGTCTAGATGGGGTTTCTTCTTACCATTGCCACTGTATAGACGTTCTCCTGACCAAGAAATGACTCAAGATACAACACTGCACTCTGGGGAAAGGGAGCCACAGCAGGGTGGAAGTAGTAGTGTGGGAAGAGGGAATGATGCATGGATATATGAAAGGATGAAATGAGGGCAGAGAAGATGAGGGGATCAAGGGGGGGATTAACAAGTTGGGGGCATGTGGAGGGGGATGTGTGTGAGGGGTGAGGAAGTGGTGGAGAATGTGGCAGGGTAGGAAGGTGAAAATTAGAAACAGTTATTGAAAGAGAAATCAGTGAAGTTAGATCAAACAGCCAGTAAAATAGGACAAGAGGACAGAGAGAGAGAGAGAGAGACTTCCTGATGCTGGGACCTCTTACCTCAGCCACTGAGCGGATCACTCCGCTCCCCAGCAGGGACTCGGCGTACCGCTGCACCTCTTGGCACGTCCCGGTGATCAGAGTCCGGAGGGTGACGGCAGGTGGGTTCCCCTCGGTCTTCTTGGTCTGCTCCGCTTCAGCTCCAGCCAAACTCACCGCCAAGCCGAGCACCAACAGAAGCCGAGCCATGACACATCCACCGCGCCCAGACGCACAGGCAGTCATTGTTGGAGATTTGGGAACTACAGGGAAAATAAGTGCGCGTAAAAAAACGCCTACCGCTGCAATCCTGCGCACGGGGAGTAACTCAGACTCAAAAATGGCTTCCGATTGGCGAAAACGCGTTTAAATCAACATGCTGCTTTCACAATGGAAAAAACGAGCAATGCAATTAAGTAATTCGAGTGTCCGATTTGCAAATTAGGGTAACTGTGTCCTTACAAAAACCACTGACTCAAATGGTCTGAGAATTTAATTATAAACTTTGGCAGCTAGGACCGCTCCGCTCCGTCAAGGACGCCCCAGCATTAACGGTGTCTATATTTGGTAAGAAACTGTTTAAAGGCTTTGATCCAGCAGCGGCTGAGATGATTGTCGACCAAGACACAGGAGGAATACTTGGTATACAAAATATAAAGCACCAGAGTTTCCAAAAGTTATTTTCTGTGCATGTAAAAATCAGAAAGCGGCTATAAAAAACGGTGGCGCTGAGCCGAGCACGAGTCTCCTAAAGCCTCTTATTCTGCTGAGCTCAAGTCTGCTGCTCCTTTGTCTCCGAGCTCCTCTCAAACGCTCTGCTGCTGCTGCTGCGATGGATTATATTTCACAGCGTTTAAAAAAATTCCCCCTGTCGCTGCTCCCTTATGACGCTCCCTTCCTCCAAGCGTTTCTACCGACAGTTTCCAGTATGCAAACACGTCCACATCTCCAGGGAGGGGGAGGAAGAGGAGGGGGAGGGGGAGGCGCTCTGTGCACGGATAAAAGGAGATTTGCACACTGGGACATGTGGTTCAATGCTAATAAACATTTTGAACATTAAAAATGCCATACATCTTAAGATGCTAGTTTAATAACTACATGAACAGCGAATACAGCACTTAGTCAGATCTGACAAATTTCAAGACATTTTAAGCAACAAGAGGGGCTTTTGGATAAAAAAAATTGAACCAGAAAGGACACTGTACATAAAATAAACATGTTTGAGTGTTTTAGTAGGCCAAAAATAATGATCAAGATTGTTTCCATTGATATGATTATTTAGAACACTCTTTCTGAATTTAAATAGCTAAATGTTGTTTCCTTGATTGAAAGCCACCAACTCTGTCCGACTCCAGAATCTTCTTTGTCAACTGGCAGCTGCCTTTCTGTCATCTACTGTAGCTTTCTTGCTTTTAAAACTATCTAGCGACTCTGCCTCTGCTCCTCACTTAAATTAAAGTGAGAGCTGTTTTGGTGGTAGGGGCTGAACACACAAGATTACACTCATTAACAGACATGACAGAACCTATGGGGAAAAAAATGATCATTAAACCTTGTTTGCCTTGATTTTATTTTCGTGGGGGGCCAAAATTGTGACTGACATCGAAACACAGTCAAACAAATAGTCAGGCTGAATCCATCCTTCCAACCAAGGTCAACAAAGGCCCGATTAGCAGGTGTTTCTTGAGATTAATTTTCCAGATTATCCTGTGGTGTGTTACGAGTGAATTTTTTCCTTTCTAACCTGAGATCATAAACATTAAACATGTTCAGTATTTATGACCAGAAAACCAGCTGGGTGTGGTGAGCACTGAGGACGGCCAAGCAGAATTGTGATGTGGAACAGAGTAATAGCCAATCAGGAAGGAAGCTCACTGAAAAGAAGCAAAATGAAAACGCTGCCATGGCAATGATGGTAAACAGGAAGCATAGAATTTAGATTGACATCAGAAATGGAGGAGCAACTTGCTGATTTGTTGCAACAAAATGAGTGTTTAATAATGTGTGCTGTAAACTGAAGAGGGGGGGAGCTAGAACCACTATGGACTTAGCATGTAGCTAACTGCTAGCCACAGTAGCTTCTTCCCTCTAAAATCTTGACCACAGGAGATTTGAGAAACAAGACCAGGCCGAGACTCTGGTTGTCAGTGAACTGAATCTGTATGTGTGTGGTGTGCTGTGTTGATCTTCTGATTCTACAACACACACTGTATGAATAAAACACTTAAATAGGTGATCATTTGTGATCATGTGTGGGGTTAAGATTTAAAAAATCTTCATGTGTGGCAGACTTTAATTAACTGCCCAGCCATAAAAACATCAAAATACCACTTTGTATTCTTACTGTTTTTTTATTTGTATGCTGGTCTGTAAAGTTGCCTATTTTCACACACTCACACACTTGGAATGTAATGTAAATTTGCAGAATCTTGTATCTCTTAATTCCTCCTACACCAGTTTTCTGATAAAACAGTAAAGTGGTGAATAGTGGATGAAGAAGATGACTTCAGTCACTGTTGAAGAATATATTTTACAGTGTTCAGTCCTCAGTATCCCTTCGGTATTCCGCTGATGGTCACATGAGAGAAAGAGAGTTCCACTCTCAGAGGTGAGTCTCGCTCCCTGCAGAGTCAGCTTGACCACAGCTTTAGCCGATGTAAATGCGGTGGAAGTCATTGGCCCCAAAGGCGGCGTTGCACTTTGGGCACTTTCTCTGGCGAGTGTCGTAGCGAGTCTTGACGCACTCGAAGCAGAAGACGTGAAAGCACTTTGTCAGTACAGCGTCTTTGACTCGAGAGTTGCAGCATGGACATGTTAAACGTGCCTGCAGGGGAAAAGAGAGAAAGAGAGAGTGGTTGGACAATAAAATGAGAAGCCATTTTTTCCCTGTGCTGAACGGTTTGAAAAGAGTGGACTTAAATACCCTGAAGCTCATCTGTCCTTGAGAGCACAACATGTGATCTAAAGTCTGAATATAACCCTGCTGTGGCCGTGACTCATTCTTGAGACCATGGAGGGCACAGAAAAAAGAATAAACACATCTTAATACTGCGGCAGCATCTTAGACGTTTGGTTGTTAGAATGTGTAAAGTCTTTACACAGATATTTGGAAGGGTTCTTGCAGAGAGTTGTGAGATTGGCTCCCCACTTGTCTAAATCCCAGTGTCATTAAAAAAAATAAGATCATAAAAAATGTTTTTCCATGACGAAGAAGAGATGAAGGAAATAACGGAAGCAATCTCTGTCAAAATGTGTATTTTTATTTTTTGTTAAGGAGACCAAACGAGCCTACATTGTAAGTAGTAAGCTGCTGGACGTAACAAAATCCTTTTTTATGCTGCAATGTGTTTCTAATCTGTCAAAATACAAGCAGAGGTGAACAGAGGTTAACCTGATGTGCCAGACTTACTGTTTAATATGTATAGCTCATGGATATATTACATTCACCTGGGAAAGCTTTCAAAGAAAGACTTAGTGAAGGGCAGGGATTCTTGAAAGGCAAATGGACAAACACCTGTCACAGGGCCAATCAGAGCAACGACACAAATTGAGGTTGTACACACGCCAAGCTCTGGTACTGGTTTTAAAAAAGAAATGAGGCACAATTCTGATAAAACTGCCGCAATATTATGGCTGCATCTGAGCTAATGGCTTCAGTGGTAGCAGCCATTGTAAACACCGGCTTACAGTACAATTTAACCCCACCTGTAACAATTGTAAACCATTACTGAAGCAGGTCGGGAGAAGAGCGAAAACATCTTTCACGTCATGCTTTCAGTGTGGCTCTGTGCTCTTGTTTTAACAAAGAAATGTGGCACAATTCTGAAAAAAAAATAAACGCCCCTGTGGTTACATCTCAGCCAAATGCTCCACTATTGTATATACCGACTCTTACAACTTAACCCCGCCCATAACTCTTGCAAACTCATGCAAACTGAAGCAGGTCAGCAGAGGAGCGCAAACACCTTGTCTATCATGAAAAGCTTTCAGTGCTTTTCTCTGCAAAATTACAGACATGGAGGCTTGGATTCCATCTGCTTTGCAAGATTAGACAGAGGTGTACAAGCATCAAGCATGAAGCCAGAGGTGTGTGCCTCTTTATGCATGTGTCTATGGGTCAGTGAAATTGACAGAAAGAGCACATCCTGACAGGATAACATGTGATAACAAGCAGTGTGATAAAAATCTCTATTAAAGCATAGTATTAGTGACTTAAAAAGCAAAGGCCTTTCCTTCATTAAAATGTATAAAATGCTGTTGAATGAGTTCAATACATTGCTTCTCTGTGCTAAAATGTACATCAGGGGTTGTAAAAGCACTCCCCCAGTACACTGAGGAAGAACTTTACTACAAGTTAAAGTCTTTCAGTCAAAGTGTCTTTATTAGGCTGAAGTTACTTTGAGTATTTGTGGTACAGTTGTATGCTTTTTGGGAATGTTGTAGAATGACACCTGTTTTTCTCAATCTGCCCTACTGAATTAGTTTGAACAAAGAAAAAAAATACTTAAATACTATGGCTTGTAACGGACTTGAACAGGACTAAAATATTTTGAGTTTTTGCAGAATAAAGCTAGACTAAAACTACATAAACTATTGCAGAATAACTAAAATGAAAATAAAACTAAGAAACATAAAACGCAGACTAAATATTAAATAGCTGCCTCTGTTCTAACACATAAGTACCAACTGGTTTGCTGAGCACAAGGACAATAGACAGGAGAAAATAGCTAGTCTTAGTCCTAAGTTGAAAAAAAAAATTACTGAAAAAATAATGTAAAAGGCACTTTCTTCCTGAGGCTAATTTAGCATCTCAGCAATAAGAGCAGAATGGATGTCCTATTTAAACCATCTCATGCAACACTCAAAGGATAACCTGGTTGAGGGTAGGAACCCTCCACATTATCCATCTTGGTTTAAGTAATGTACTGTTATGAAATGAATTGTTCCATTAGGCAGTGCTGAACTGACTCCGACTTTTTAAAACAGAAAAGAATCCAGGAGCCTTAGTAAGCCACGTGAAACAGGAATATTCACAGACAGCTCTGATAATCTTGTTCTGTGACTTGGTCTGCTTTCTAACCTTGTATGGCAGATTAATTTCATAGTTTGTAGTTTTACAGAAACCAACCTTATATTCATTGATTTCTTCATTTAGGATCTCATCTCCGTTGCTGATTTTCTCAGCTGGTTTCTTTGCTTTTTCAATCTTCCTCCTGAGTTTGGAGATGTCCTCCTGAAAACAAAGTAAACAGCAGAGAATAAAACGAGTCTGTCTTCACCAGTTTACTTTCATCTGTCTATAGACATTATGGATACCCTGAAGCAGTCTGTGTAGTAGCTCCCTGTATCTTTCCACTGTTAGTGTGCACAGCATGACACAAATGAAGGTTAGCTACAAAGTGAAAAATTTCAGTAACAGAAACTGTTGACTGCTTCTTCGCAAACATAAAGTAAAGGCGATGCTAACAGGTGACAATCCAAAACTCATTTGTAATTCTTAAACAGCCTGCCTACATGTTATAAAATGATTTGACCAATGAAATGCAATGATTCTAGTTGAAATTGTCTGAGTGCTGTACCTGTGCTCTTCTGGCATTAAATGACTCTTTCTCCCTGGAGATGCTGTTCTCTACTACCTCCTCTCTGACCAGGTTGAGCCTCTGCTGAACCTGCTCCAGCTGAGACCGTACCTCCTCTGACAGTGATGCGGAGTCCTGCGCCTGAAGAGTGGATGGAGAAATTAATGTATTTCTTCTCAGTGAAAGACCATTTCTCTACATACAATACATCAATGAGCCTTTCTAAAGGTATGTACAGGTTAGACTGCGTTATTCTTTGATTCAGCACTACCAGATGTGTTACCTTGCGTTTGTTCATGTCTAAGGCTTGTGTTCGCAGTGCCAGCTCTCTCTCTGCAGTGCTGATGGTGCCCTGCAAGAGGCGCTCTTTTTCCTCCAGCTTCCGCACTACCTGCAGCTGGGCATCGACCTAAAAAGAACAAACACAACTGGTAATGGTGGACGGTTTGTGCAGAATAGTAGTACAGAAAGAATAATATGGGTAAAAAATGTATGTATACAATTTCTTTAGTACATAAAAATACACAATAGTTTGTAGTTTGTTATCTCTCATAAAAAGCTGTTAGTTCAATAATTAACTTTAAAGTAAAAGAGTGAGAAATGCTTGTACACAGTTATAAGGTGTCATAAAACTAGTGCATACATGCCCCTTATAGAGACTCACCTGAGTTTTTAGCGTTAGCAGCTGGTCGGCCAGCTCCTCCTTCTCCTCTTTCAGCAGCTTATGGATCTGGTTAGACTTGATCCGCTCGCTCATCAACTTGAAATTTGCATCATCTTTCTCTCTGAGCTGCTGCATCAGACGAATGTTCTGTTCCTGCATGTCCTCAAAAGCCTGGCCTGTCACGTCCATCTCGCTCAGCAGTGCATCCTCTTCCTGCAGGGTAGGGGTAAGTGTGTCAGAGAGCAGGAGGGTTTTGTAATCGTAATCAATCAAAAAAGAAAACATGACAGGCCACTCTACCTGTTTTGCTATTGAGAGCTTTTTGTTAAGAATGTCAATCTGCTCCTCCACGGAGCGGATCTTTCTCAGGGCCTCCTCATCTGCCATCTTCTTGCCCTCCCTCCTTTCTCGCTCCTCCAGCTCCCTCAGCCTCTGTCGCAGCTCTTCTCCCTAGAATCAGCACATAATCACATATTATCCTTCTGAAACCTCTGCGAATACCTCCATGTATGACAACGTGCAGTGTTGATGATCACCTCTGACTTGGATTTCTTCTCTGCAGCCATGAGCTGAACTTTGTCCCTCTGCTCCTTTGGAGCTGAGCGGTACATGTCCAGCAGTAGCTTCATCTCTCTCTGGGATTCCTGAGCTTTCCTGCACAGTAAAGGTCATCATGAAAAGCAACAATTACAATTACAAGTCAGACATCCCTGAGCACTATGCATGTTGTTTTTGAGGACCTTTAATGGTAATAATGGAGACGATTTTGTTGCAGGCACTCAGATCTTCTGAAGCCATTTCTCTGAGAATTTTTTGTTTTGTTTTGTTTAAACTGAGTGAGCTAACCCACGTGAGTCACTGCTGGTGATTCACATTAGCATAGAACACAAGATTCTTTATTTGTGTTGTGGTAAGCATTTTTATTAGATGCTAGCAGGCTGGAAGCCGCTGTACTGAACCCAAAGCATCAAGAAAACAAACAAACAAGGGATTGAAAAGGACCTAATAATCTCCATTGCTGCTATAATGCGAAGGATATTAGGATCTCTATCAAAAAAACTGCTACTTTTGATACTACATGTTTGAAGACAATACAATTTCAGTTACTCTGAGGACCCTATGTTTAGAAAAGAGCTGATGCAGACATATTTTTAACCCAAACCTGCTGCCAGCAAGAAAGAGCATATATGATCCATGAGAAAATTCTGTGATGTAATTTGTCAGGGAGATTTGTGATCTTTTGTGTTCCTACATGAAAACATTTCTAGTCTTTTTATGTTTCTCTAAATTGAGTAGGGCAGAACAATACCAGGAAAATTACATTGCAGTATCTTTTCTCTGTGACATACACTATATTGCCAAAAGTATTTGCTCACCTGCCTTGACTGGCATATGAACTTAAGTTACATCCCATTCTTAGTCCATAGGGTTCAATATGACGTCGGTCCACCCCTTGCAATTATAACCAAGAAACCCTGACTGCAGTGTGCAGTTTGGGGTGGAGCTCAACGCCGGCATTCCATTGGCTGTGTTGGAGATCAACATCAGCAAACTATTGGCTGAGGCGGAGCTCAACGCTGTTAGCAGTATTTACAAAGGTATTTACTGATTTGGAGTTTATGTAGATAAGTGGGAGAGAAATTTAGGTGTTTTTTAGCTGATTAGGAGTTATTTTTTGGAAGAGTAGGGGAGAGACAGGGAGAGAGACAGAAACAAAGTTTCAGCTGTCTGTGGATGAGGGGAGAGAGGAGGAAGACAGCTGGATTTGGTCTGCAGTAGATGATTGTTTGTAGACAAGACGCTTTTTTATGACAGTCAGTTGTGATAGTAACAGTCAGCCTCCTTACTTTTAAGATCCGCACAGCTCTAAACTCTTCTTATGAATATTAGAGGATGCTACGTTAAAGTACGTCAGAACTTATGTTAGATAGTGAGAACAGGGCTAAACCACAGGATGAATAAACTCTTTAACCAACCAGTATAACGCATCACATATCATGTTACCACGTTTTAAAAAAAAAGAGCTGATGCTCTAATAAACTCTTCAGCAAAAGTGACACACAGCTACCTATGTGTCTGTGTAACCTGCAGTCAGAGAGGATCTCATGCAGTGTCTTTGAATCAAACCAACTACAGGGAGAGGGGTGGATGTTTTTGAGGTTTGCATATAAGGCACAAGTAGAGGACTTGCTTTGACTTGAAAAACAGAGATGACAGGACCATACTTAAAAATAGGAGGATAATCAGAAGAAATTACAAGTCGTGAGTAGAGCGGGAGACAGGGTAGAAAAGCAATTGCAAAATGAAGTGAAGTTTTTGTAACGAGACTGAATGGGATTGGTTCCTTCTGGGAAGGCTTTCCACAAGGTTTAGAAGTGTGTTTATGGGAATTTTTGACCATTACTCCAGAAGCGCATTTGTGAGATCACACACTGATGCTGGACAAGAAGGCCTGGCTCTCAGTCTCCACTCTAATTCATCCCAAAGGTGTTCTGTCAGGTTGAGGTCAGGACTCTGTGCAGGCCAGTCAAGATCATCCACACCAAACTCTCTCATCCATGTCTTTATGGACCTTGCTTTGTGCACTGGTGCACAGTCATGTTGGAACAGGAAGGGGCCATCCCCAAACTGTCTTACATAACTGAGCATGTGCCTTGGGTATCATAACATTAAATCTGTGACGGAGCTGTGTCACCTATAGCCATTTTAATCGCAGGGACACATAGACCGTGAATTAGTCACAGAAAAGAGAAAGTTCAACACTTTTGATGTGCATCAAACAACGTTACTAATGATTAATGCACATCGAATCATGGTTGTAAAATGATATATTGTCCCACCCTCACGATAAACATTTTAGGTTACATCAACAACCATACTGCTAACCTCTAGAACATTTTATTTTTCTTAATCTGACTGGCAGTTTGAGGGAAAAAACTGCCTACTTTAAAATCAGAACATTACTTACTTGAGTTCTGCTCTTACTATCTTCAGCTGCTCCATCTCTTTTCTCTTCGATCCACCGACCATTGACAGGCGCTCCCCAGCTGACTCATCAGCTTGGCTGCTGCTGCTCCCCGGCTTCTCCTTCTCCTCCTTTATCAAACTGCTGCTCCCGCTGCTGCGGGTCGGCCTCTCTCTCTCCTTTTCCTTTTCTTTCTCCCGTTCTCTGTCCTTCTCCTCTTTCTTTACAACTTCCTTTTCTTTTTTTTCCTCCTTTTCTTTCTTTTCCTCTTTCTCCTCCTCTTTAACTGTTGCTTCAGGTTCAACACCGGGTTCTGTTTTTATTGAAGCTCCTGCAGAATCAAAAAAACAAAAGGAAAAAAAAAAAAAGTAAGCAGTCATGTGCATACATTTTAGGTATGTGGGACGCTAAGGATTCATCATGTGCCACAACCCAGGGCTGGAGAGGGGGTAGAGTCAAGCTCCATACATGTTGACACATGTCTTGCTTGGCAGCCAAAGTCAAGCTCAATGGCATTTCTTTTGTCCAGGTCTATTCACCTCTGGCAATACACCCAGAGAGTGCCGGCAGTTTTCAGGCCCTTGGGACATCCACATCACAACCAGGGGCTTGTGGCAACTCTACTACCCTACTACTCTGGACAGTACCCTAGTCCATGCTTACTCGCCATCCTTACTCAGCCCGTGGTAATATGTGAAGACATCCCGAGCACGATCTAGGTTGTGCCAATCCTCCTTTTGATCCAATGATGCCCTCAGGCGGAGTTACTTGCCATTTCACGCCTTACCCTAGCCTCAACATTTGGATTGAAGATGCATAAAAGTTCTGCACAGTAATGTAAAAAATAAATTTTTGCTGTTTCACACAACTAAACTTTGTTTAGTTTGACAGAATCAAAATATTAAAAGAAATTTAAGGTAAAAATAATGACATTTTATACCATGCACATAGTAGCACAGGTTGTACACATAAAATCTATCGCTGTACACAGCTGTATGGAATGTCATAACCCTTCCTGCTCAATTGCATTGAATTCTCCCAACTATATCCTAGTGTGTTCTTACATCAGCATGCCTTGCCTTAATGCAGAAAATATACTAAGGAGCTGGAAGGAGAAAGTCCAGATAAAAACAAAAGTTTGGCCGTCTGCCTTCACACATGCAGCTCACCTAGAAAACTTCCAGAGTTTTTCAGGCGTTTAGTGCAAATGTGAACGCACGACATACTGTCACTAATAAAGCTCCCTTTTCATAGAAAAATAAACTAATGTTAATTACCCGTGCTGCTGGGTGTTGAAGAGCCATTGTCAGGTTCTGTCTTTATTGCAGGTTCTCCAGAAACAGCTGGGGTGGAAGGAGAGGTTGTTTCCTCTTTTACCTCCATCTCTGTGCTTGACTGGGACTGGAGGATGGTGTTTCCCTTTGAAGCTCGGATCTAAAGAGTTGACAGATGAAGATGTTGCTGTGTTCCACTTTCCTTCAGCCTTTAGGTATGGTCATCAATGTGCCTTGTAATGATTTAGTTTCTTCTGTTGACAACCTACCTGATTGAGTTCAGCTTGTGTCTCCCTCAGTCTAATCTTGTATTTTACCACCTCTCCCTTCATTTGCTGGTTGTGTGTTTGCAGGGTGCTAATCAGGTGACGCATCTCTCTGTTGATGGGACCTGAGAGAATGAAGGGGTCAAAGTAAAATAGGGAAAAAGAAGACAAGAGATGAAAGGTGGAAAAGACAACAAAGAAATACTGAGAAGCTAGTTCTGTAATGAAGGAGTCTTTGTTGGTTACCTGCTTGCTCATTGGCAGCAAGAGTCTGTTCAAATTCAATGCGCAGCATCTCGTACTCCTTCCTGACCTGAGCCAGCGTGTCCTCCAACTGAAACACCTCTGTGCGAACCTTCCTCTGCAGAGCCACCTCGTCATTCTGCACATGGAAGGAGGACAGTAAGAAGAGGTGACATTGATGGACTCCTTACAGCTTTTCCATTTAAATTAGAGTGCAATATTTTAGTATATTTTAAAAGAAAACTGCATATATATATATATATGTATACACACACACTACCAGTCAAAAGTTTGGGCACACCCTCTCATTCAGTGTTTTTTCTTTATTTTTACTACTTTCTACATTGTAGATACATACTGAAGACATCAAATATATGAAGCAAGATATATGGAGTTATGTAGCAAAGAAGAAAGTGTTCAATAACTCTAAATATGTTTTATATTTTAGATTCCTCAAAGTAGCCACCCTTTGCTTTGTTGACAGCGCTGCAAACCCTTGGCCTTCTCTCAATGAGCTTAACGAGCTAGTCACCTGAAATGGTTTTCACTTCACAGGTGTGCCTTGTCAGGGTTCATTTGTGGAATTTCTTGCCTTCTTAAGGGGCTTGGGACCATCAGTTATGTTGTGCAGAAGTCAGGTTGGTACACAGCTGACAGCCCTATTTGACAACTGTTAAAAATCATATTATGGCAAGAACCAATCAGCTAAGAAACGACAGTCCATCATTACTTTAAGAAATGAAGGTCAGTCAGTCCGGAAAATTGCAAAAACTTTGTATGTATCCCCAAGTGCAGTTGCAAAAACCATCAAGCGCTATAACGAAACTGGCTCACATGAGGACCGCCCCAGGAAAGGAAGACCAAGAGTCACCTCTGCAGCTGAGGATAGGTTCATCCGAGCCACCAGCCTCAGAAATTGCAAGTTAACAGCACCTCAGATTAGAGCCCAGATAAATGCCACACAGAGTTCTTGTAGCAGACACATCTCTACATCAACTGTTCAGAGGAGACTGCGTAAATCAGGCCTTTATGTTCAAATAGCTGCGAGGAAACCAATACTAAGGAAAAGCAACAAGCAGAAGAGATTTTTTTGGGCCAAGAAACACAAGGAATGGACATTAGACCAGTGGAAATCTGTGCTTTGGTCTGATGAGTCCAAATTTGAGATCTTTGGTTCCACCTGCCGTGTCTTTGTGCGACGCAGAAAAGGTGAACGGATGGTTTCTACATGCATGGTTCCTACCATGAAGCATGGAGGAGGAGGAGGTGTGATGGTGTGGGGGTGCTTTGCTGGTGACACTGTTGGGGATTTATTCAAAATTGAAGGTACACTGAACCAGCATGGCTACCACAGCATCTTGCAGCGACATGCCATCCCATCCGGTTTGCTTTTAGTTGGACCATCATTTATTTTTCAACAGGACAATGACCCCAAACACACCTCCAGGCTGTGTAAGGGCTACTTGACCAAGAAGGAGAGTGATGGAGTGCTGCACCAGATGACCTGGCCTCCACAGTCACCTGATCTAAACCCAGTCGAGATGGTTTGGGATGAGATGGACCGCAAAGTGAAGGCAAAAGGGCCAACAAGTGCTCAGCATCTTTGGGAACTCCTTCAAGGATGTTGGAAAACCATTTCAGGTGACTACCTCATGAAGCTCATTGAGAGAATGCCAAGAGTGTGCAAAGAAGTAATCAAAACAAAGGGTGGCTATTGAAGAATCTAAAATATAAAACATGTTTTGATTTATTTCGCACTTTTTTGTTTACTACATAATTCCATATGTGTTCATTCATAGTTTCGATACCTTCAGTGAGAATTTACATTGTAAATAGTCATGAAAATAAAGGAAAAACATTGAATGAGAAGGTGTGTCCAAACTTTTGACTGGTAGTGTATATATATATATATATATATATATATATATATATATATATATATATATATATATATATATATATATATATATATATATATATATGTAAGGGTCCCCCTACATAATCAGTAGGTGGTGCTATTGTTCTGTTAGATATAGCTGTACCAGTTTTTGAAGGACAGGGTGCAATGGCATGACTACATTAAAGAGCATAGACCTTTCTCTTTTGATCCATTCATTTTTGCATCTCAGCATTTGTTTTACAGTTATCTAGCTTTTCAGCAGTTCCAGGTAAACTTTCAACATATTTGGAAATGCAGCTACTGATGCACTCAAACATAAATACACACCTCCATGTGCTCAAGCTGTCGAAGGCGTGCAGTTCTGGTAGTGTTAAGACGAGCACGTGTCTCATCTAACTGGGCCTTGAGGATCAGAGACTCGTTGTAAAGAACTGAAAACTGCGACTGCAGACAGCGATATTCAGAGGTCTCCTTTACTAAGCCCTCGGCTCGACTCATCAGCTCAGTCTAAACAGAGAGAAAGAAAAGGAGGATAAGTAGAAATCGAAGCAGTAGAGAAAAGCACACAGAAAATAATGAATACCATTAGATGCTAAATAGCCACCAGGGGATTTCTAGATATTTTCACTGATGCAATACTTGAACCTGGGGACAGTATTTTGCACAAGTCCTCTATTGCCTTTTATGGCTTCAGTGCCATTAATTGGCTTGTGGTTGGTGTTTTAATTTCAAATACAGCAATAAAATATTTGAATGTGTGGCTTGATTTAGCTTTAAAGGATAGCCTTGTATCAACAGATTGTGTTCAAATAAAGATCAAAATACTGGTGACTAAGGATCACAGGCCCACCTTCATGCTAGTGTTCTCCTGGTGCACGGTCTGCAGGTCCTGCTGTAGCTTCTGCAGCTCGATGAGGCGGTTTTCTGCCAGCTCCCTGCTCTCATCCATCTCACTGTTCATTTCTTCAAACTTGAATGTAAGCATAAAACAAGTCTGAGCGAGGACTGGGCACAAGAGCTACAAAATTAAGAATGTACAGGGATCTCCAACTTTGCATCTTCTATTATGCTGTTAAATAAAATCGTACCTTTCTCTTGTTAATAGTGATAGTCCCACAGACGCTGCTGGCCTCCCCACACACTTTATAGCCTTTGCTGTTCACCTGGAGCATTAGACATTATTACTCTCTCTGACATGTTCATAAAGAAATGTGATCAACACCGTTGCTAGACACACAGAGAATGAGAGAACAATAACTTACCCTTTCCAGTATCTCACTTAGATGTGCATTCAGTCGGTTTTCTCTACGGCGAATCTTCTCCATGTCCCACTGCAGCTCCTCAATCAGAACCTGCAGCTCGCCAACACGCTGGTCTGCTTTGTTAGCTGCACGACCCAAAGCCCGTGACTGGACAAGAGAGGAATGCGGACATAATTAGAGGCGAAACATGTCCTACACTCAGAAATTTCCTGATTACTGTTGATGTCAGCTAATGAGAAGACATTCTGCTTCACTACCTCGCTTGTCATCTGGCTGTGCTTTTGCTTGAGGTCCTCTGTAAGCTGCTTTAGCCGCTCGTTTTCACTGGTAAGGAGGGAGTTCAATTTGGAAGCCACCTGCCACAGAATGCCCTCTGAAAAAGCAAAAATGATAAAGGGTGTAAACTCATTTTTTTTCTTTTCATCCAAAGCCGTGCCCTTTTACTAATCATTTTACTGATTTACATCTCACCTGCTCCAGAATCCAGCTCTGCTTTCAATTTATCCACTGTGCTCTTCAGACACTCATAAATCTCCACCACATGGTTGGCTTGCTTCTGGCTGGACTCCACCCTCTCCTGGAGCTCAGCCTCCATCTCCTCACTGCTGCTGCTCGCCAGCGTGGCTAAGAAGGAGTTGGAAGTCTCTCCCTGTTGGCCTTAGGGGGAAATTTGGTGACACAATGTTTTGCTGTTTCTGTTTAATTGATAAAATGTGAACAATTTATCTCTTTCAAAGTCAAGACCAGTCGTATATTTACCCCTGTCCTTTGCCCTCTCCTGGTTGGAGTCGCCATCAGGCTCTGGAGTTTCTGGCTTCAGGCTCCGTCCCTCGCTTGCGGAGGGTTTTTCAGGTTCACTGCTTTTTTGATCATAACGCCTGATGATCAGTTTGATGTTTTCATCAAACTAATAGAGAAAGAACAGCAACAAATATTGACTTTTCAAATTTGGAAGAGAAGCCTGTCAACTGACAAATATGTCTTTTTTTCGTTTTTTTGCATCCGTCTCTGAACTGGTTTACCTGGTTCCAGTATCTGTTGAGGATCAACAGGCTGGCATCATCAGTGGCCTGGCGGGTCTCCAGTCTCTCAATTCGCTCTCGCAATTCATCCTCTATCACCTGCAGATCAACGTGCAATCAGAGGAAACATCTTCATGCATGAGCCTGCTTTAGTGTAGCTATTGTGGTAAACACAAATTACAGTATTCATTTACCTGTCTTTGATCAAGAGCTTCTCCCAACTTTCGATTCTTTGCCTGGAGGGCTTTGATGTCTTGCTCCTCCTGTAAACATTTGTTTCAAAGATTAGTGAAAACAAGACTAGGTTAAAACCTAGTATATGGCTGACTGCAACTATCTGGGATGCCTGTTGAAATGCCAGACTGTATAAAAATACTATTTCTTGTTGTTTTAAATATCCAAAATGTCAGCATTTTCATAAATACATTTACATGTAAAATCACACATTGCACTTTTTACTATTACACTTAATTCCTACCATACCTATAATATGCAATTTCAAGAAATAAACAATAATGATCAGAGTTTAAACCCTTAACTGGGAGTGAGAACTGGATATTACTGATTTTCAAAAACTATTATGGTTTCGAAATGACACTCTTAGATCAATTACATATTAAAATGATGTTAGGTCTAAATTACTCATTCTCACCTAGTAGGTCCAGACCCAAAAGTGGGTCACAAGGCCATTTCCAGCTGTCACAAATGTATGCTTAAAAAAATATGTGGCAAAAAGTCCATGATGTGCATTTATCTTGAAAGAATGTCTCCATCTCTTTGTTCTGTAACATCTTTCTTCTATCTCAAGTAAAAAAATGTCACATCTTTTTTAAAAACATTTTGTTATGACGGAAAAATTTAGGAAATTTGGTCTGCAATTTGTTATTAGAGAGGTTGTGGTGGGTCTTGAAGCTAAACCAGTTCAGAACCACTGTTCTAAATCATGTTTACTGATCATGGAAAAAAATCATTTTGACATATTGATGCACAGATTTTTTTTTAGCATTTTAGAGCTAAATTTGTACATAGAATGGCTTGAAAAACCACCTTGCAAAGAAGATGTATCAGCCAGAGTCCATATCTGTCTTCAAATATATCCTATGCAATGTGTTGTCGTTGTAAATTGACAACTTCTAATTTCAACATATCTTTATAAAAGTGTTTTATTCTTGTTGTATTAAATCCATTTTAACTTTCTCTTTTATCTGCTGGTTTGAGTCCTTCACTCTTATGAAAACAAGAACAGGCTTAGCAGCATTGTAAAATATGTGGTAAAATTGCTGGGATTACTTTTGAAGACCTTTCCCTCCTTTGTAGACCAACAGTCACAAGGAAGGCCAAAGCCATCCTTGCTGATCAGTCACCCTCTGTCTTGTGAATACAGGCTGCTGCCATATGGTCGCCGATATGTGGTACCATTGTGTAGAACAAGGCGATACATGAGTTTATTTATTCCATTTTCCACTGGCCTTGATCTGATCTGTCCCTATGAACTGTAGCGGCCAACTTCATATTTGGTAATCTGTGTATGTTGTGTATGTCGTGCATGTATCGCTGTACGTTTTCTTTTATTCTCTGGTGGCTGTAAAACAGACTGCCCTGTGGGGATAATAAAGTTTACCTTAACGGGTTTATGAAACAGTCTATCTGGCATGCCAGGTTAGTTTGAAAATTTCTCACCACTGTAGAAGCTATTCACTGATGACCTTTTAAAGTGTCTTGAGAAATCTTTGGTTGTGAATTGGCATTACACAAACAGATGTTGACTGATCAAACTGCAAGAATAACTGACTGTTCGGCAAAATATTCCAGGGGAGCATTTTTCCAGATCCTAAATTTGGGCCAAAGATATTTGGCAATTTTGGCTCCACTCCTGTGTCCTGTTTAATACTATCATTATTATATACTACAAAGGCAGTGGTTCTGTGTGGACAGACACATTGGTGTCCACTGAGACAAGAGGGAATTTGTAAGACCAGAAATTATGACTACAACTGTATAACAACTAAAGATAATATACTTGATTTTGCACTGGCTATTTTGCATCCATGTGAATATGGTGTGTCTCACAATTTGGGCTAGATATTAGTTGTGCCATGAGCGAAAAAACTTTGAAAACCATTGCAATAAGTTGTTACTACAACCCAATCTCCATCACTGTTTAATTAAGTGCTCTATCTGTATGCCTATCTGTCTATCTGGTGAAAAAAGTAAGATTCTTACTGAGCTCGATACTCCTCCGAGTTTGATGACCGTCTCCACCGCGGTGCTCCCCCCAGCAGCCGCGCTGAGCCCGGGACCTCCGTCCTCTCCCTCCCTCTCCCTCCGCTTCTCTGGGGGTGCACCTGAAGAGGAAGGACCGCTGAGGTCAGCAGGACGCTTCTGTCCCGACATCCTCAAACACCTAAATCAAACGGAGAGGAACAAAATACGACTGCATGAAGTGTAGGATTATAAAAGACAGAGTTATGCTACACATATTCTTTGAGTTTTTTTTTAAACGTACTACGTTTAATTGGACTCAACACCAGTGTCTAACAGTAATGTGGAGAGAAAATACACAGAAACGAAAACGGCTATAAACCCGAACAAGATGATTAAAACGGTGCACGTCAGCTAGCGTTAGCCTAACAGTAGCATGTTGCTAACGCTAGTTTCAGTGGCAGTTGATGCCCCGGAGGACTTCATTTTGATCCAACAGACCTATGCGTTTACTTTTCCTAAAATTCACAAGCCGTTAGTACTTTGACTTATTCTTACCGCTTTCTAATATTCAGTTTTTTTTTCTGTATAATGCACAAAATATGTCTATGCCTGTTGTTGTTGCGGCTCCAGCCTCTTGGAAACGGAAGTGTTGACGGTCTGTAGGACAGTCTGCCATCAGTGTAGCGCTGACACCTAGCGCCGTGGAGGAAAAACAACAAGCAACGTCAACTCTGTTTGGAACCTTTTGTTAAAAAGACTAGGTTAAAATCATAGACTATTATTGCTGACCGCACCTATCTGGGATGCCTGTTAAAATACCTGACTGGCACAGTGATTTAGGCATCATTGTTGTTTTTTGTGAGCCAGAATTATTGTGGCAACTTAAATGTATAGCAACTTTCGGTCCTCTCTCTCTTTGTCTGTCTCTCCTCTTAATAAAGCTCTTCTATATATGAAACAGTACAGAGACATGCGCCATACTTCACTATAGGGGACAGACAGTGTCACTGGAGATTAAATGTTTCTTTGTCAGACATCAGCCTTTAATGGTAGAAAGTTTATACAAACAATGAAACACTAATTGCTAACGAACGGTTTATACTAAAATAAAATAAAAACTGCAGCAGGTTTCATGAACATTTGTAATTCTCCTTAGACAGGTGTGTAAGAGTCTTTATACATGTTAAATTAAGCTGAATTTCTGCTTTCCTGCTCCTACCGTCATTTATATCAGTCAGTTATCTATAACAGCACATTTATTATATTCCCTGCCACTTAAGACATGCTAAACTTTTTAAGTAGCGTTCTCTTGACAACGCAAATGCGGAGGTTTTAGCATGTATTTGTTCCCCATAAACATAGTATTAAGGGAATATTTACTAAAAAAATCTTTAAAAAAGCACAGCCTTGGCTCACGCTGGCGACACAGAGACACACAGCTGTAGCGCACACACACCATGCTGACATGCTGATCCTCTGTGGTCAGAGAGGAGCTTTAAGAGGAGAAAGTTTTGGTGTTTATCCTCCAGTAATCTGAAACTTTTGTCCTCAACAGATGGAAGCCTTGAGTCTACAATACCAACATGTTACAGTGCGTTTCAGTGTAGGTGTGTGCGTGAGAATCGCGTTTGTGTCATTGTTATGCAGCATGAAAGAAGAGGAGGATGAGAGGAGAGCAGCTGAAGCTGCAGTGTAAAAGACGCACAAACGCTCAAAGAGAAAGGGACGACAGGAGAAAGAGTGATGGGGGAAAAGAGATCATGATGGAAAAATTAAAAACCAAAGATGTGCAGGAGTCTCAAATCACAGATCTGAAATTAAAAAGCTACATGATGCCCTCTCTCTGTCTGTCTCCTTCTGTTTTTAATGAAGCCCTGAGTATCGTCATCCCCCTCCACTCATGCTTTCTTCTACCGTATCTGATTGAAACACAGAACAGACACAACGACCGAGCTGCAATTAGAGAACTATGACGAGGCTATACGCTCTCTTTACTCAGTGCTATTGTGGGAAGGGAACAACACTACAAGAAATGCACAAAAATATGTTTCCTGCACAAGACAAGCTGGCGGTGTGGCTCTGCTCTGGTTTTAACAAGAACAGCGGTCCAGTTCGGAGTAAAGTATTTACAGCAGTGGAGGCAGCCATTGGAGGGCTTTCAGCACAAATAAACCCTGCCCATAGCCCAAATCTGTATGTATGGCTCTAGTTAACACAGTGGAGGCAGCCATTACCGACAGCATTCAGTACAAGCAAACACAGCTCTGTTATGGTAGGGCTCTGTAAGTATGATCACTCACTCATTTACTCAGACACAGACATTGCCATGTGTAGGGCTGACCTCAGCAGTCAGCCAAAAAAGGAAAGTGAGAAAAATAGTTTCTGATTGGCTGCTGTACTCATACTCAGGAAAACACAGGTTCTTCTGACTTGAAATTCCACCAAGGACCACAATTGCTGCTTTCATGAAACTTCTGCAACATCAGTACAAAATGAATAATTTGGGCACATTTCATAACAAAACAAAGTTGGTCATAGACTTAGTATTTGATTTCCAACATCACTGCTGTTTAGTTACATATGTTTCTTGATTAAACAATATTTCTAAGCAAAGGCAAATTGATTCCATCTGTAATGTGCATGCATGGTCTTGATCTATTCCAACTTTTTAGACAATGTCCTGATCTGATTAAAGTGGATTTGCAAATTAGATATTTTGTGTCTTTGAAATGCATCTCCCACAGGTTTATTGATCTCAAAGAACTGCAGTGTTTTGGGGAAATTGTGGCAATTATCTTGCAATCTTGCCAACATGAAACAGGCATCACTTTAGTGTTCTCCTTTTACATATAGTTCCCTTTTTGATTTAATTTGCAAACATGTCTGAGCAACATTTCGCATTCTCGTGACTTTTCATGGTCAGATTTTATGTTCACAAGAACTCATGGACAGAGACTGATCTCTAATCAGCACTATTAAAGAGTACATTGCTCAGGGTGTAGAGTTCAGGTTGCGTAAAGGCTGGCTTGTGATTATTTGTGAGTTACAGATCAACTCCAGCCTTTAGGTTTAAACACCCCAACATGCTGAGGTCACCAATGGAAGAGAAAGAGCATTGCAAACAAGCCTGTGAGTTTTTTGGGCCATTTTCAGCAATATGAGACTTGAGACCTTTATGCATGACATGACTGATAAGCATTGTGACGCACAACACTGTCAAGTGATGCTGTGAAAATGAAGGGTTTGATCTGTAGACAAATGGCTTATTTGTTTGTGTCCAATAATTTAACCAATAAATAAATAAATAAATAATGGTTACAGAGTATAGCATGAATTTGTTATATATTTGATCTTACATATGTGCCACCTGTTCCTTATCTCAATTTTACTAATTCAAAAATATGAAAAGATATTTAAAAATAGTACTCTTTGGTCTGCATGTATTGAACAAATTCTTAAAACTTAGTAAAGATTGTTCCATGAGTCGTGGTCACTCTATTTGATGTTTCAAAAGGCAAAGATTTTAACATTGCCCTCTTTGATGTGCACTGTGACAACTATATACACTGCATTCCAGTTTATTATGCAAATTGGATTTTAGTGTCACAAACATTCAGTTTTTTGTTTTTTAATTTGAAAACTCATGGATGGTGTTGTCTCAGGGTTCTTTGGATCACTGAAATTAATCTCAGACTCCTGTGTATAACTTTTTTTTTTCTCAAATGAACTTAAAAAGAAAAAATGTGGGTTTCCAGATATGGATTTATGTATGAAAATGTAAAATGTTAATGTTTATTAAATACTAAAATGACTTTTTATACTGCAGTATGTGAATAAACTCTGAGAAAAGTCTGTTTTTTTCAGTTTCGCTACAAGGATCAATTGTCTGCATTGTATTTAGCAGGTCCATTTGTTTATTATAATTAATTTATATTTGCATATATCTATTTTAACCCTCAGCAGGGACATACTCTACTTTTACCAATGTAAGATTTTCTGAGCCTTTGAGAGAATATTCAGGGTTAAATCCCTGTAAGTTGATGTTCTGCTTCTTTACCCCCAAGAGAAGACCCACCTTGCCACACATGTCCAAGAGTTACTGCTGCTCTGTCCTATTGTTAAATATTCTTTCAAAAGTGTAGTTTAACTGTATGTAGTGTGGATAGATATAGACACATTTAAAGTGTGAAATGTAACTCTAATGGATGGATTACCAATGTCAGTTTTGCTGTGTATTTTACTTTATCAAAGAGGTGGGATTTTATCTGAACAACCTGGTTGGAAATCTATTTTCTGTTCTTGCCAATAAGGGAGGATCATAACTTATCCTCAGTAACTACTACTTAAACGAAACTATAAATTGAATACTTTTACAGAAGTAGATTTAGAGACCAGTACTTTTATTTGTACTTGAGTCAGTTTTAACCAGAGTAACTGTACTTGTACTGAAGCACAATGGTCGTGTACTTTTCCACCTCTGCTTGTAATCTACCCCAGTGATTCTCAAATGTTTTTGCCCAAGGCACACCTGAGATAAATCCCAAATCTCAAGGCATACCACCTTCATATCCATGCAAAATCGCCTCTTTAAATTTTCTTACAGTATCTTAACTTGATGTATAGTTGTTTTAAGAGTGCATACACAGAACATGCCAGAATATTTATGTTTGCAGCCTACTTTTCAGCCATATCAGTCTAAATCACAGTTGTTGAGGAAAGCAATCTATTTTAGCAAATCCAAAACTTTTTGTACCTGTTAAAAGTCATTTTTACATCAAATTGTTAGGAAAAAAGAGCATATGCAACAAAGGCACAGTAAGAAAATACCAGCAGGCTTCCTGCTTCACATTTCATCTGACTATGGAGT
The DNA here is from genome assembly GCF_018320785.1 of Cheilinus undulatus. Taxonomy (NCBI): domain Eukaryota; kingdom Metazoa; phylum Chordata; class Actinopteri; order Labriformes; family Labridae; genus Cheilinus; species Cheilinus undulatus. The sequence goes on along the minus strand of NC_054874.1, from coordinate 27,664,585 downwards.
AATAATCACTGATCAGTAAAGGGGGCGGGGCTCCTCCTACATGCCTGCAGAGCCTGATTTTATAACTTGTTTGAGACGACACACTCTGTTCTCCTCTTGTTTTTAACTCATCCGGCCCTGCTCTTAAACACCAGATTAAAGTCCACAGTGGAGCATTGAATCCTCGCGGTTTTAACACCGCCCCTGTCTGCCTGTCCGGGCCAATTGCGTTACTGGGGCGGCACACGCCCCGCCACATCACGAGCACCTCCTCCAACGCGACGGACACACCATAAATACAGCTTTGTGCCAACTTTTCAGTCTTCTCAGTCAGTCCAATTTCTGTTTGGAGGCTGCCGAGGCCGTCTGCTGCTCTTTGTTGCCGTCGTTGTTTGACGAAACTCCAAAGTAAGTCATGTTATTACATTTTTGCATAGGCTTCCCGATGCTTAAGTCCATTGAAAAGTGAACTCAAATATTTGCCGTTTGTCTTCATGTCCTCGTGTGTCCATTTGTGCAGCAGTTTTGGTAATGATGCCCAAATGCTGATGGATTTAAGCAACAGACTTTCAGAAGTATAAAATTAGCAGCAAAGCAAATTTCATGAGCTGAGTTGATAAAGATCCTTTCCAATTGCATTTTCAAAGTGTGTCGTTTAAAAGTCTACATGTGTTTTCTGCTGCAGCTGAAATGCCATTGGGCGTCTAAGTTTGTGCAAATATTTGAAATGAAAAATGCATCCGCGTTCGTGCTAACCTGCTGTTAATGTTGTCACATGTGTTTATATTAGTGCTCATGACTTGAATTGTTTTTCCTGGGCTTGTGGCTCTTCTGCTGAAACTTTTGGGAACATACCATGTAGCAAACATGGTGAACTATGAACTTGCAAGCACAACTTATCTGTCTAAGGGCCAAAGTTCTGTCATGCAAGCCAAATATTTACAGAAGTGTTGTAATAGATGTAGGAAGTCAGAGACAGAGGCTCATTGTGTTTTGGCAGAAAGTAGAGCATCTTCCTCATACTTGTTGAGCATCTTGACAAATTTCAAATCACCTGTGCAATAACTTGCATTGTTTCCTCGTAGGATGACTCATCAGTTCCCATCCCTAACTCCGGAGCAGAAGAAGGAGCTCTCTGACATCGCTCAGAGAATTGTGGCTCCAGGAAAAGGAATCTTGGCTGCAGATGAATCAACAGGTGAGCCGTAAGATTTCATGTGTTCTATGAAAAGAGACTGCAGAGTCCAATGAATAAAATGTCTTCCATATGTTCTCCGTCTCTCAAGGAACCATGGGAAAGCGTCTCCAGAAGATCAACGTGGAGAACACAGAGGAGAACCGCCGCTGCTTCCGTGACCTCCTGTTCTCCGTTGACGACTCCATCGCTAACAGTGTGGGAGGGGTCATCTTCTTCCATGAGACGCTTTATCAGAAATCAGATAGCGGCAAGCTCTTTCCCCAGGTCATCAAGGATAAGGGCATTGTTGTCGGCATCAAGGTGAGAAGATCAAATGTTCCCATCCTTCAGTTGGTTAGTGACCCTTATTTTTTTCCTAATGGACAATTTGGTTTTCTTGCATCAGGTGGACAAAGGCACAGCTGGTCTGAATGGAACAGATGGGGAGACAACCACACAGGGTGTGCAAGCATTTTTCTTTCTGCATCAAGATTGATGTTAAATGACTGAGGTGCTTACTTTTAGCCTGTGGTTTTATCTTAAGGTCTCGATGGCCTCTCAGAGCGCTGTGCTCAGTACAAGAAGGACGGCTGTGACTTTGCCAAGTGGAGGTGTGTACTTAAGATCTCAGACGGCTGCCCGTCTGCCCTCGGCATTGCAGAAAACGCCAACGTCCTTGCCAGATATGCCAGTATCTGCCAACAGGTGTGCATTCTTACAGTCTACAAAGATCACCAATTCAGTGTGGCAATTTGCTGTATGGAAGTTATTAATGTTAAATTTATTCTCATCAGAACGGGCTGGTGCCCATTGTGGAGCCAGAGATCCTCCCTGACGGTGACCACGACCTACTACGCTGCCAGTATGTCACAGAGAAGGTTTGTGCATCCTCTAACTTGCAATATTTCTATTTCTCGTATGTTTCATCAAACGTATGTTCTCATAAATCTGATGATTCATCATTGTAGGTTCTGGCTGCTGTGTACAAGGCTCTGTCTGACCACCACGTGTACCTGGAGGGCACTCTGCTCAAGCCCAACATGGTCACTGCTGGACACTCCTGCACTAAGAAGTACACCCCTCAGGAGGTTGCTATGGCGACGGTGACTGCTCTGAGGCGTACTGTCCCTGCTGCTGTGCCTGGTGAGTGACAGGCAGCCAGGTTGTCTTTTGTTAGAACAAACTAGTTGAAGTTTTTATTTTAATTTATTTATTTTTGTTAAATTCAGAGTGAAAGCGGCATGCTTATATCTCTTTCTAGGCATCTGCTTCCTGTCTGGCGGTCAGAGCGAGGAGGAGGCCTCCCTCAACCTGAATGCCATTAATCAGGTGCCCCTTCATCGCCCCTGGAAGCTGTCCTTTTCTTACGGTCGTGCACTTCAGGCCTCTGCTCTTGCAGCCTGGCAGGGCAAAGCTGCCAACAAAGCAGCCGCACAGGAAGCTTTCTGCAGCAGAGCCAAGGTAATCTCAGAGGACATTAACCATTATCACAGACGAACAATTTAGAAAAAAACACTTATCAGTTTACAGTTATGAATTGTGCTCAACACTAGGTATTTAATGTCTCTTATCTAGTATTTCCTAGCTTTATACTGACTGTAAATGATTCTCAGAGCTTTTGTGCCTTCAGTTTTGCACTAATGTGGTTAAGTAACATGGCTGATGATTAACGCTCAGATGTGACTTTGCCCTCACTCTCCTCCTTGTGGTACTTTCTGCAGATTAACGGTCTGGCCTCCAAAGGAGAGTACAAGCCCACAGGCACAGCTGACCAGGCCTCTATGCAGTCTCTGTACACCGCTAGCTATGTCTATTAAATAATGTGAAAATAAAACTATGCACATGGACCAAATGCGACTTAAAGAAGTGCCTCTGCTGGATTTCCTTCCCTACACTACCCACACCAGGGGAAGACTTCTATTGCAATGTTGAACTACTGTTTTCTATTCAGTCAAATGACTGGAAATAAATTAAGTGACCAAAGTAGAATTGTGTTATTGCGGTTTCTTTATGTGAATTGTTAGTGGTGTAGGTATTTTCAGGTTGCAATGAGAGAAACTTGAAAGATCACTTTTGGCTTTTGTAGTTTTTATCCTATGCAAAGTTAGATTATTTAGCCATACAACAGAAAATAAGTTAAGTGACCATTACACTCAACTATCTGCATAGAGTTCATCTGTTAAACATCACAGATGTGCCAAGCTGTATAAAAGTGTAAGCAATAGTGTGGTGGTGCTTGCAGAAGTGGGTAGACCCCACATTTTTTTTAGTAACCCGTCCAACAAAGGATAAACTGTCTTTGTGTTACAGTCTGATCTTGCATGTTTTGTTCACTTAAAATAAAGCCTTTTGTATTTGTATGTTGAAAACTAAATTCTGATTGACCTCAGATTTTAAGGGTCATTCTGATAATATGACGGATGATAGAAATCTGTGCCGCCAGCTCCATTTGTATGTCTACACAAACCAGAGGACTGCAAAGCATGACCACCCAGTGCCTCTGATTGGCTTACCAAAACCAAAAATTAAGACAATGAGGAGACTTGGCTAAAGAGGCAGAGTAAGGTGGGTAGTGTCTTCCACCTATGAAAAAGTAACAATACCACTACTCAGTAATGTGCATCACACAGGACTGAGAAGTGGATATACTGTGTATACCATGCAGCCCACCACTGAGTACAAGCTACCTATAAAAAAACACTGCCATCAACCAAAAGGAATCTGAAAAACCCAGAGCCAGTAGACTTGTGTGCTTGCATCAGCTAAGCATGCATTTCTGGTGTCTACAGTATATAGTATTCTATTTTTGACCTTTGCAGACAATATGCCAGTGTGTTTGTCCCATACATCATTCATCTGATAACCATATTTTTTTTTATTGAAGACAATACACAAAACATTGTGTGCTTCACATTACAGTACAAAGCAAAAGACAATTCTATGTAGTCCCCATCCAGTGACCCAAAGCTGAAGATTTTTCCCCATCTCACGGATTGTCAATATGCTTTCTGCCAGCTCCATTCATGTAAATGGAAAAAAAAAGCAAATGCACAGATACACATTAGATTTGGGAAACACTATGGGTGGATGTTGTTTGTCACATGTCCAAATATTTCAACTGTGAATTCCTGTTACATGAAAATAGAGGTTCATTGATCAAAAATTTAATTTGATTTCTTGTAGGTGAAGCAGAGGTAAAATATGCTTCAGGTGTTTTAAGGCAGTTGTGGAGACACTGGGTACTGTTATCTTTACCAGTGTTTAAACAATGTTAATTATTGCTTCAGAATTATTCATAACAATAGATGATTAACATTTGTCACAGATTTTATAAACTGACTTTTATGATACACATGAAAACCTGTAAGTACTATCTGTTAGCTTTCAGGAAACTGTATGACATGCATATATGTAATAAGGCCTTGTTAGATAATTAGATGAGGTTAGTGTGATCCTTTAATTACTATGTAAAAATGTGGCTCAGTATTAGACATCTTATTGCAGTTATTCAAGCTGTAAAGTGAGATTAGGTGCAGGAAAAAAGATCTTCTGTTGGTCTGAAAGGCTGCTGCCTCTAAATGGTATAACATCAACACATGATACTGTACAAAATGATGACACTTAAAGGGTAGCTGTCGGAAAGCCAGTGCTCGATTAGACAAAGAAAAAAAGTCGATCTCAATTTGGTGTTGTGTCTCTCTGTGGTGCTACGATGTGCTGGACAATAACCTGTAAAAGATATAGAGGTGATTAGACAGGTGGGGACAATGATGAAGCAATAAAATAATTTATATGGTTTTTAGAAAGCTGTTGTTGGCTGTCATAAGTTGGTTTGGTTGTGGTCAGGCCTGCCCACAGAAATGACCGGGCCCCTGAAAGGCTCAGAGAATGGCCCCCTCCCCAGATTCCATTTAACAATACCATGCATGTTGGATCTTTAACGTTAGCGCTAGCCCCCTGGATAATTACTGCTTCCTGATCCTGGCTCCATTCAGCTTCGGACTGAAGTGAAAAAACATGCTGCAGGCCTCAACATGGCTATATACACAGACACTACTGTCCTCGTCCAGTGAGTCCACCCACCATGTTAATATCACAAAAATAATACCTTATACCATTTTACTTTTGAAACAAGCAACAGTAAAATATAGAACACACCATATATGTGTCATTTTGTTGCTTTGGTAAGTAATATTTGGAAGTTATTATTAGTTATTTATTATTGCTTAAATTTAAGATGGACCATGTTGTCTGTGCTAACCTTGATGGGCCCCTCTATGACTCTGGGCAGCCTTGGTTGAAGGACAAAATATTGATGATATGATTTTGAACTTCAAATATAATTCATGTTTATTACAACCCCAATCCCCAAAAAGTTGGGGTGCTGTATAAAATATAAATAATAAAATAATAATAATAAAATTTTTTAATTTTATGATGTACCAAATGTTTTCTGTTGGTGAAAGGTCTGGACTGCATGCAAGCCAGTTCAGCTCCTGGACTCTTTTGACTGTGAAGCCATGCTGATGTGATGGATGCAGTATGTGATTTAGCATTGTCTTGCTGAAATATGCAAGGCCTACCCAGAAAGAAACATTGTCTAGATGGAAGCATATATTGCTCTAAACCTCTATGTACTTTTCAGCATTGATAGTGCTTTTCCTGTCATGTAAGCTGCCCATGCTATAGGTGCAAATGCAACCCCATACATCAGAGATACAGGCTTTCAGACTGCACTGATAACAAGCTGGATGGTCCCTCTCATCTGTAGTCTGCAGGAAACGGCACGTGGTTTCCAAAAAGAATTTCAAATCTTAATTAATTTGATCACAGAACAGTTTTCCATTTTGCAGCAGTCTATTTTAAATAAGCTTTGACCCAGAGAAGATGCCAGCGTTTCCATGATGCAGTTTTAAATCACTATTGTGGATGGAACAGCAAATTGTGTTGACAGAGTGATTTCTGGAAAGTGTTCCTGAGCCCATGCAGTTATTTCCAGTTCAGGATCATGCCTGTTTTTAATGCAGAGCCACCTGAGGGCCCCAGATCGCTAGCATTCAATACTGAACTCTTTAAAATACATTATTGATGTCAAGATATAGTAGACAGATATTTTATTGTCTTGAGGGGTCATTAGCCATCATTGGCCATTAGTCTTTTTGACAAATATTGGTTATCTGCAAATAATATGGGCATGAACCAGTGTCAGTAGCAGATGCTGAGTCACATAATTTTAATGCTGGCATTTAGCACACCTAACAGCTGATTCAGAGATTACTGAGCTGTTGGAGAACCTCTAAACTGTCTTTGTGGTCTAAGATGAGACAATAATGTTGGTGTGGCAGGAGTTACTGTATATCAAAAGAAATAATGAAAAACAAACATCTGCATCCGTTTCAGTGACTAAATAGTTTTACCAAGCATCGGCATCAGTCCAGATTTTTACAATTTGCAGCTCTAATTTTTCAAAAATGATATTACCTTTAACATGACTGTTTTGTGTTGATATTGTATCGTAATGCACCGTGTGAATCTCCTTGTATACATTATCTCATGATTTCAGTCATAAAGTAAAAATGTCTTACTTGGGTGCGTGTGGATCTCAGAGCTAAACGCGCAATGACACACAGGAAGATGAGCATCACTGATACACACAGAGAGGAGGTAAGCAACATGCCCTCAATGCCCTCAATCTGATCCTACAAAAAAAAAAAAAAAAAATCAAACAGAAAATGACATTAAAACATGCATGCTGTCCATATGACTAAAGAAAAGTACCGTAAAACTCACTGTTCTGTAAGTGTCCCAAGGATCAGAGCGGTCTTTATATCGGAAGCCATAGGTGAAGAGGCAGACTATCCTGTAGCAAGCAGAGACAGCAATTCCCAGCAGGGAAACCACATACATGGCCAACGACACCGTCACCTAGCAGAGACGCAGTACATATTTGAAGAGTTATAGTTCAGAACAAAGACAGATGTAAGTTAAAGAAGTGAAACCGGTGCATACCATCTTCTTTGATGGATGAATCTCACTGTAGATGGACAGACTTCCACAGACAAGAAACTTATAAAACAAAGAGAAATGTATGAACTAGAGTCATTTGGTTAATGTAACACTGATGTTAAATATGCCATGAACAAGAGGCAAGTCTCTGTACCAGAATGCCCTGCCAGAAGGGAATGTAGATTTTACAAGAATTAATCAGCTCTGCGCTGGCCAAATGAAATCCCATCAGGAACTCTGCACAGCCAAAGATCACAATGACAATCTGGGAAGGAGAAGAGGTAAGATTGATTGAAGTACACAGATTTAAAAAAAAAAGAAGCCTAAGAACTTGAGAGTTAGGATTTTATTACACATTACCCCAAGACTCCTGGGCTCTTTTCGAACAAAACGATGCAGAGGTTTACCAGAAAACAGCACCTTGCTGTCTGCACCCTGGTTCTCATCCTTTCCTGTTGTTCTGTCTCTTGTTGTTGACTCAGTTCCATCCATCATCAGCAGACTACTCTTTACTTGTGTCTGAAAGGAGAAAACAAAAACAGGTTGAAAGAGAAGTCACATACTGTACTTTGACAGTCCACTGAGCAGATATAAAATATGTGTTGAAGACAAGCAATTACGTAGCATGCAGAGATTTAAATTAAAACATTGAAGACCCACCTTTTTTTTGGTTTTCATGCAAAGATGCACACTTGTAACGGGAAGGGGAGGTTGTGGGAGGACAGGAAGTTGGGAAATTTGAGTGTTGCCTTTTTTTCACAAAGAGGAGGAGCTGGAGTCTGTGTCTGCACGCTAATGCTGTTCATCAGTACCACATGCACTCAGTGATCAAAACATAGAAGTACAAGGTACACAGACAGGCCAATCATTCTGATTTTAACTCTTCAGGCATTCCTTACATATCATTTTCTGTCTTTCCTCTTAATGAGATGTCTTTGTTGTTAGGTTGCTGTTGAAAACACTCCATTTCCTGATGTAGCTCTTTAAAATAAAAAGCCTTGAATGATGATAAGCATTGGAGGCCTTTACTATTACAGACTTGGCAGGAAAAAAAATGTATCTGTAATCAGATGCTTTACTAACTTTAGCACTGTGATGCTAACAGACAGCAAGGATTGAACTGTGGATACTTGTAGAGAGAAAGTCACAGTCCACTTCTTTTAATCACCCAGGACGGAAGACAAGTGAAATATAGATTAAAACACACCTTCAGCAGGTAAGATGTTTATTCCTGCTGAATCTAATTCAAGTGAAAAATAGACATGCTCTCCAGCAATCAGCCTGCCCTCTGACCTCATGGTGAACTCTGGCCAGAGTGCATTTGTTTGCTTCTATGCCAGAGCAGAGAGACAGGAGTTGGCAATGAAATATACTATTTTCGAGCACAAATCTCTCCGTTATGATACTTTCATAAGAGTCAGGCTTCACATATGTTGCTCAGCAGCCAAAGTCTGGCTCGACAACATTTCTTTTGCCCAGGCCTTTTCACTCCTCTGGCAGTTTACTCACCATTAGAGGCCTTAATCCTGCCTCAATTTTTAGTCCAAACATGCCTGAAAGTTCGGCACAACACTGCCCATTTTATTTGGACTGCTCAGACCTGAGGTTGTTGAGGACTCAGGTGCTCTTTCTGGCCAAAGCTGGCTGAGTTTGCATGAAGTTCACACAAGGTCACCACAATGTGGTTGTCACCAAATTTGGTACTTGGGGTCTTTTTTAAGAGTGTAGGCTTACAAAAACAATGACTAGGCAGAGAAATGCCAGGCTTTATAAAATATTCAGGGTGGAATCTACTTGTCGAGTGTCCAAATATTTAAACCCCACTCTCATTTAAAATGCTATCCTTTTTTAAACATTGTGGATGTGTGTGCTGTGCTGTAAATAAAACATTCTTGATCTGCTCATTGGTGAGAAGTTATACTACACAGTGTCAATTATATGCATATCAATGAAACTTTATAGTATAAACCTTGATCATCCGTAAACTTCTTCTTTAGGTTCTTTGGATCTTTTGATAACAAAAAGGAATGAAAATGTTATCAGTTTACAAAGTAGATCTTGATAAGTTAGTCAGCAAAATCTTTTTATTAAACTTTTCCACCTCGATAAAGTGTGTTGTGAAGCAGACGTAAAATGTAATTATACCTAAAGGCAAAATGGAGGCATTGTTGACTGTTATCTCTACCAGTGTTAATACCATTGTAAATCATTGCTTTAAGATGAATTATGATGTTAGATGTTGTACTTCTGTCAAAGATTCCATTAACTGGTGTTGATGATACATATCAAAACTATGTACTATGTACTATCTGTTAGCTTTGAGGAAACTAAATGACATACATATACCTAAATGAACCTTCTTAGATAGATGATCATTTTAGTCAATGTATGTAAAAATGTGACTCACTATTTTATTGCAATTATTCAAGCTGTAGTGAGATTAAGTGCAGGAAGGAGGAAAAGAGTGTCTGCTGGTCTGTAAGGCTGCTGCCTCTAAATGGTGTAACATCAACATGTAATACTGTACAAAACATTGACACTTAAAGGTTAGTTGCATTAGAAAAGCAGTGTTACATAACATAAAGGAAATAAAAAGTTGATCTCAGTTTGATGTTGTTTCTCCCTGAGGGGTTACGATGTGCTGGAGAATAACCTGTAAAAGATATAGAGATGGTAAGTAAGGGGGAACAACAAGACACTGTAATATGTTAACTAACACAAATATTATTACATCTAATTTAGTTGCATTCTCTGTGTTGTCTGTGTTTTCTGGTAAGGTTTCTCTGATTAGAGAGTGAACATCCTGGATATGTTGAAATATTTTTGATTAGGTCATAAAAGACATAACTGATATTAAGTAAAAGCAAACTGATATTGCTTTGATTTGAAAGGACACAATAAGCCATTTTTCTCAAAGTGATATAATGTTATATTTCTCCTTCATAAAGTAATATTGTGTTGTATTGTCATGTATGGTATCATGTATTATCTCTATTGAGTGCACTATTATTGGTACTTTCATGATTTCAATTGAAGCCAGTTTTACGTAAAGAAACAATATAAATGTCTTACTTGGGTGCGTGTGGATCTCAGAGCTAAACGTGCAATGACGCACAGGAAGATCAGCATCACCAAAACGCACAGAGAGGAGGTAAACAACAAGCCTTCAATGCCATAAATCTGATTCTACAACAAAACAAAGTCAAAGAGGTGGTACAGACAGTATGAATATATCCATTCTATTAATCTTACTTTTTAAAACAAGTAAAGCAAAACTTAACTGTTCGGTAAACGTCCCAGTGATCCTTATCCCTGTAACTGTAGCCCCAGCTTAGCTCTTCGTATTCGGTAAAGGAGACTATCCTGAAGCCACAGGAGACAAGAAGTCCCAGAAGGGAAACCACATACATGGCCAAAGACACCGTCACCTAGCAGAGACACAGTAAGTTAAATCATATTTTAGGAGTGAAAACCAAATTATTATCATTATTATATTATAGTTAAAAGAGGTGGAAATAGTAAACGACTGTTGTACTCAAGTTCAAGTACAGTCACTCTTGTTAGAGTTTACTTAAGTAGAAGTAAAAGCACTGATCAACAAGTAAAATTAATAAGTATTTGATTTAAACTTTACTTTAAGCACTGAGTACTGAGGACCTGTGCAAAAAAATCTGATCTTTCCTTATTGGCAAAAACAACAACAGAGTAGATCTCCAACCAGGTTGTTCAAGTAAAGTCACACCTCTATAATAAAGTAAAATACACAGCAAAACTGAAAGTGTTAATTCAACTCCCTACAGAGTTAAATTGAACACTTTCCAAGTGTCTATATATGCCCACAGTACCTATAATAAAAAGTAACTTTTGAAAGTGTTAAATATTTATGATAGAGCAACTGTAACTCTTAAAAATATTTGGCAAAGTGGGTCTCCTCTAGCAAGAACAAAGCATAGTCAACCTCACAACAAGGCTATTCTGACTAATGAAAAAACGATAAGTCCTTCAGGAGCATCTAAAGTCAAACTCTAACTCAGTGGATAACTTTACTCATTATGCAAATGTTTCTCACATCTAAAAACAACAATTATCCACCAGAAACATGATCAAAGAAACCCCATCGGGGTCACTGGACAAAAGGCAACATCCAAACACAACTACACACTCTGCCCACACATCCCCCCAGATTTGATGTCGTAGTGGAGGGAACTTAGATCAGTTGACTTTCTACACAGGTCTAACACTTGTGAATCAACACTGTCAAATAAGTCTAACAAAGAAGACGATTTCACTCAGAATGGACTTAAAATTACACTTTGGGTGTTTAAATCAACTTTGAAATGTTTTACCCTGAGATATTAGCACTCCAGTTTTTTCTGTTTTGGGATGAGATGGGATTCATTCTCTCACTATGTGCTACTGTGAGGTCAACATAAGTGGATACCATACTAGACTATTGCACTCCAGTAAAAGCACAGTTACTTTGGTTAAAACTTACTTAAGTAGAAGTTAAAGTACTGATTCCAAACTGTACTCAAAAAAGTACTACTACCCAAAAAAGCTACTCAATTATAGTAATCTGAGTAAATATATTAGTTACTTTCCACCCCTGCTAGTTACAACAGAGAGACCAATGATAGTTCAACCCGTACATACCATCTTCTTTGATGGATGAATCTCAGTGTAGATGGACAGACTTCCACAGACAAGAAACTTATAAGAAAGATGGAGAATTATTAGCATAATTCATGTGATGAATGCTACTGATTGATTTAGCTGGAGACAGAGTATAAATTTAAAAGTACTGCATTTCTCATCTGAGTTAGCTAGACTTAAAAAAAGCTATCAGAATAACAAATAGTTCCCCCAGTCAGTGCCCGTAGCCTATAAAGAATTTAACTGTGTGCATCTTTTCTTCAGAAAAGGGTAAGAAACAACTTTTAGCCTGCAGAGTGAGGCTAGCTTACAGTTAGCTAAATGTAGCATAAAAACATTCAGCGGAGCTAGCTAACCCATCTTTGTCCCAAGGCTAACAAAATGCACTTTAGCTCTGTTATTACTTGTAAAATTGGTACAAACATTAAAATTTAAATGGAAACTCAACACTTTTTGCAGAGGTTTTGAACTGGGAATATATTTATTTGGAAGGGAGTGTTTGTTAGCAATTTAGGTAGTAGTGCTACTTTCCAAAATTAATCCAGCTCTCCTTGTTTTTTTTTTTCCCATGCTTAAGGGCTATTCAAACAACAATGGTATAGTGTGGTACCTCCAGGCTGAGCTAAGCTAACTGTTTCTCTAAATTGTTACTTCCAACCTTTTAGCTATCTTTTTTTATGAGGGTATAGACTAAAGGGCAAAAGTGAAAAAGCAGCTTTAGTTTTGTCATGCAACTTTGTACAAGGAGGTGAAGACTTCCAAATAAACTGTATCCTTACGTATTAGAGCTTTAACCCTTTCATGCATGGTGGTCACTACAGTGGACAGCTATTCAAAAGCTGTTTCCTTCTATTTGCATGAGGGCTGATGTCAAAGTTGCGCATCAGCCACTACATTGGACGCTAGTGTGTCCTCCTATACACTGCCACTGTCTGGCCAGCCGTTGTAAGTGCAACAAAAAACCTTAAAACCAAGATGGCCGACAGAATGCCAGAAGTGCAGAGCAGTGAGGGAATATCCGTCCATTCTTCTATTTTAAGAGAACCTTGCAGGTAAAAAAAATATGGGGATGTCAAGTCACAACTAAGGAGCAATATATTTGTTGAAATTTCCAAATATTGATTTTGTATTGGGAGGAAATTGCGATTGATCACCTATCCACTGAATTGGACATCATGCATTACTGGCCATATTTTAACTCCAATTCATACTGTTACTGCGACTTTGTTGTTTTTGAAAATACTTAATGTGCACTAACTTTTTTGGCTGTGAATCAATTAATTTATGTTATAAGAATGTAAATTTTGTTTTTTTTAGAATGTACCAATGTTTTGTGCAAATTAGTTCCATCATGAGTCACCCAGACACACACACCTTCATACAGACACACACGCCTTTATACAGACACACACACACCTTCATATAGACACACACACCTTTATACAGACACACACATCTTCATAATTGAATAATTATGAAATTATAATTGAAAACGAGTGGTATATTGTAAGAGAAAAGGTCTAACTAGCCAAAAATAATAACATTTAAAACAGTTTTACTTGGATATGAATACATACTAAGTTAGTGATGAGGTGAAAAACAATATAGGATGATAACCATTATTTTTCAAGTATTTTCAAGCGGAGTTAAATCACAGGTCAAATTCGACCCCCTAACACTAAAGATGTGGGCAGCTTTCTAACACATTACAAGGGATATGTGAACACATACCATGAAGCATGAAGCATTTCATAGTGTTTACATTATGAGTCATTTTATTCAATGTTTTGTTAAAAACATATTTCATTAGTTGAAAGCTCAAACGCATGTTGTCCACCCGAGTGGACATTTTAAGAACTCCTTGAAAAATGTATGTTTTTAAAAAATGAAGTTCAATTCTTTTTTTTCATGCCTAAAGAGTAATAAAAACACTTAGGAAAAAAATCCTGAATGAGGTTGTCATAATTCATGCATGAAAGGGTTAAGGAGCCACCCTGACACTTTATATTGCAATTCTGAAAATGATGGTGTGTGCTTTTCAGACAAAAGTGTAACGTTTCCCCATTGTCTGGATGGGTTGCTAACAAGTCTTTAGGTGTGATGTACCAGAATCCCCTGCCAGAAGGGAATGTAGATTTTAAAAGAATTCGTCAGGTCTTCACTGGCCAAATGAAATCCCATCAGGATCTCTGCACAGCCAAAGATCAGGATGACAATCTGGGAAGGAGCAGGATGCATGGAATAAAGCCCTTACAGTGAGATAAAATGCAGATGTTTTTTTAGTTTATTTGAATCTTCATGCACTTTTGTACGTTACCCCAAGACTCCTGGGCTCTTTTTGAACAAAGCGATGCAGAGGTTTATTACCACCAAGCACCTTGCTGTCAACACCCTGGTTCTCATCCTTTCCTGTTGTTCTTTCTCTTGTTGTTGACTCGATTCCCTCCATCATCAGCAGACTACTCTCTGTTTGGTTCTTCAAAGAGAAAATAACTGAAAGACGAACTTCAGACTGTAATTTGACAATCCTCTGAGGAAGAAAAAGATAACTTTTTGATCCAACTGTAAAATAAATAAAAGCAGTTAACACAGAATGCAACAAACAAACAAAACCAACAGAAAGACCCGCCTTGTTTTGGTTTTCATGCAAGAAGCAGACTTGTAACGGGAAGGGGAGGTTGTGGGAGGAGAGAGGAAGTTGGGAAATTTGAGTGTTGACTTTTTTTCATATGGAGGAGGAGCTAAAATCTGTTTGCAGGCCAATGCTGTTCATCAGTACAACATGCACTCAGTGATCAAATCATATTTATTCTTCCTCAGATAATTTCTTAAAAGCAGTCATACAAGTACATGCATAGTGAAGCTTATATGCATCAACAGTTTATTTTATCAAAGAGCAGTTGTCAACAGTATTACATTACTGGCTTAAAAATATGATACTTCTAAAACTTGCTATTCTATGTAATAAAAACTCCTCTGAATGTGCAGAAAGTATTCAAGATAAAACAACACCCTTGTTCTTCATCTTCTCAATGGTGGTCACAAAATACATCATAACAAATGTTTGAGGTATAGAGCCTCAGGTGATAAAGTTGTATTTCATTCTTATGTTTAAAAATGTAATTGACAACACACAGTGATGGTTCAGTTCATCAAAACCAGCAAATCGTATTAAAAGGTCTAAAAAGTATGAGTACAAGGACAAAGTACAAGCATGGTACAAGGACAAAGTTAAAGTTTTCAGTTTTAATCTAGGAACTAAATAGATGGTTTTCCAGGAGATACGTTGCTCTTCGTCTTATCTCTTTCTCAGTGTTGTACTGAAGAGCTTCTACCTGTGAAAGCCCGCCCTGCCTCAGAAACTCCTCTGTCACCTGAGGGGAGAGAATAAATCACATAAACCCTGTGACAACTTGGCAAAAGCACATCTCTATCTGGTTTAATTATTGCAGCATCTTTCAAAGTTTCACAAGCTTACCTGTGGACCACTAAGTACTAGCATGAACAAGACATCCATGCTCAGGACCACCATGTCCTTGTCGGCCATTTTTAGAGTTGCACAAAGTGCTGACAGCAATCCAAGGTGGGCTAGCTGGACACAGAACTCCTTTTCCTTGTAGGTGATGTTTGCTAGAACCCTCATGATCTGAGTTTGTTGGAGAAGAAAAGAGCAGTGAGGTGGACTGCATCCCTACAAATGAAGTAAATGTTCAATTAAGGCATTTATCTTAAAATTTAGATAGGGCTCTCACTTACCATGGTGTTAATGCCTTGAGAGAACCGAAGGAGCTGAATAAGTCCAGGGACTAAGTTGAAAGTCAGCAGAGCAGAGCAGAAAGCACTGGAGTGAGCTGTGACAGGAGGTGGAAAATACACAGAAAAATAATATAAAAAGCAGTAAAAGCAAGCAAAATCTCCAAAATAACTGGTACATGTCCCCACAACAGATCTTTTTCATTTGGATGCACTATTTTGTCAGCATGAAAGTGGTATTGACAGAGTTGAAGATTTTGGGCAACATTTACAACCGAAAAAATGTCTGTAAATATTTGAGAATGTCACCTGCTCATATCAGCTGTATATTCAAATATGTTTGTGAAGTTCAAGGCTGGAACAACAGACCTACATCAGCCTAGGTCTTTTCTTTGTTCAATTTCTTTCCCTAAATTTTAAAATGTGTTCAAAGAACTGAAGTTTATCTCTTTGTTTATTCTTAAACTTTACAGTGTTTTAAGGACATAAATTTTATGTCTGAACTTCATTTATAAATATATACTAGTATCAACAATAATTTGTAAATATCTGTGGATCCCTTCTTCTCTAAACTGAAATTTCCATACACAATAAGATAAAGGTTAATATGGGGCCAGTTACATTATAGAGGACAAAAAAAAAATCAACCTGAATAGTTTTCAATGGCCTAAAATGTCTAAAATCACTGCAGAAGCTTCTGTGGACTGCTCAGACCTGTGAGATTGTTGAGGACCCAGGCACACTCTCTGGCCAAGGCGGGCTGAGTTTTAACGTAGGCCTGAAGAAGTGCACACAAAGTAACTACAATGTGAACGTCACCGACTTGGATGCCTAGGTCTTCCACTCGGCAGGAGGAGAGTAGGTTTCCCACACATCTTAGCAGAGGACAGATGAGCTGGAGAGGGGCAACACCATGAATTAAGAAGAATACTGGTTTACCTCAGTCCTAAGTTTGACAGTGATGTGCTATTTACATGTTCTGTGTTACTGTTAAGTAATTCTATTTTTGATGATATATTTATAAATATTAACAGTGAGTTATTTGAAGGTAAGTTATCTCAGAAAAACTTAAGGTATACCCCAAATTTATCAGCAGTTTGCTATCTGAGATGCACAGTGTGTAAAATAGGGGATATTAGCGACATCTAACGATCAGATTCTGGACTGCAATGCTCACTTGCTCAACCTTCCTTTTGGTAATGCCACACTGGCCTTCCAGGACAAAAAGAGAATGTCATCTATGGCAGATTCAACTATTTCATTATTTTTGTTTACATTACATTTGAACACTTCAAAAAAAACAACAAAAAAAACAAAAACAAAAACAAACAACAAAAAAACATGTTAGTGTCCTGTTTTTTTGTCTCTTCCATGGAACTGCAGAAACATAGTGGTGCAAGATGGTGAAGTCTGAGGAGGGAGGCCTTTGGTATGTATATATAAAAGGATGTCAGGGATGGGAAACTTCAGTTAACAAGAGGGCCACATTAATTTTATTCTCAATGCCAAAGGGCCAAATTGTAACAAACTGTCCCATATTCTCAATTTAAGCTCCATGTTTACTAAAAAATATTAATGAAAGAAAGACTGTGTTGATTTCATTTTAGTTCTTATAGCAAAATTTGTTTTTAACTCAAGAGCAAATGTGCATTATTCAATAAGTTAAACATAATTAAATAGATAGATGGATAAATCAATCTCAAGCAAGTGTTGTAATGCAGTCAACATACTAGTAACAGATTGTTTTGATATATTTTACTCCTTGATTTGTTAAAAATGCATTTAGTGATGTACATGAAGACGTTTACAGGAACAATTGCAGCCAATCATAATTAATAATTCCTTGCAAAGAACTGACCATATACCAGTAATCAAAGATTTTAAGTAACTTTTTGTGGTTTGATGGCAGATTTGTTCATGTTTTCCTCATGTTTATAATTATGATTCATTGTTTTTTTTGATTGGGTGCCCCACTGAGTGAGGTAGAGGGCCACATGTGGTCCCCAGGCTGCCAGCTGCCCACCCCTGTTCTAAGTTAAAGTAAAACAATATGTATATTCTGGGGATTAAACATTACTTTCAACATACATTTTATGTTTCATTTATTTCATTTTCTAAGTGTATTCCACTAATTTTACATATTGTACCTTCTGAAAGTAAAATTGGAGCAGAACAAACAAACTAGACTGATAAAAACACTACAAGTGCCAAACATCAGGATCAATTTGTGTTTTTACCAGCTCCAGCCCTTCTTCTTTGTTTCCTTCATCCACAGCACCACCTAGTGACACTAATAGTGAACTGCAGTGTGAGAGCACCCCAAGAGCCAACAGCAATCTGTGATCTTCCATACTGTAGAGTCAAAGACAGAAGATAGACAGATAATTATTACCATTAATATGAGTGTAATGATGCTGTATTGTTGAGAGTCAGAGAGAGGAAACTTTCTCAGGATTCCTTTCAGCACTCACTTGCATATGAGGTAATGAAGACACCACGCACACTCGATGGCAGGTGCCAGACCAAAGTTTGCGTCAGGAGTTAGGACTGATAACAAACTTGAAGGTAAGCTGGAAGCCAGGACCATCCTGTCATTTAAGAGAGCACTGGTTAAGGTGAGCAACGCCTAACAAAGAAACTATCATGACATCTTTGAAGGACCTCTGCAAATTAAGACATGCTGGCTCCATAAGATTAACATTAGTGTCTTTTATGTTGTACAAAGAGGCATGCTAGATTTCTGTACTTTGCAGGTTGGCAGGTTTGTGGTTTTAGTGGTCTAACAGTCTGGCTTAGTTGTTTAGTGCAGGGGTTCTCAAACTTTTCGGGGCTAGGGACCCCTTACAGTGCAGAAAATTTTCCAAGGACCCCCACATAACCCTTACGCTGATTAAACATATGTTAACTGCCATTTAAGTTGCCCTTTCATCTGAAAAAATCTTTTGTTTTGTCCTTAAACTCTGCATGCTTTGTTATCAGATGACGCTTTAGCTTGGTGGGCTTCGTAGCTTCATTTGCAAACACAGACACACAGCAAATTTTGGTTTTCTGTCACTGTTCTCAATGAAACCAAACCCCAGATAGCTGTTATCATATTTTCAGTTTAGCTGGTTTGGGCCTATAGCATCACTTGATGAAGTGGACGTGCTTAGATATTTATCCATTGTTCCTAGCTGAACGTGCACACCAAATGCATCCTGAGTACAGTGACTGAAAGGTGAGCAGTGACAGATATAGGTGATATGTCACCACCATATCTGAGTGTTTATTGGCCCAAAGCTGACTTGTGTGGGAGTCCTTGGTTTAGTATTGTTTCATGGTGCTGTGGCCACTACATGTATTTATTTGCTTTTGGATGACATGGCATTACTTTAATAATTCATTTTGAATTATTTTGTGGACCCCTAAGCTGTGGCTCATGGACCCCAGGGGTCCCCGGACCAAAACAGATGCCAACATGTATTTATACAAAACAACTAGTCACTGCATCAACACTCAGATGTTACAGTGTGACATTTTCTTTGCTCTCTTACTGGATGTTAGATTACTAATGTTATTATTATAATTTTTCAGTTGTGTAATGCAACTTGCATATTTAGTCCCTCTTTCACAGTAATGTGAGTCAATATTTTTCTTAGAATCAGGTCTTGGTCCTTCCACAAGTGAAGACATGCACATGTAAATACCACTATTATTATTGCCACTTTTTTGTTATGTTGTATTTAAGTATTGTGGGAACCTTATTCTTTGTTATATATTGCTGAATACTTTTTTGAGCTGTTGTAATAACCAAATTTCCCCTGATGGGGGACCAACAATGGTTTATCTTATCTTATCATCAATGGCATGGCTGTGGAGACAGCAAGTCGGTATAAATACAAAGTACCATCCTCAATGATAAACTAGCCTTCAATGCTAACACTGATGCCATTTGCAAAAAGTCCAATCAGAGACTGTTCTTCTTGAAAAAGTTGAGATGATTGAAAGTTGATTCATTTTTTCAAAATATTTCACTCATCTTTAATTGAGTTGATTTGAACTTTTTTGTGATATGTTGGTTTAGTAACCTCAGCGTTGTAAACAAAAACAAGATGGAAAATATTGTTAAACTTTCTTAGTTGTGATTTTCAAGTGAGAACCACTCAGAAGGCAAATGGGCAGAGGGCTCCCCATGCTGGGAGACCCAAAGCACCCTTTACATGCAGAGTTTAGACTTCTGCCATCAGGGAGGAGGTGCACTTATGCCAAACCAAACAGATGACTAAGGTAATTTGCTCACTCAGCTGTTGGGTTTTTGAATAAGCTGCAGGCACTGCTGCTATTGAACATATTTATTATATTATTATTATTTTATTTATTGTTATCAGATTTGTAAAATTTCTCTAAAAGTGGAAATCTAGTGCATCTTTTACATAATGAGAACAAAAGACACTAATATCAGTCCAGTAAAGTCATTATCTCTTTATACGCAGGGTTCCAAATAACATTAATGCAGTGGATGAGAAGTAAAAATGCCCTTACTCAATTATTTTTCCTGCTCCATCTTTAGCCTGGAGAAGCTGAGAGAGGCTGAAACCTGCAGCCTCTACCACAGCAAGGTTATGTCTCTGATTCTGCAAAAAAATAAAAAATAAAAAAATAAATAAAATAAATGAATCCATCAATGAATACACTTCATGTTTAATAACAGACTGGCATCAGCCAGGTACTAGTTGAAGATAGTCACAAGAAACACTGGTTTGACCCATCTACTAAAGTTAATGTTATGTTTAAAACTAGCAGACTAATAGCTTACCTCTATGCAGTTGGCCAGAGCTGGTATAATTCCCTGAGCAAGGAGTTTCTCTTTCACAACATCACTTTCTGGGCACAAGTTACCCAGTGTGTAGAGACACAGCTCCTGCACAAAAAAACAAGAAAGTCCCAACACTGTACTTCTAATAGGTGATAATGTACCACACTGCCTGGTATACACAGCTGCTTACAGTAAACTTGGTGCTTTGGCCAGACAAATAGGTGAGCAGGTAGGGGGTCGCAGGTAGACACGCCAATGCTATGTTTGTGTGAGGGGAGTGAGACAACTCATGAAGACACTGAACAGCCTGCAGACGGCACGTTGCATTTGTGCCAGTGAGGAGACCAACCAGAAGACGCATGCTGTTCTCCAGCCTATAAGGAAGATAGATGTATGGCACATGAGACGTGGAGAATTATGGTTAGCTGTTTAATTATTTGGTGATAAAGGTTTTTAATGTACTTGATAAAGGTGAGCTGAGCTGAGGGGTCACGTAGAGCTTTACTCAAAATTTTCAGGTGGAGCTCTCTCTCCGGCACACTGTGTTGAAGTTTGTGAAATAAACTGACAACATCCTGAGGAAACAGAGGGCAGGTTCAGGTTGTTTAACAAGAGCAATCAAAACATTATCACTACCACAATAACTGCCTTACCTGCTCTTCTGAGGCAGTATCCATGGTGGTCTCTGATTGGTCCTCATCTTCATCAAGCAGGAGTCTTTTGCTCACGAGCTGTTTGTCTCTGCGGGCCTGTCTCAACTCTACAGTGATACAAACAAATAAGTGTTCTTGTTTTGATAGCTGAGGTTTCAACAACGAACTGTTACATGATGGCTTTCTGTAAGTTATATCTACACTAAGATGTATTGTTTATTGCAGATAAAACAAAACTTCCAAAACTGCAAATTAAGCAGTAATTATACTCTTCATCAGTTTGTGTTACCTTGCTCTGGGGTTGAATGTCTGGTTTATTCTTGCCAGAGGAGACCCACCTATATATATATATATATATATATACACACACACACACACACACACATATATATATATATGTGTGTGTGTGTGTATACAGTGCTTAACAAATTTATTAGACCACCTGTCATATTTGTCTCAGAGACCATCCAGCAGCATCATGAAGTGCTTTAATGCGGACTCTTTCATTTTCAGTGAGCTCTCCACATTTTACCATTTTGAACAGGAATGAGGAATTTCAAACTGAATTCACCTTTTTAAACCCAAATTTGAGCCGGCTCACTGGGCTTCTCTGAGAAGTCAGAGATGAATCAAGCATAACATTCAACCACTAAAACTAATTTTTCTCTTCAGGAATGCAAGTAAATAACTATAATTTGACATATTAATCAAGAAATAATAATGTGCTTTACTATTTTTTTGTAAATCAGTAAATTTGAAAGTTCATGGATAACAATAATAATTATATTTTAGCATTAAAAAAATCATTTGGGTTAAAGAGCTTCTACATATTGGTGTATTAACTGTTGCAGAAACATTAAAAATTATTGTGGTTTTACCAATTTTTACCAATGCTGTTAATTTAGGACAGCTGTGGCATAAACCTTACTTTGGGTGGTGGTCTAATAAATTTTTTAAGCACTATATATATATATAATGAATCTCCAGTGAAACTTTAGAGCATCTGTTTTTTGATTGTGAATATTCGAGATCCTTCTGGGGACAGCCTTTAAAACTGGATCTTTGAAAGAGACTCAGATTCACAGAATCCAATATATGTATGATTTCATTAAACTTGGTGTTTTAATGGAGGCTAAAAAGGGAAAACATGTATAATAGCATTAATATTGTGGCCAAGCAATATATAACAAATGCTGTGCTATGAAAATAAGTCCTTTATTTGTTTGTTTTCATGAATGAGTTAGTAAACTTCAAGGATATAATTGAAAAATATTAAAGTAAACAAGACTTGGATGTTAACAATTCTATTTACTTTAAACCAGGATTAGACCTCTGGCTTTTTTTTCTTGTCTTTCCCATGTGTCCTGTTCTATGTATGAAATGTTGCTTAGTCTAATATGTTTATTTTCATTCATGTAATTGTCAGAATTTGCTCATGAATGAAGTTGGAAAAAATTGTCTTAACTGCATGCTTGCCATTTTATGTGACGCTAGGTCGATATTGCTGATATCAGCTTTATGTAAAGCACTTTTATCGTATCATCATTGCTGCAAAAGGTTAATTGACTAAAAGTTTTCCATTGTCATTAAACCAAACATATTCAAGCAATGAAAAGACCACAGTGATTGTCTACGTCCTCGTGTATTGTTTCTCGTAAATTCCTAGCCACTGCCAAAATTAACAAAGTCCAATCTTCACACAATGCTAGCCAACTGATAACCATGACCAACGTCTGGGCTGACGTTTCTTTACATAAAAAATAAGACTGTACGTTTCCATTAGTCACCTTTTTCTTGCACTCTCTTCTTTAGCCGGATCCCCTCCAAGCGATCAGGGTGTCGACCAGCTTTGTGGCGAACCTTGTTTAACCTCCACATATTTGATTATGACATGACTATCAGCGTGGAGAAGAAGGTCTGAAGAAGGCTGATACATGCAGCTGTCACACTGTCGCCATGGAACCAACGCACTAAACAACTTCTTCTTCTTCTTCTTCTTCTTCTTCTTCTTCTTCTTCTTCTTCTTCTTCTTCAGGGTTTATTGGGGGTTGCAAACCAACTTATCGGTGCATTACCGCCACCAGCTGGACTGGAGTGTGGAACAAGAAATAAGGCAGTAAAAACAAAACAAAACAAACAAACAAAAAAAAAAACAAAAACAAAAACAAAAAACAAACATAAACTAGATTTTATTTATCCAACTCATTTTTCTCTCAGGAACTTAATAATGTCATACTTTGTTTTACAAAGTACAAGACCAAAAAAACCCTAGCCTTCATTTCTTCTTCCGATTCATTGGAGGAAAGATAAACCGGCGCGAAGCCGTGTCAGCGCCATCTACTGAACTGGAGTGTGGTGCAGTTGAATAGCAGACAAAAAAATGGATAAAGGAAAAGATGGGAAAACTTAATTCTCTCAGTTTGTTCCCTTCTTTGAGAAGACCAGAAGTTAAGAAAGTGACCTGAATCAGAGTTTGTCGAATAGGCCTACATTTAAAAGAAATAAAACACTCATATTTTATTCAAAGATGTGAACCAGTGATGGAGATTGTTAATGCTCATTTACATTGGTTACAGGGTGAATTCATCTCAAATGGGCCATCAGGTAAAATGGTCCGGATAATGATGGAGCATCCTTTTTGAGTTATCTGCCAGTCACAACGACTGATAATGAATTATTTCCTTAACCCTTTTTGACAATTAATAACAGTTCTTATTAGCCACTGGTTGCTCAGTTGGGCGCAGCAAGTTATGTGAACTGAAGGAGTGAAATATACAGGAAGTGGCAAAGCAGAAATGACTTATTTCTAATAAGGGGCATAAAAAGATTTAAAGAAAGTTTGGAAATAAAGTAAAATACCTTTGAGCATTTATTTGACACTCTCTTTTACAAAAAACAGAAACTTGGGCTGAAACAATTTTAGATGTCTAAATACATGGCAGTAAAAATGTAATAGTCCTTTATTTGATCTTATTCTACTTTTCTAATCATGTTGCAGACAGTACAATACAATAGTAGACGAGAGTATATAGCAGGAAGCTAGACAGTAACGGAAACAAGAGAGAAAAGAGACAACAAAAACAGGAAACAGAAGGAAGATCAAAACACAGCCAGAGCAGATATTACAGATTGAGGGCTGATATCATGAGAAAGCCTAATAAAGAAAGGGAAGACAATAAACGTGTAATTTTCAGCAAATACTTGGAATTTTCATTTCAAATATCACTTTGCAAAGGTACAATAGCAGCAAAGTTGTTGTCTCTAGCTGTTTTTGTGTGTCGGTTTGTCAAATGTTCAAATTTTAAGGAAATATTTGACAGCTGATTCTCTCCTGCACAACCAGCACAAAAACAGAAATAAATACCAACGTCTTTGACATGATCTTGTCAATTTAAGATCTATTTTTCAATGAAATATTTCTTTGTGCATGAAATGTTTTACAGTGTCGTCTAAGTTGCACATCAACAAAATATGTTTTCAATTTTCTGTGAGCATGACAAAGATTTCATATGAAGTCACAACTGGCCTCTTTAACCTGAATATCGTGGTGTATCTCAGAAGTTGGTATCTGTATAGTCGTGCTCTGATAACTAAAAAAGAATTCAATTTTTCCTCATTTTTATGCATAAATATTGAAGAGGGCTGTGTCTAAATACAGAAGTATCATTCCATCTTGTGCATGACATATTTGATAGACAAAAGGACTGTTTACAAAAACTGGCCCATTTTAGCTTACCTTACAACATATCTTCCCGAGTCCTTATCAATACCTATCAATCCTTTCCTGATGTTTTGTGTAAAGACAAAATGACAATAGATTTTTTTTTCAACATAAATAGTATAAGCTGAGAAGAGCTTAAATTGAAGGTTAAAAAGGTCAT
The DNA here is from genome assembly GCF_018320785.1 of Cheilinus undulatus. Taxonomy (NCBI): domain Eukaryota; kingdom Metazoa; phylum Chordata; class Actinopteri; order Labriformes; family Labridae; genus Cheilinus; species Cheilinus undulatus. The sequence continues at coordinate 27,639,688 of NC_054874.1, read as the reverse complement.
GATTTCATGTTAGCCTACATCCATCTTATACAGTAGCTGAAAAGGGAAAAACATTCCTCATCTTCACAACTGTATTCAAGTTTCTCTTTAGAAAACAGAATGCTCTTTTTTCTTGATGTTGCATTTAAGAAAGACATATTTAAGAGATAAAAACCCACAATGGTCACTGAAATAACTGGAAACTGACAAAAGTAAATGATAAATAAAAAAATTACTGAAAATTAACTAATGAAAATCAGACATTGCTTTTGAATCTTGGTCCAAAAGAATCATCATCTTTAAAGGCAAACTAATGAAAATAGCCTGGAAAAAAATGATGGTTTTGTTGCACAACCTTTTAAGGCAATCATTGCAATCAAACGATTTCTGTAACTCTCAATGAGACTTCTACACTTGTCAACAGGTATTTTGGCCAATCCTCGTGAGTAAACTGCTTCAGCTGCCTCAGGATTGAAGGATGCCTTAAAGATTTAGAGGATTTAGATCAGGGCTTCACTTCAGAATAGTCCAATGCTTTGTTCTTATTCATTCTTGGATGTTTTTAGCTGTGTGTTTTGGGTGATTATCCTCTTTGAGAAGCCATGACCTGTGACTGACACCAAGCTTTCTGACACTGGGCAGCACATTTCACTTCAGCATGCCTTGATAGTCTTGACATTTCATTGTACCCTGCATAGATGCAAGACATCCTGTGCCAGATGCAGCAAAGCTGCTCCAGAACATAACAGAGCTCCTCCATGTTTCACAGTAGGTACAGTATTCTTTTCTTTGGATGCTTCATTTTTTGCATCTGTGAACACAGAGTTGATGTGACTTGCCAAAAAGCTCCAGTTACGTCTCATCTGTCCAAAGGACATTCTCCCAGAAGCTTTGTGGCTTGCCAAAATGCAAATTCCAGTCCGGCTTTTTTATGATTTGCTTTTGACAGTGGAGTCGTCCTCTGTCGTCATCCTATAAGTCCACTTTGGCTCAAACAGCAACGGATGGTGTGTTCTGACACTGATGTACTTTGACCTGGGAGTTCACCTCTATTCTCTTTGAAAGTTGTTCTGGGCTCTTTAGCTACCATTCATATTACCTCCCTCTTGCAGCCAAGTCTAGGGAGTTTGGCTACAGTCACATGGACCTTAAACGTCTAAATAATGTCCAACTGTAGTCACAAGAACATCAAGCTGCTTGGAGATGGTCTTATAGCCTTTAACATGCTTGTCTATCATTTTTCTTTCTAACCTCTGTCAAATAAGACTGCAGGCCAATACAGCTTATTTGTACCCGAAATGGGTCATTTAACTCCTCAACACCAGCGTGTTACACAGAAATTTCTCTAACAAAAATGCTGCCTGCATGGAGAACATCATGACCTCATCATGTCTCCATGCTCTCTGATTGGTCATGTACCCTGTCAATCTTTTTGTACATTGCAATACCTTGACAACCTCCGGGGACAACTCTCTCCTTAGCTTTCTGTGGTCCATGTTCAGTGTGGTACACACCATGATACCAAACAGTACAGTGGCTACTTTTCAACCTTTAAATAGAAAGACGGACTGATTACAAGTTTGAAAACACCTATGATGAAAACTACAGGACACACCTTAGTTTAACATGTGCCTATGGACAAATTATTCCCAGTTATCGGTGTGTTTTTTAAAACGATACTGTTGAACCACAATTCAAAAGCAATTTCTGAATTTCATTAGTTAATTTTTAGTTCATTTTTATTATCTTTGTCAGTTTTAAGTTATTTTAGTGACCACTTACTTTTTCTTAAACAGAAGAGTACCAACAATCTCTTGGAACTGTCAAATCCATAGGTGAACTAACTTTCTTTTATACTGCTTGTTTGGACACCAATTTTGACATTGGAATATTTTTAGCTGCTGACAGGATTTGCCACAAGGTGGCAGCGCTAAAGCAGCTAAAGTCAGTGATATGAGCACTATAGCAATATTGATAGGTTAAACTGTTAATGATTTTTGGGTTTTGAAAAATACAGACCCAGGTATCTGTACCCAGGTTTCAATCTCCATCCCTAGTGTGTTAAAAACAACTACACAAATTTACCCTTTGAAAAAACATCAGGGTACTTAGCTTGTCACCCTTGTTATTAGGGTTCAAATAAAAACAACAGAAATTTAGAATAATTTCTCACTTTTTAAATATGGGACCCATACATTTTTCTTTCTGGTGTATCAGACTAGGAACCGCTGACCTTTACCACAGGCAGAAATAGGGAGAGCTCCAAATGTACAGGCTTCACTTTTAGGGAGGTGTCATGTTGTCCATCTTTTTATGCAGGCTATTGCAGAAACACATGCTCCATCTGCCTCTGTACCTTTATATTCACGACAACAGACCCAAAAGACTTCAGCAAAAGAATTAACAAAAAACTATGTTCTTTAATTTGTATTAAAAGCATTATGTACAATGCAAATATGAAAGATTTATCAAACATTTAATCTTTCCTTTTAGAAAACATGCGTGTCACAAGCATACATACTTTAAAATCAATGCTAAATAATGTCAAAATAGTCTCCAATATATTTTTCAATAAATAAAAAATAGGTCAAATAGATGCTTTGATTTATTCTTTGTGATATTTCTTTCTCAAATTGAGATTGAAGGACTGTCACAGGATAACCTCCTGAGATGGGGCAAGAATTGATACGTTTAGGGGATGACTAAATTTGACTTTCACCAGAAATAATAAGAGGGATCATTCAAATCACTGAACAATCACATATATAAGATTCTTTTCATATTATGTCATTAAAATGACAATTTCACATGGAAATAAAATGGAAAAATAGTGGCAGGGTTTGAAAAATTGTATATAAAACAAACATTAAAAAAAGACTTTAAAAATGTACCAAAAATGTTCTTCTACAGTATTAACCAGTCTTTCTAACCATTCAGTATAAATATGATTAGAAAGTGGATGGACACAGTGCACTGTGAATCCCTTTGTTGTACAGTGATGAAGAATCAAACGTCCTCTTGTCTCTTTGACTTTTTCTTTTTCTGTAAAGAAGAAGATGTCACTTAAAAGAGATCTGAACACCTAAAACAACATTTAAACAAAAACTAGCATTCAAACATGCTATCCAAGTAAATCTTTTATTTGAAATATTAAAAAGGTAAAGGACACTGTTTGTGATACCTTCTTTATACTGTCACCATCGGGTGTGTGGAGGGTTTCGGTTTCTGTTGAGTCTTGCAGTTTTTCAGGGTCTTCAGCTGACCTCAACTTGCTCTTCTCTGAAAGAGACGAACAGGAGATCAAGTCAAAACTGAAAAAACGGCTAAATCAGAGTCAGTCATGGTTAATGTCCACTCACTCTTCTTCTTCTCCTCTTTTTGGGGACTTTGTGGTTCAGGGCTGGGTGAAGGCAATGGCTCTGTATGAACTGTATCGTTTTCCAATGGAGCCTTTTTTCTCTTCTTCTCTTTAGTAACCTGCTCTGGTGTTTCCTCACTGACACTCCTCTCTGGTGTCTGCTCCTCAACAACCTGCCCTGGATTGTTATCATCAGATTTGTCCTTTTTCTTCTTCTTCTTCTTTACCTTAACTACCTGTTCTAAATTCTCCCCACTGTTTGTGTCTTCCTTTGCTTTTTCTTCTTCAGCTATCTGTTCTGAATCGTCTCTGATGTTTTCAGCTGACTGCTCTAAATTTTCCTCTACTTCAGCTGTCTTTTTCTTCTTCTTCTTTTTCTTCACTTTCTTTTCTTCAGCTATCTGTTGAGCATCGTCTGCACTTAATTGCTCTGAATTTTCTTCAACTATTGGCTGTGCATTTTCTACTTGTGCATTTGTTTGCTCTGAAATTTCTTCATGATCAGCTTTCTCTTTTTTCTTTTTCTTGGCTTTCTTTTCCTGCATTATTGGCCCAGACACTGCAACATTATTAACATTCTGAGTTTCGTCCTCCATCATTTCTGTTGTCTCATTTATTAGTATATCTACCTTTGTTGCTCTAAGCTTTTTCTTTTTCTTTACAGGTTTATCACCAGACTCTTCCTCTGTGACTTTATTCTTTATGTTTTTGCGCTCTTCACTTTCAGCTTTGACAGATTCATTTTTATTCTCTCCTGCGTTGTCCTCACTTATTTCCTTTTTTTTCTTCTTGGGCTCAGACATCTCACAAGACTTTTCCACACTGGGAGTTACAGCTTTCCTCTTCTCTTTCTTTGGTGTATGTTTTAACAGGGAGACAGTTGATGCTGATGGTTCTTCTACAGCTGATACATTTTGCTGGTTGCTTAGTATGGAGGGAGAGGTCACAGGTGTCGTCTTTTTTGGACTGCTCTGCTTCAGCGGACTGCTTTTTGCTGGTGTTTCTGCGGCAACTTTCTCCTCCACCTCTTCATTCTTTTTGGCCGTCTCATTATTTGGTTGAACGGCAGAGTTTGCTTTCATGGGAGGCTTAGCCCGAGGTTTTCTCAGTCTTGTTTTCTTGGGTGGGGGTATAGAGGAGTCCAGAGCATTGATAGTGTCCATCTTGGCCATGTCATCTTCTGTGGGTTGAGTAAACATGGTGAAGACATAAAACAAACATGGCAGAGTGGCACAAGCCTAAACACAACTTCACAGGCTTAATACAGAGATTCATTTGTATGAAATCACCATTTCTAAAGAGAGATTGTTCATGAGTGTTTGCCTTTTTTCCCTTTAACTTTAACTTATTTTTCACTAGTTCAACAATCTACACTTTCTCTACCACTCATTCTATCCTTATGCATGATCCAAAGTGCTAAAGTTTCTGATAAGGTTAAAGTTTGTTGTAAAGATGTAACAGAAAACTGTAATTAACAAAAAAAACATACAAATGCATATTTATATCTGTTTTATTTTTCCATAAATAACAATTCTATTGCCCTGATGAAAAACAACATGAATGTCTGTTTTTGTGTGCTTTTAACATGTTTAATTCACCTTTCCTCCTTAACATACCAGGACAAAAACCATCCCCTTCACTGGCACTTTCTCTTTCGAAACCTACCCGTCATCTGCAGGAGCCGTTTCTTCCATTTGTCCACGTCCAGACTGCTGTCAGAGTCTGACTCATCGCCTCCTGCAGCCACAGCCACAGCCTTAGCTTCTGTTTGCCGCTTTGATGCCTTTGCTGATTTTCCTTCGTCTTTTTTCTTTTTTGCCGGCACAGACTAGGAAAAAGAGAAAGACAGCACAGTCAGCGACCAAGCCCGCTTCTTTAACAACACTGTCAAAGAAAATAAAAAAAAAATCACCTTCTTTTTTTGCGTCTCGACTTTTGTTGCAGTTTTACTCTTCCTTTGCTTTGGTGGTGCTGCCACAGATGTTGTGGAAGCAGAAGCTGGAGCTTTCTTAACAGAGGTACTGCTGCTTTTCTTCTTGGAAGTTTTGACCTGGGAGAATATTTTTTATCATATTTCAGCATCTTGGATCATAAAACACTGATCTACATAGTAATTAACTACTAACTATAACAAACTAAACACTTCTGTGTTCATTTTCATCTGAAAGTACAATAAAGAGAAATAATACTCACTGCTAAAGGTGAGATTAGGCCCACTGCTTTCTTTTTGTTTGGAGAAGCTGCTGCTGGTTTCACTAGTGAAGCAGGAACAAACTTTTTACCAGAAGCCAATTCTTTATTAATCCAACTTAAAAATAATAATAAAAGATACATCAATGACATCTTAGCACCGAAGTGTGTAAATGAACCTGCCTTTAACTTGATTTTTATGTCTCAATTAAATTAAACTTTTAGGAGTGTAACATACACAAACAATTGTTATTTAATAGATAGACCCTTTCCTTCCATACATGTTCACTTTAAACACAGATGCAGGCTTACCTTTAGCTGGAGAACTTCCTTGTTCTTTAAAGTTAGAGTCAGCTTTCTTTTTCTTTTTAGAGTTACTGGATGGAAACAAAACTCAGTGAGCATATGGTTTTCTTTAATGTATAACAAATGTGAAGTGTCTGAATCCTGCTTTAAAAATACAAGTGCATACTCACTTTAACCATGAATTGTAGATGTCCAGTAATGATGAAGATATTTTTGTTGTCTCCTGCAGAAAATAAAAAAAAAAAAAACAGCTTAAGATTTAGTCAAGTTGATAAGGTATTCCACAGGACATGCAACACAGTGATATAATGCCAAACTCAGAGTTGATAACCTCTTCCCACATTCGCAATTTTATCACATGATTAGATTTAGATGGTTGAATAACACACAATTTGACTTGTCAAAGCAGAAAAAGCAGAAAACAATTCACATGAACTATGTCCTTGTTACAGGGGTTATCATACAGCTATTATAAAAATCACACCTTATCTTTGTCCTCTTCCTACTAACCAGATTTAAACTGGCACAGTGAAAGAACAGCATCTCATAGGAACAGTGTGTTTTTTCAGTTTCTTTCAGATCTTAAAAACGGAGATAAATGTGTATGTAGGCCAGTTATACTGGTATATAGACTGAAGCAACACAAACCTCCCTGTCTCTGGTTTTGATGACGGGTAACTAATTGTTTACCTTGAAACAATTTTTAATCAAGTGTGCTCAATTCATGCTGTTTCTAAGTGTTTTTGCTTACCTTTAGACTTCTTTAAATGAAAGTTAAATTTCAGTTTGACCAACCAGGAAACTAGTCAGCTGGGATAAACTATGTGTTAACAAACGATTAACCAGCAGATTTAAATGTCTAATTTTGACTTTATTTCTATTGGACTCATTTAAAGATGTTCGTCACCAAGTTTGTACTCCTAACAGCAGCTGATAAGACTTAAAAGTTATGACGGTCTGAAAATAAAAACGCATTATTCCACCCATTTCCTTTCCTAAACGTTTACACTGTTACTCAGCGCGTGAAACACTGCCGACGCCTTCCTCAATCCGTTTTGAAACTGTATACATTGTATTTATGTGTGTGAGTGTATGAGAGTTGACCTGAGGGCTGTGCCTCTGAAGCTCGTCAGCGGCTGAGTGGAAACCTTGCTCCTTCAGGTGGTGATAGATCAGCCCCATCAGCGCGTGCTTTGATGCGTTCATAATGGACACACGAAGAAGTTGTCAAACGAACACCGAAACTAAAGAGCTAAAAGTATGTTAAAATCAAAACTGGCCACATTGTGCACACATTCAACGCCACTTCGCCTAAACACGCATGGTAGCATGTTGAACTATGAACTCAGGAAGTAGTTCCCTTTGCCCGTGCAATGCATCATGGGAGCTGTAGTATACCAAAGACACGGCCTATTCAGCACAAGTAAAGCCAATCGCAACCGTGTCTTTACATTACCAGAGGTGCTTCCCTCTCATTGCAGGGGCTGACTGTAGGCAGGCAGCCTTGCCGTGCCTTTGAGTCGTCGCCGAGGGCAGCAAATCTCAAACATTTTCAGCGATTTGCAGATCATGCATGGCAGTGGTGTGGCAAAGGTCACTGGTGTATCCATTCCAGAATCAACTAAGAGGCAGAATTCAGTTGTAATTTATGGCTAATGAGCATTTCGACAACTTAATGCAAAAAAGCAAGTTTCTGAACCGAAATAAACTAAGTGCACAATTCCAAATTGGTCCAAACATTTGCAGATGTGTGCATCCATCTGTGGACTTGTACTCACATTTGTGGATTTGCGCATGCATTTTCAATTCTATATATACGTTTGCAGATTTGTGTACAAAAAAGAATTTGTGTAGGCATTTGCAAATAATTTTGAAACAATAATATTTCCAATACGTCCTAGAATACCTGTAATATGTAATAATTCACCATTTGTTTCCGCGCTTTTTTCTTGTATATTATCTACTTTAGTACCACCAGTAAAACCAGCCTTTGTTGTGTGATTCAGATGTATCAGCTCGATTAATGAAGCTAAATACTGTCAGCTGTAATGTTAAGTGATTGTATTCAGAACATTCATAGCTAAATCAATAGTTCAATTGATATCATTGGTTCAGACAGTTGACTGATTTAAAATTGATTTGAGGTAGGCTTATTGAAATCTGCTGTATTTCTGAAAATATCACCTGATAATTTTTATTTATTATGTCTTTCCCGTAGAATCCCCACAGTTTCAAAATTGATGCTCCTCCCTAAATAAGTGCTGCACATTTTTTTTTTTTACTTATAACACCCAGTTTACATTCCTAAAGTAAAAAGTCAAAATGAGGATGTACAGGCTTTCTTCTGACAACATAAACCTGGGTAGTAGTTTGGCTTTGATTATGCAACAGTCAATAGCAGTGTCTAAAAGAATTCATCCCCTTGGATGTTTTCTAAGTTGATCACGGTCAATATAATTTGGCATTTTTTTAAAAAAAAGAAGAAGAAACATATTAATTTCAAAGCGAAAACAGTTTTTTACAAGGTAATGTCAATTAAATTAAAAAAAATATGTAAGGTGAAATAAGTGACTGCATGAATATTCACCTCCTTTAAGTCACTATTTATTAGATGCACCTCTGTCTGCAATCACAACACTGAGTGTCTGGATATGCCTCAATCAGGTTTTCACATTTGGACACTGCTATTTTATTCCACTGGTCAAGCTCTTTCAGGTGGAACTGGGATCAGGCACGAACAACCTTATCAAGTCCAGCCACAAATTCTCTATTGCATTGAGGTCTGGGCTTTGACTTGGCCTCCCCAGAACATTCCCATTGTTGTCTTTTCTGTGTAGTGAAGCTGTTGAAATGATTTTCAGAGTTTGAATATGGTTTGAATATTAAAAAAACTCATTAATAGTTGAAAGCTGAAGTTACTATTCGAGCTTGTTTTTAAAATATTTTTTGCTGTTTATAATCGTTCTTGAGTCTCCTCCCCTCTCTCCTTGGCCTCTACTTCACTCATATGTAGGTGTAGGATCCAAATGTTTCGTCACATGACACATGACATAATGAACAATAACGTTTTCACACTTAAAACACAGAGGTGCTGCAATGGCTGCCATTGGGGATGTTTATTGTCAAAGTGATGCACATGCTGGTGGAGATTTGGCATGTTTGTTTAAAAGTTGACCATCAGTACCAAGATACCTGTTAAATGGCTCTTAATGGTGCAGGTGGCTGTGTTTGCACTAAAAAAGAACAGAAAAATGAACATAAACTACTTTTGCTTTTAGCTCATTATTTTTTCATTGAAATCTGTAATGTAATATTGGTGGGTCCTCTATTGGACAAATGTGTAACTACACTGTGATTAAAGCAACTGAATGTTTTACATACATACATACATACATTCAGAACTCCTCTGACTTAAACTTTTCAACAACCTTTTCTCTGAGTTGCTTGGAGTGTTCTTTTATCTTCATGGTGTAATGGTAGCCAGGAATACAGACTAACTAGTAACCTTCCAGACACAGGTGTCTTTATACTACAGTCACTTGAGATTGGCTGGACCTCTGTTGAATTAGATCTGTCATTTAAAAGGGGGTTAATATTTTTGCAGTCTCTAATTTTTACTTGTATATTTTTGTTTGATTTGCATTACTTTGTAGAAATCTGTTTTGACTTTGACATCAAAGAGATTTTTTTCTTTATTTTTGTCAAAGAAAAGCCACATTTTTAGGCCCTGATTTATCAGACCCTTTTGAGCTGTCTCTGATGCTGATGAACAGAATGAATAAAAATAGAGAACAGATGGATGGAAATCGGACTTAGCGGTTGTGTGACTGAGCCTTGTTTACACTGTCATATCAAGCTAAAAGTGCTGTATGCTTACACTAAAATCTGAGAATGATTAAAAGGGCTGACCTTTACAACTGAGCTATTTTTAATGAAATAACATGTCCCATAAATGTTAAAAGGAGCTGTCTTGTTGCCTCTTGTTGCCATTTCAGCTGTTACCCCTGTGGCTGTAGGTTTCACCACTTTCTTCCCTTCATGTTGGTAAAATATCCTTTAACCACACAGCCACAAGATCAACAAACTATCAAGGCAAACCAGAAACTTTTTAAAAAACTGACGGAAAATTTGATCTCCTCTGGATCAGGTGTATTTGGACACTAAAGGTGTCTGGGCTGAGGATCTGAGGGAGCTGGTGGTGAGACCTTGAGTCGAACTGGTGGAGAGTTTTAGGTAAGCAAAGGGTCAGCAGGAGCAAACGGCTGAAAGAGTCCCATTCATGGTGCAAACATGAGGACAGGAAAGCAGCGTGTATTCCAAACTCAGTGTCAGGGCTTAGTGGGTCTCTGTTAGGTTGATTTTACCATCTTCTTAATCTCCCACTTTCCAAAAGGTTCCCCCACAGGTTTGGCAAAACAACATGGTTATGGGGCTGACTTAGCTCCCATTTTCTTCATTGATACACCAAGATTTTATGGGAAACACAATATTTTCTCAGTTCTCATATTACTATCAAAGACCCATAATTACTTGAGGAACCCTGATTTTTATGAGGTTAAGTAAAAATAACACAGAGGAGGCTGAATAACTTTACATCTTTGGGCACAGAAAAAGAAGGAGAGCGTTCCCTTGGTTTTGATGACAGGGTGCAATAAAAATGATTGGGATGTTTGCACAGGTTACCCTTGTAAATGGCACTCTGTTTCACAGGAAATAAATCTACTTTACATTCCTCACATTTAGCAGCTCACATCTGCACCCACTCTGCAGTTAATTACCTTAAACTGCTGCTGATGAGATTTGTTCTGACTGGGGGCCTTTAATGTGTGACCACCTGCCAATGAGGCCTTTTTGAACAGTAGAAAACACATCTTAGTTGAATGATTTCATATCCTTTTTACATTTACAATACAACACAAAGCCTAAATTTGATTGTTGATTGAGCTGCTGATTTTAAAGGCTCTGCCATGAGAGTTGTAATGAGGTGTTGTGTCTAACTTTCTGCCCATATTCTGCTGCTGCTGCAGAAAGAGCCAAATCAAAGACCTTTTTTATTAACTGTGTGATCCCACTTGGTACACACCAATTTATAGCAATGTATTAACCTAAAAACTGCCATTAATAATGAGAGTGCCCTCTACTTCAACATTTTCATGATTCCGTGCTGGGGATAGCCAGGGCCAGAGGCTTTACGTTGTCAGGTTGTCCATCTGCCCGAATGTATGTCTGTCTGTTCATCTGAGCTATACTTGACATCTAAAAATGATGATGAAGGATTTTCTTTAGACTTTGCACAGACATCCATTCTGACTCAAGGATGGACTGATTCAGTTTTGGAGTTTATATGTTAATGTTCATGGTCATTGGGTCTCATGTTCACCCCTTGCTTGCGAGCATGGCATCTCAAGAACACTTTAAAGGACTTTATTAAAACTTTGGACAGACCTCCACTCTGACTAAAGGATGAACTGATTATATCCCATAGAGTCTGTGCTTGTGGACAAAATATCTCAACAGCATTTTGAGGGGCTTCCATCAAACTTTGCACAAACACCCACTCTGACTTAAAGTTGAACTGACTGCATTTTTACATACAAAGTCATTGTGGACACACTTTTTTTGTACAATATTTGAAGAATTTTTAAAAATTTTGCACAATTTCATGCCTGGATTTGAGGGTGAACCTATTAGATTTTGGAGATCAAAGGTCATAATGCTATACATCAGTTTGTCTAACAATGTTTATTGGATTTTGATTTGAACACATCATACATTGTTTTGCAGCAAAAGTGTATTTAAACATAGAGCAGCTGCTGCTTTAAGGAAGTTACAGCATTTTAAGATTCCTTTCCCTTATCCCACAATAACCCATCCAACCCCCCTTCAATCCCACATACATCAGTTTGAACCCTATACATATAGGTAGCTTTGTTATAGCCTACAGTTTATTACAAATCATGCCCCTACACTGTTAAAGCAATATGAAGTGTGTCTCAAATCGCATTCTTCTGTTAGTAAACTCTAATACAGTACACTTTATTACAGCAGGTTAGTATTGTCTCAAATCACAAACTACCATTTTTCACTTTTTGGACATTTTTGAGTGTGCCAGTAGTACATTGCATTTGAGTTTACTTCTTAGTTTGAACACATTCTGCACATTTGTGCACTCAAGGCGTTTAATATTTAGCAGGGGTGTGACGGTTTTTTTTAGCAGCAGTGATGCTGGTTAGTGTGGTTGCTAATTGCTATTAAACCACTGATGATGAAGAGGAAGTAGCTGTCATATTGAAACTAGGGCTGTTAGCTTTAACGTGTTAACACTTGTGATTAATCTTGAAACCTTAACGCATTAAAAAAATAACGCAATTTAATCATCAGACTAAGTTTGACCACAACTTGCTCCCGTAGTCCTCCAGCATGGATGTTTACGTGCCTCGGGTGAAGAGATGAGAGGCAGGTCAAACACATCCAGCAGTAATGAGTGAGGAGACAGACCCAGGTCTGCTTAATGACAGTTTTCTTTCTATAAAGCTGGTGAATGTTAGGTAAGATAAAACCAAAGCTGTGTGTGCATACTGCAGTGATGAACCGTCTTTACACCGAAGCACAAAGAGTCTTAAGTACCACCTTCAGGCAAAGCACATCTTTTCTAATGTTAGCAAAAACATAAACAACAGCAGGGGATCAAGCCATTGTCATACCACTTGTACTTTAAATATTTGCCCTTATTTTGTCTTTCCACCAAACTATAGAAAGTATTGATAGTGGTATTGATAAGGACTCAGATCAGCACTTTTAATGTGCTGTATATGGAATTAAAAAATTTAAAACACTTGACAATAACAACCTTTAAAATCTAAAAACATAAAAATATACTTAAACTATGAAAAAAATGTTGTGATTAATCATGATTAATCACAGCGCAGTGATGTGATGAAACTTGATAAATTTTTTTAAATCAAGTAACAGCACTAATTTAAACACTAAAGAAGAAAAGTCCACTCCCAGCTTATGTGGAAGAGCAGTAGAGCTGCGAGACCCGCTACCTGTTCTCCCCTCTCCTCATCTCTGCACTGTTTAAAAAAAAATAAGAAAAAAAAAACCTTTGGATGTGAAAGCAGAGAGGTTCCACTTCTGAGACATTTTAAAGACTATACACGAACTGGTAGAAGTAGAGAACACCAACTGCAAATGTGTATTTAAGCACATGTCTTAGCAGATTTTTAAAACCAGACAACCTTAAACAAGTTGTTAAACCTATCAAAAATGGACTCTAAAGAAGAAAGTTATTTTCTTCATTTTTGTAGATGCTGCACTTTCCTCCCACATTTCATGATGACAAGCTAATCCTGTGGCAGTGTGCAGTTCCCTAATGCATGAACATATCTATTTATGAAGGCAATGCGGTTGAGCTGGCCGGGCCCTTGAAAGCCCCATGAATAACATACATTCTTACCACATGCACATTGGATCTGTAGCATTAGCCTTCTGGTCAAGATTCATCTCTTGGGTCTGGATCCAACCAGCTTTGGCACAGACTGGATCAAAATTGTTGGTCTAAGCATGGCAGACATTTACTGTTCTAGTCCAATGGGCACACATTTAGGGCTGATTTGACAAAAATACGGCTCATACCGTTTTAAGAGGAGGTGGTTTACATTTTAAACAGACAACTATAAATAATGTGGTTTTTTTTTGTCACATAAATGGCGAGTCTATAGTGTAAAATAAAAGACAATCATTGGTTAAATTTAGGAAGAAACATCTTCAACCTCTATGGGACCATACATGACTCTGGGCTCCAGAAAGCTTGACCTTTTTCCTCCCTTATGGACGACCTTGTGGTCTTCATGTTGTAGGAAAACAAAAGTCTTCAGAAGATGTAAAATAACTGTTACATTTATGTTCTTCAGATTTAGTAGTGTATAAGCCAACACTTAAAATATTTCCCAACGGCATATACTGTTATATGCTCTCTATTTACATTGAAATTACTTATGGATACTATTAAATTCAACTAAACTCAAACTGGAAAGAGATGATTGTATATTTCACCTTAAAATTACCTCTGATTTTCTACACTGATACTGAAACATAATGAATACAGCTGAAATAAAAAAGGGACACTCCAAAAACAAAGGTTCTTTTGTTCAAAGAGGCCTGACAGTCCTCTTGAAGTGAAGGTTTTGGCTTGGGGGTTGGCGCACAGGAAGAAAGAAAACCTCCATCCAGTCTTACTCCGATTAGAAAATTGTGCTAAAAGGGGGAGTAGTGTGCAGGCTTACTGGCAGGACTGCGTTGATTAGAAAGGAGGTAGTGTTCATGGTGAAGGGGAGCAGCCGGATTCAGTAACAGCACTTTTTCCTTCAGCCAAAGCCAACATCTGGTGCTGACCGACCCTGAACAGCAGTACCAGCACCCCTTTAGTTGCTGCTTCCCCTTTGACTCATTATTGAATTTCATGGTTTCCCAGAAAATGCTTACAATGTCAGGATTACGGGAAAAAACTCTAAAGGGAGGACCCAAATGCAGATAACACAAAAGACTGATTTAATGAAACAAAAGAACTTACTCAAAATAAATCCAGGAATCAAACTCAAAGAAACAAAACAAAATCCATAGAAGCACGAGGGAAGCACAAGGAGTAACTGACACGAGGAAGACATTAGCAATGAACCAACATAGACACAGGGAGACACAGAGCTATATACACAGGGAGTGATTAACAATGGCAGACAGGTGTGGACAATCAGACACAGGTGAAACTGGTGAAGGATAATCAAAGTGGAGGGAAACTCAGGCAGGAAGCAAAACTTGAATCACACACAAGGGAAGGCAACTACAAAATAAAACAGGAAACATGGAACCTAACACAAGAAGCACACAAGGACTGAAAACTGGACACAAGAAGCTACAGAAACACTGAAAACACAGGAGGATACAAAGAACCAAGGAGGGAAACTCAAACACAGGGAGTAAAACTAAAACATGAAACAAAACAAGAAGCACAGGGAAACTTAACATGAAACAGGGAATTAACTAAACATAAAACACAAAGAGCAAAAACTGAGCATGAAACAGGGAAATAAACTAGACATGAAATACATGGAGTACTACACATGAAACACAGGGGAAAACCTAAACATGGAACACAGGGAATAACTTAATACAATAAAAAACTAGACACATGGAAAATAACAAAAGCCCAAAATACACAGAAACACAAAGACTATATAAAACATGAAATGAACTGAACTAAACACTAAAAGCTGAACAAAGGAAACACAAGGGCTACAGATAACATCTAAGAACAAAACCTAATACAAAGTCAACCTAGAAATCACAGAATTCACAAAGGAAAACCACAGGAAAACTCAGAAACATAATAAACCAAAACCTGGATCATGACATACAACCTGGTTTGACAGTGACCCATACACAGTAAGAGGGTGTGGTGTGCAAGACTGTTTTTCTGCATTTTTATTATACAGATTTTAAATTCTGTTCATCAAGTTACTCTTGATTTAAAGACGAAGTGTAAAAAACAGACACATAAAACCTCAAAGAACAGCACAAGGCTCTATCTTTATTCATGAGCATCCTTTAAACTTACGCTCCTTTTGCTTGACATCACATTTGAAATTGTGTATATCCTCTTTCAATAGGGAATTAGCAATGAGGAAGTATTGTCGAATGTACTTTTGCAGGAGACTCTTCAAGAGCCTGTTAAATGACCTGACAGGAGGTTTTAACTGCTCATAAATAAATCTGTATATCATAGCTGAAGTGTTATTTTTAAAGTCTGAAACCACCACTGCAGGGCAGGTGTTTGAGAAAGTGATAGACTCAACGCTGCAGAGACATTTTCAACAGCAAAGGTTCCCTAAAAGGGATCTGTTTGTCTAGTGAGATTTGTTATTATAACAATTATACACATGTGCAGGACAAAATCAGGAAAAAGCTAAGATTTATCACTTTGTCCGTGGGGGTTGTCAAAATGAATGCAAACTTTACATTCCTCGCTGGAGCTTTAAATAAGAAAAGGGGTAGCACATCAAACAAACATGCCTCAAAGTCAAAAATGCTGCATAAAATCTGAGATGTTCTGACTTGTTTACTAACCAGACACACTAGATAGACTGCCCATTGCATGGGATATATTTCACATTCCTCCGGGAAACCTCCCCTACAAAGAGTTTGGGAAAGGCCGGACCTGATCTTACAAATGTTCTGTCCGTGCTCCTCTTTCTATAAAGAAATGCTGTCCAGGTCTGATAAAAACTATCACTAAAGTTACATCTGAGCTAAATGCTTCAGCAGCAGCTGTCATTTCTATCCAGGTTTCAGTACAACTAAGTTCCATCCTAAACAAACTCGTGCTAAGGCAGTTTGAGAGAAGAGAAAAAAACCTTTTCCACCAGGAAAAGCTTTCAGCGCAGTTCTTTGCTCTCTTTTAAAATAGAAATGTGGTCTGGCTCTGATAAAACTACCACTATACAATTGCCACTAGCTGCCAGTGAAATTAAATCCTGCCCAGAGCTATTGCCTCGTTCTCCTCAAACGACGCTGATTGGTCAAATCTGTTCTCAGACATGGCACAATCATTTCAGATTGTAAGATGGATCTTGTTAACAGACATGGAATCCGGCAAGTCTATCTGCTTTGCTAGGTCACCCGTTTACCTGGTTTATTAAAACCTTGTTTGGTTAAAACCATGGTTCCTATTGTAGCAGTGTTGATGATTCCGCTTGCAAACACTTACAACCATTTGCCAAATTTACACTCATTTGATTCTTTGATTGCATACGTATTGCTTATAATGGGCTCAGCCTCTGTTTGGGCCCCTGCAGGCTTACATGTGGAACCATGCATTTCTGCCAGTCTGCAATATGTTGTTGTGGCATGTTGATTTAAGACAGTCCAGCTGCAGATCTCCAGTGCCCCCCTACTACTTCTATTTGAACAGAAATACACATTAAAACTTTCAAAATGAAATTGATTGATTGATTGAACCTCCGGTTTAGGTTAAGATAAGAGTTAAGGTAAGGGTAGGGATACAAAAGTTAAAAGTCAAAAACCTGACAGAATCTAATGACTAAATGTTTAATAAAGGCGAGTAAACAGTATGTTTACAGGAAAAAAGGTTGTTCTCCATTAAAAAACTCTAACAAAGCTACATAAGATACTTAAGCTATGCAGGATAATGTAGCCATGTAGCCTACATAGCTCAATCTAAAGCTAACAAAGCTATATTAACTACTTTAGCTCATGCTATGTTTGCCTTAGCTTTAGCTATGTTAGTTATGTAGCTGCGTTAGCTTTATCTACACTTGCACAATCTCATTTTGTTTAAGTTATGTGGCTAACGTTTCTACAGTGGCTTACATATTAATGTTAACTATGTAGCTAGCATAGCTATGGCTAATGCTAATGAAGCTAAAGTTAACCACTCCTCCCCTAACTACTTCTAAGACTGGCTATCCATAATTCAATCTTGGATTACACGTCTGACCTGTTTTTCTGTTTTTTTCTATGAAATGCTGCTTTGTCTTCGATGTTTCCATCGTGGTTATTTCATGACTGTAACTGCCAGATGTTTTACGAATTAAGTTGAAATGAAAATAATCTCCTGAAGTGAGAGACAGCCTCTCACAGGCTAACAGTAATTTGAAAGCATTTAAAATATTAAACAGACAGGGAGAGTGGCAATGCAAGTATCGAAAGAATGAAATAAGAGTCTGAAAATGTAAACAGCAGACTTGAAGAGAGATTTTCTCTGAGTCACAAACAGAAACTCAGCATGTTGTGTTCATATCACTAGAGTGGCCGTTTTCAAACCTGATTACTTGCTGAGTTTGAATCACCATATCTGGAATTAGGCAGCTGTGTCCACAAGAGTGTCAATAAATGAACTGCTTTTTTTATTCTTAGCTAATTTTGACACTGAAGAGGAGTGCATGATAACAAATAAATACCTTTAAATGACTTTACAAACCAAGAATTATGTTTGGTCCACAGTAAGGGTCCATGAAAACAGCAGTTTCCTCTACTGTCATAAAAGCTGCTCTTGGTTAATAGTTGCATTACCTATTTTAGAAATGGGGAACCTTAAAAAAGGATGAGAAGAGGTATTAGGTAAACTCTTACATGTCTGTGGTAAGAGCCTATCAACATCCCTCCACACTTAAAAGCATGACAAGTCTGTACGCAATCTCTTATGTTAATAGTTTTGTATGAGTTGTCAGTTTTTCGTGTTCTTTGTGTGAATAGTAGTGGAGCAGAAAACAGACGAGTGACATGTCTTAAGAGTAGCTGCAAAAAAACCAAAACCCTAAAGTCTCTAACATGTTCAACTAAAGCTCTTTAGTTTAAGGGAATTTTTGCAAAAAGAAACCCTCGGCTGCCCAAGTTGCTCCCTCTAGGAACACAACCTAAATAAACACAGGGGTGTTAAAACTTCAGGTGCACCTCAGGTATTTTTTGTCTCTCTCTTTCCTGGATTGACCTGCCTTAAACTGACCCCCTCTGCTCCTTCGCTGCTGCTGGTTGGCAGATATTCCCAGCCACAATTTCATGCCCTTTACAGGAGACTCATACTTCATTTGGCAGCCCGACGACCTCCATGCCCACGAGACTGACCAGTATCAATATTTGCGAAGTGTGCTGTTTTACCTTCCACTGTGGTGACCAATCCTTGACTTGGAAGGATTTCTTTCTAATTTGCAGGCTGTGTTTCACCTCAGTGACCTCAGCTATCCAACAGAGTAAGGTTATACTCTATTATACAACACAGTCAATGTAAAGGGAAGAAGTCAGACCTTTTGGTTCAACAAAAGCTGTTAGATAAGACACCAGAGTTTCATGTAAATACTAGCTCAATTACATGGAAATGGGGAATTAGGAATTTATGGTAAATGAATTACTTCACCATAAATAAGCAACTGACAATGCAGTTAAGTGAGTCACTGGAGAAGAATCAATCACATGATCAGGTCAAATACATGGTCAGACAAACCCATTACACAATGTAGTGAGAAATCCCATTGGTGTCAGCATTTAACCAGATAAATGTATGTCTGCCCTAACACTATGTTTATAACCCAGGGCTGAATGCTTTATGTTAGCTGTTTGAAAGGAACCGTTTGTTGGCGTACCTTAAAATCTAAGACATACAGTACCTTCAGGTTTCTCCAATGTGTTTTGAGTGGTTGATTCGTGCAGAAGCAGAAAGATATGATTTTATGAGATTTATATATTTATGCAACTTGCATTCTTCAACCCTCAAATTCCACATACTCCATATTCTCAGCAACTGCATGTGAAGCACACTCTGAAGCGATCGCTCCCTTTCTACTTGGGTTGTCTTTGAGAAATATGAAAATTGATTTGATGATCAAAAACATTAAAGTATGATAAATATGCAAAAACATCAGGAATATATATATAGTGCTTAACAAATTTATTAGACCACCTGTCATATTTGTCTCCAACACAATCCAGAATCATGAAGTGCTTTAATGCAGACTGTTACATGTTCAGTGAGCTCTCCACGTTTTACCATTTTGAACAGGAATGAGGAATTTCAAACTGAATTCACCTTTTTATACCCAAATCTGAGTCGGCTCACTGGGCTTCTCTGAGAAGTCAGAAATTAATCAAGCATAACATTCAACCACTTAAACTATTTTTTTCTGTTCAGGAATGCAAGTAAATAAGTATAATTTGACATGTTAATCAAGAAATAATAATGTGCTTTACTATTTAATCGGGTTATTTTTGCTAATCAGTAAATTTGAAAATTCATGGATATCAATAATAATGGCATTTTAGCATTAAAAATATCATTTGGGTTAAAGAGCTTCTACATATTGGTGTATTAACCATTGCAGAAACATAAAAAAATGATTTTGGTAATTATCAATGCTGTTAATTTACGGCAGCTGTGACATAAACCTTACTTTGGGTGGTGGTCTAATAAATTTGTTAAGCACTGTATGTATACATTTGTGTTCCTGTATATCATTACAGGAAGTGTGAACTCCTCAGCGATGGGCATGTGATTCTCAGGATGCTTTTATGACACAACACCTGCACTAGGTTACTCAATCAATATCACATCACATCAATGTTACAATCAAGTGACTGCTTACAGCTGTTTTTTCATATTACATTCTTTGATCCAAACATAAATAGCAAAAGTCAAAAAGATGCATCATTTCCTGTTTATTTGAGTTTGTTTCAGAAATGAAAACTAGAAAATGAACAGTATTTTCATGATTTGATTTGGTTTTTATAACAGAAAAGTGAACAGTGAGACATTTTTCATTTATTTGTTATTCAATTATCAATCAAATATTAAATGAACGAATGATACACAGATTTTTCTGCCATTTTTTGTATATGGTTTCAAACAGGAAATGGATCTGCCAGAAAGTACACTGACCCTTTTGCCCACCTCATCCTTCCGTTCCAGGGCCGGGGAAGCGTGCACCGACCAAGCGCGGAAGAGCGTACTCACACTGGCCAAGTGTGCTGGACTTTAGGCTCAAACGCATCCAGACATGGTACAGATAGCCTAGTGTGAGTGTGCCTTACTGAGTGACCTTAACATGACTCATCAGTAATATCAATTGACTTATCCCTTTTTTTGTGATAAAAAAAGCCACAAGCTTGTTTGAATTGGGGTGCAATAAATCTTTCCATGTCTTCATCTACCAAGGAAACATTTTACCTTCAATGACTCACCACAGCCTTTCACTGAGTCCTGGTCAAGGTGAATCTGCAGCATGATAAAGGTCTACACACAAGGTGCTGCAGAGCAACATGTTCAAACAGGAGCTGTGTGTGAGGCTGTGCAGCCCCTCTGCTCTCTGTTGACCCACTGGGTGATTGGTAAAGTGGTTCTTTGACGCCTGGTTGGAGATGTTATCAGAGTCAGGGAAGCCTGTTCTGTATCTCTGCAGCCATAAAACAGCAGGAATAATAAGAGTGTTTGTGAGCAGAGTGGGGGAACACTGTCTGTGACTGTCTGCAGGGCCCCTCAGCCACCCCAAATCCCCCCCTTCACTGTGTTTTTCCAGGCGAGGGTTTGTCTGTAGAGACCCTGTCATCAGCTGTTAACCAGGTCAGACGAGAAGCATTTCTTTTGCTGCTTTCTAGTAATGTGTTAAATTGTAAGAGTGGTTCACTGTAATCAAATTTCCATGAAATTTTATGAATAAAAATGAGAGCATGATATCAGACCCTGCTGCTTTTACACTAAATGAAGAAAAAAGTAAAAACAGAACAGAAATATTGTCTTGAAGTTAATGGTATCTTATTTCTTAGAGAAAAACATCCATGTTTAGTGAAAATATCTGCCTAACCCTATTAAAAACTAAACCATTAAAGATCTAATGTGATGTGTAAACTCACTATTAACACCTGGAGGTAGTAGAAACATTTCTGTGTGTTTTTGGGTGGTAGGGGGATGATGTTATTTTAGTGACGGAGCGAGGCTGATGGGTGGGGTTAATGGGACCACTTGGAAAAGTGAAATGTTTTCGAAGAAGCCTGAGACATTTCAGGAAAATCTGTGAGGATGGAGGTGTAGCTTTATAGTAAGTTTCAGACTGATTTTAAGCCAGCTGTGGGCAACGTCTGATGACTTCTACTCACTTCCCACTGCACAATGATTTTGTGATGATACACAGCAGCTGATACAAAGAGTCTATGAAACCATGGCAACGACAGCCCTGACCGGGTTCTCTATGATGAGCCTCCTTGGCCTTGGGTACCTGACCTGGGACATGATGAGTCCTAACCAGGTGGAAAACGAGCCTGACATGACTCTTTCAAACAGGTCTCCTGTGTCGCAGCCTCCTCACATCATGTTCATCATGACGGATGATCAGGGATTCAATGACATTGGCTACCACAGCTCTGACATCAGGACACCAGCACTGGATAAACTGGCAGCAGAAGGAGTGAAGCTGGAAAACTATTACATCCAACCCATCTGCACCCCATCTAGAAGTCAGCTCATCACAGGCAGGTAAGTGTTGACTTCTGACTTCAGACTGAAAAGTGTTAACTCTTATTTTTAAAATAATATAATATACAAACACTTTTAAATATACTATGCTTCACAATTTGTAAGAAAAGAAAGATAAATTAATATAAGATAGATTTGGCAGAGATACAGGTGGATCTTAAAAAGTTAGAGTACAATGAAATAGTTTTTTCAATTCCAGAAGTTAAACTTACATGTATTTTGCATTTATCTCATACAAAGTAAAAAAAAACAAACCTTTTTTGGTTTTATCTTGATGATTACAGCTTATGTCTTACAAAAATCATGGTTTAAGATAAAAGATGTACATGTAAGGTAAATAATAGTTTCTCAACTTTAACATCTCTGCTTAGTTGTAATGATGAGTTGAATATGATATCTTAATTCGCAAAGTAATCATTTTTTAACCTTTTATTTAATAATTTTTGACACAAACATACAGACTCATGTATACACCCAAGCCTGGAGAGTGTAAAATGACCTGATTTGATTGTAAAGCCTTCAAACAATGGTAATTTTATGTCTTGAGTTGTATTCAATCATCAATATTAACAAATAAAATAAAATAAGGACTGAAGAGCAGCCTATCTCATGGCCAGTTATCTTTGACAGCCACTCTCACAGACCATTCATCTGAAATGCCATCTATTTCACAACAGAAAAGCCATAATTTGCTGGTACAATGCTTGAGATAAAAAAAATACATTGATATAACTAAGCCAGTATAGCTAAGTTAGCTTTAGCTTTGTTAGCTTTAGCAAACAAAGCTAAAGCTAAATCACCTATGTAGCTGTATATAGCTTATGTAGCCACTTTGTGAGCTTAGATTTTGGCTATGCTAGCTACATAGTAACGTTAGCTATGTATCTTACATGGCTGCTTTAAAAGCTCAGCTTTAGTTATGTTACCTACATAGCTACATAAGCTACGGAACTTAGGTAGATACTTTGTGAGTTCAGCTATAGCTATATTAAGTACATAGCTACCTTATCTACTAATCTTATGCAGCCAATTGGTGAGATTAACTTCAGCTACATTAACTACATAGCTATATTAGCCTCGTATATTACGTAGCGGTTTTGTGAGCTAAGCTTTAGCTATGTCAGCTAATTAATGGTGTTGCTTGTTTAGCCACTTTGTGAATGAGCTTAAGCTAAGTTAGCTACATAGCTACGTTAGCTACGTATTTTACATGGCTGTTTTGTGAGCTAAGCTACAGTTATGTTAGCTACTTAACTACATTAGCTACATAGCTTATGTAGCTGCTTTATGATCTTAGCTTTAGCTTGGTTAGCTCAATAGTTACATTTGTTAGTTAGCTTACTTAGCCGCTTTGTAAGCTCAGTTTTAGCTATGTTAGCTACATAGCCATATCAGCTACATATCTTACATAGCTAACAAAGCTTAAGATATGTTGGCTGCATTATAACGTTTTAACGGAGGATGAGCATTTTCCTGTTAGCAGGCTGTTCATTCAGATTTATTAAAAGTTTTACAATCAGGTTATGCAGGTCAAGTTTTTAATTTTGGTTTTCGAACCATTACCTTAACCCTTACCCTAACCCTAAGCTGAACTTGAATTTGATTTTATTTCCAACATTTTAGTGTGTATTTCCACTCTAAAAGAGAAAACATCTAAGATGAACGGTATGTGAGAGTGGATGCACAAATGAACTGTTTGTTGCCAGACATCTCTCGCCTATTTGGATATATTTTTAAAAATGGTATGATTCTTCTGGCCCTTTTGGGTATGACAAGTAGCCCAACTTACTGAAAAAACCCTAAAACTAACACTGACACTAATTAAAATGGAACTGAAATGAAGCACTTTCAAATTATAAAAACTTAAAAACAACCCAACAGTAAAAATTTATAAGAACTTTATTAAAATTGAAAACAAACAAAAACTAATGACAATGATGAAAAATCCAAAACTAACCTGTTCACCTACTGACATTTTTCCCTATCTTATACTCTACAGGTACCAAATCCACACAGGCCTACAACACTCTATCATTCGGCCTCGCCAGCCCAACTGCCTGCCCTTCGACCAGGTCACCCTCCCGCAGAGACTGCAGGAGCTCGGCTACTCCACCCACATGGTTGGCAAATGGCACCTGGGCTTCTACAAGAAGGAATGCCTGCCGACACGCCGTGGCTTTGACACGTACTTTGGCTCCTTAACGGGCAGTGTGAACTACTACACATACGACTCCTGTGATGGGCCGAGCATGTGTGGTTTTGACCTGCATGAGGGGGAGTCTGTTGCCTGGGGTCAGAGGGGCAAATACTCCACCCATCTCTACACGCAGAGAGTCCGCAAGATCCTGGCAACCCATGATCCACAGTCCCAGCCCCTTTTCATCTTCCTATCCTTCCAAGCTGTTCATACTCCTCTGCAGTCTCCACGGGAGTACATCTATCCGTACCGTGGGATGGGAAATGTGGCACGCAGAAAATATGCTGCTATGGTCTCAGCTGTAGATGAGGCAGTTCGTAATATAACGTACGGTCTGCGCAAGTATGGGTACTACCAGAACAGTGTTATCATCTTCTCCACAGATAATGGAGGTCAGCCTCTGTCTGGGGGAAGTAACTGGCCACTTAGAGGACGTAAAGGAACCTACTGGGAAGGTGGTGTGCGTGGTTTGGGTTTTGTCCACAGTCCTCTTCTGAGGAAAAGGAGGAGGGTGAGTAAAGCCCTGATGCACATCACTGACTGGTACCCGACATTGGTGGGATTAGCAGGCGGCAATGAGTCTCTGACAGAGGGGTTGGATGGATATGATGTTTGGGAAGCCATCAGTGAGGGGAAGGAGTCACCCAGGTTGGAGATCCTCCATAATATCGACCCTCTTTATAACCATGCACGCAGCGGATCTCTACAAAAAGGATATGGGATTTGGAACACAGCTGTGCAGGCCTCCATACGAACTGGAGACTGGAAACTTCTAACAGGAGACCCTGGCTACGGAGACTGGACGCCTCCACAGATGCTTCCAGGCTTCCCCAACAGCTGGTGGAACCTGGAGCGCCACACCACGCCGAGGAAATCACTGTGGCTTTTCAACATCTCTGGAGACCCCTGTGAGCGTGCTGACCTTTCTGAGCAGAGGCCAGATGTCGTCAAAGAGCTATTGGCAAGGTTGGTGTACTACAATCGCACTGCGGTGCCAGTAAGGTACCCCTCAGAGGACCTACGGGCAGACCCCAGTCTGAATGGAGGTGCCTGGGGGCCCTGGGCGGGAGATGAGGAGGAGGACAGCTGGGACAGTGTCTTCCAGAAAGAGAACAGAGACTGGAAGAAGAAGCTTAAACTGTCCAAAAGCAGGTCGTTTTTTAGGAGACTTAACACAAGGATCATGTCCAACAGGATATAAAAAGAAGAGGACAAAGTAATATGAGGGATTTTTTTTTGTGTTTTTGAAGATTTGTGATTGATTTATTCCCAATGAAAGTAAATTTAGAATGCAAGTGTGCATTAAAAGTGTGACTTAAAAACTGGATGGCATTTATTGTGAAACTGTAAGTCTCTGAATTAATCTTAATTTACTGAAAACAGAATTGATGCTAGCTTAAGAAATAAGCTAGAATCAATGTCAAAGGATTTTTGATGTTTAACTAGGATGAAGCTCAGAATTGTAATTACAAAAAAAATCTCCCTTTTTTGTCTCTTTTTATTATTTTTGCAGT
This sequence comes from Cheilinus undulatus, assembly GCF_018320785.1. Taxonomy (NCBI): domain Eukaryota; kingdom Metazoa; phylum Chordata; class Actinopteri; order Labriformes; family Labridae; genus Cheilinus; species Cheilinus undulatus. The sequence continues at coordinate 27,614,108 of NC_054874.1, read as the reverse complement.
TCACATTAATTAAACCCTGGAAAAATGAACTTAAAACAAACAAACAAACAAACAAACAAACAAAAAAACAGTGCACTAATCGTGGACCTTAATGAATCGTCATTAATGCTGACTTCCCTAAAACTTACACAAATACAAGTGCATCTACAGACATTAGAATATCATGAAAAAGTTTTTTTCTTGTGATTTAATTCAAGAAGTGAAATTCCATATATTCTAGATTCATCTCATACAAAGTGAAATATTTCAAGACTTGTTTGTTTTAATGTTGTAGATTATGGCTCACAGCTCACAAAAATAACACAATCTAAATTATTAGAATATCCCTAAATATCAGCCCAAATAAGGTTTTTTTCTTTCTTTTTTTTTTTTTAATCTACAGAAATGCGCTCAGCAATTGGTTGGAGCTCCTTTTGCAAAAATTACTCCATCTATGTGGTGTGGCACGGAGCCAAACAGTCTGTGGCACTGCTGGGTTTCTCTGATAGCAGCCTTTAGCTCATCTGTATTGTTGAGTCTGGTGTCTGTCATCTTCCTCTTGATATTTCTTCTGAGGTCTCTATGGGCTCAGGTCAGGCCAGTTGGCTGGGAAGTCAAACACAATAATACCATGGTCAGTGAACCACCTTCTGGTAGTTCTGGCTTCACTGTGGACTGCTGCCAAGTCCTGCTGGAAAAGGAAATCAGTATCTCCATAAAGCTTCTCAGCAGATAGAAGCATAAAGGGCTCTAACATCTCCTAGTAGACAGCTGACAGCATTAACTCTGGACTTGATAAAGCACAGTGGACCTACAGCAGCAGATGACATGGCACCTCAAACCATCACTGACTGTGGAAACCAAAAATACTAGACTTCAAGCATGTTGAATTCTCTGCCTCTCTGTTCTTCCTCCAGACTTTGGGACCTTGATTTACAAATGAAATTCTAAATTTACTTTCATCTTAAAACATGACTTTAGATCACCAAGCAATGGTCCAGTTCTTTCTCTCCTTAGCCCAGGCGAGAAGTTTACATCATCTGTGTTTCAGGAGTGGCTTGACACTAAGAACAAGACACTCGTAGTCCATTTCCTGGACCCGTCTGTGTGTGGTAGCACTTGATCCACTGACTCTAGCCTCAGTCCACTCCTCATGAAGCTCTCTTAAGTTCTTTAATCAGCTTTTTTTGGACAGTCTTCTGAAGGCTGAGCTCATGCCTGCTGCTTATGCACCTTTTTCCTAAAACCTTTTTCCCTTCGAGGCTTTCAATGAATAGTGCTTCGATTCAGCACTCTGAGAACAGTCTGCCCTTTCAGCAGTGACCCTCTGTGGCTTACACTCCTTATGGAGAATGACAGTGATTGTCTTCTGGACATTTGTCAAGTCAGCAGTCTTCCCCATGATTGCAGTTGTGTGTACCAAACCAGAATGAGAGGATGAAAGCTCAGAAAAACTTTGATGAATTGGACTTTTCCACAATATTTTAATATTTTGAGATAGTGGATTTTTTTTTATTTTCTTCAGCCACAATCTATAATCAACAAGATTAAAACAAAAAGGTCTTGAAATACTTCACTTTGTATGAGATAAATCTAGAATATTAAACTTCCTGAAGTAAATTACAGGGAATAATGACCTTTGACATTATATGCATCAGGTGGACCTGTATGTTGAATAATAAGATTTGTTCATAAGGAGAATAAAAAGAAAACAGAGACACAAAGTATGTTATTTTATAAAATCATACAAAGTGTATTTGACATTGATGAGAATGTGAAGGGGAAAATCATCTGAAATTATTTGTAACTATATACAAGTGATGCAAGACTTTCTTTCTAATCAGCCTCAATTCTCAGCTTCTCTCCAAAGAAAATTTTAGTTTTGGTGCTCTGCTTTTATTTTCTTCTTTACTGATTTCCTTAAATACATTATGAAAATAAAAAAAATCCAAATTTATAATGATTCTTGTCACATGTAGCTCCAGAAGGCAATTGCATTAGGTGAAGAGACTTGAATTAAACCCACTGCAAAGATCTTCCCCAGCTCTAAACACTTGACTAATTATGCAACTAACAGGCTAACACAGTGGAGTGCTTAGAGGCTTAAAAGCTGGTTTTGTTTCCTAACTGGACAAAACAAAGATCAAACAAACAACAGCCTCATGTTTCACTTTGTCTTTTGCAGCCACAGTAGCCACACTAAACATTTTCATTCTCCACATATTGCCCTGGCTTTTGAACCACTGTCACGGATGAAAAAAAAACAGGAACTGATGATTCAGTTTCATGTGTTATTTCAACATGCAGGGAAATACATAATCTTCCTGTGTGAGCAGGATGCAGTGAGGCCAACCTTTAAACTGCTTAAGCTCCTGTGAAACAGACTGAAGAGACCACCAATGTCTCTGTATGACCTACAAAACCAAACGAGATAATCTGAATCATAAACGTTTTATTTTATTTTTAATACCTAAAAATGTTGCAGCTTGGTGAACAGTCACATGTCTGGTCAGATTTCTGTGTTTGCAAAATCTTTTACCACACTCAGAGCAGCTAAAGGGTTTCTCTCCTGAATGGACTCTCATGTGTTTTGTGGTACCATCTTGATTGTTAAACCTTCCCCCACATTCAGAGAAACTGAAGGAGGGTGGTAGGTGACAAACAGCAAGCATGAAAACCAGCATTTTAAAACAATGATTCCTTTTTAACAATTCTCAGTGAATGAAGTGTTAAACTATAAAAATGATGAAGGATGAGACTTTAATCACTGAGAACCACATCAAATAAATCAACAAATTATAGTTTTATCCATAGGAGGACTAAAATCAACACAAATATTTCTCTAAACAGCTTTCATTAGTGGTGGAAATTTCAAAATGAGACCTCCAGCTGTAGTCATATGTGAGACAAAGGGCCATTCTCAAACTGCTCCCTCGTCACATCCACTCCAGTACAGGGAGAACATCTGGACACGGCAATTTGACTCCAGTCTTCTTTGCTAAACTGCCCTGATTCACACATAGCCATCCTTCAGTTTCTTAATGATGGATTAAACAGATCTCCAGGGGATGTTCAGTACCTTTGATTTTTTTTTGTATCCATCCCCTGACTTACACTTTTCAAAAAACATTTTCCCTCAGTTGCTTGAAGTGTTCTTTTATCTTCATGGTGTAATGGTAGCCAGGCATACTGTTTGACCAGTGACAGGACCCTCCAGACACAGGTGTCTTTATACTACAGTCACTTGAGATTGGCTGGACCTCTGTTGAATTAGGTCAGCCACTTTAAAGTGTTAATATTTATGCAATCACTTATTTTACATTACATATTATTATTTAATTGACATAACTGTAGAAGATTAAAAGATATTCACCACAATTGATTTATAAAATCATAAAAGGGTAAAATCAAACTTTTCTGATAGCACAATAATTTCAGTAGTTCAGTGGTTTAGGCTCCAAATCATGGGTGTATTATGTAAATCAGTGTGTAATAAGTGTGACAAAACCTATTGTTGGCTTAAAAAAAAGGTGGTGAAAATGGTGGATCGAATACAGTCAAATAAGGATTAAATTCAAGTAAATTTACAGTTTGACACATTTTTTTTTGCAGCAAATTTTGAATGCTTTTGTAAACACTTTCAGCGCTGATACAGTGTACCTCACCTAAGTCTTTCTCACAACATAAAAGATATGGTATGCATCTTACTAAAATTCTGCACCCTCCCCCAATTTTTTATACACTGTGATTTGTCATTCTATTATTTCATAAGCTTTATCTATGTATCAGATGCATTTCTTCACATGCTGCTAGTATTTCCTCAGATAGCACATTATCAAGTGCTGCCAAAGAAGGCTTGTTTTTGCAAGAAGAAGTGAGACAGTTAATGTTGTTTCCTGCCTTTAGACCACTATACCAGACCAACACCCTTGTTCTGTTTCCTGTCAGTGCCTGGTACAACCTGTGGGCTGAAGTTAAACTTTTGATTTTAATAATTGAAGGTGATTTTTTTTTTTCCACAAGATCTTTTAAGAAAACTTAAAGGATTATTTTGGATAACTGGAGCATGAAGCAAGTTCTTCTCCTTCTGATGCTGGCAGGAGTAACACATGGTAAACAGTCTGCAGCACCTTTTTCTTTCAGGTCAGCAGCAAAGTAACGAGCCTCATGCTTTTCTGCCTTTATTTCTAGCTTTCTTTACAGCAGAGACACAGTGCAATGCCACCTATGGCACTTCTCTGTGCTCCTCTACTCTCGGGGGAACCGTGTCCATTCAGGTCATGACCAACGCCAGCGGATATCTGCTGCTGTGTAAGAAACAGCTTCCCTCTGGATATATCAATGTATTCACCCTGAAGAAAGGAAAGGTGACAATACATGGGCCATTCAAAAACAGGACGGAGTTTTTCATCAACAGTGGGACGCTCAAGATCACGAATGTGGAGAAGAGTGACTCTGGACAGTACAACATAGAGGTCTACGATCCAAATGGAGCCAAACTGAGAAGCATTGAAGTTGAATTAGACATTAATGGCAAGTCTTTTAACCTTCATTTCCAATATATTTGTCTGTGTTTGGTTGGCACTGTAGGATAAATTGCTCACAAACATTTGCAACTCTTACAGTTTTTCTTTCAAAAACTTGGTAATTTCAAATTGCACCATAGCAGGTAGCCCTGAGAATTTTGTCTATAGTATTCTTTCTATGTAGTTGTTGACTTTTAAACAGACTAAGCAGACCCTATGGGTGAGTAGTTGGTGTGATTAAAGGTGCTGTTAAATAGGTGTCAGATACAGAAAGCTGAGAAACTGCCACTTTCAGCATGTGTCATATGGTAGTGAATGCATCTTTTGTCCGTCTTGAATTTTGGTCAGAATAACCTTTATCTTACTACTACTGCTGCAAGGGAAAACAATAATCAGAGCAGAGGTGGTTTACTGTGCTTTTCTTACATAGTGATGTTTTCTGCCATGTATGAAATCTGCAAGTTTAAGAAAAAATCAGACAAAAAAATCAGACCAAATCAGAACTTCAATGCTCAATGATCCCTCACCGCAAACACCAGCAGCATCTGACAAAAGCACATGTATACCTTCATACAGCCCTCTTGTGGTGAACATGAGAATTACTCCTGCTATCTGAGCTCTCAGCCACAACTAGTCTTTCTACAGTGTTAATAGGCTTTTAATAAACCAAGCAGGGTGCATGTTTTTTTAGTTCCAGATTTATAAAAACTGCTAAAACACCAACACAATTAAAAGCGGGGATCTTTCACATGGGTTTAGATGTCAGTGGGTTATCTCCTTCCTAATCAAAGCCTTTTTGTCATACTTTTTAAGAATTTCCTCAATGTATGAGATATAACTATTAAAAAGCAAGACTAATGCTGTAATACAATTGAATTGAACCTAAACTTTTTCAAGGTCTTTCTCCTTCAATATGCTACCTTTCTGCATCGACACACTGCTGCATTCAAAGCCGTGCAGTAGATCTACTCTGGACAGGTGTCTTAGAACCTCTGTTGTTCTCTTCTCAACTTCTGCCACACACTCAAACTTTCAGCACAGATTTGATCTTAGGCAAAAGGAAAAAAAGTCATACAGTGCTAGATCAGGTGAATAGGGAGGGTGTCTTGATGAAGAATGAAACCATTTTTCCACAGTTGGGGACTCCTTCTTCAGATGTTTTCTTGCAGTTTTTCTAGAACCTGTTTGTAATCGTATTGATTCAACTTTGACCTTTCTGGAATAAACTCCTCCAAAATGATACCCTCACTGTCAAAGAAAACAAACAGCATGACCTTGAACTTGGACTTGCTTTGTCGTGCTTGCTTTATCCTTTGTGACGATGGTGTTTTCCAATGCAATGACTGCTGTTTTGTCTCAGGATCACATTGGAAGATCCAAGTTTCATCACCTGTAATCGCTCCTAAAAATGTTGGGTTTCTTTTAATTTATTACAAAATGTCTTTCCAAATTTGCTTGCGTTTTTCCTTTTGAAAGGAGTCAGAATTTTTGGGACAACTTTGGCAAACACTTTTATCATGTTAACATTTTCATGCCTAATTTACACTGACTCATCGATCGTTTCAAACAATTAGTTCAATTTGTTAAATGTTTTCAGAAGTTTTTGATAGGCGCCCAGAACGCTCTTTGTTTTGGACATCCTTCCTAAATCTTTTGTGCCATTCAAACACACAGAACATGCAGTGTTCCCCATACACCTCAGTTAATGGATGAAGAGATTCGGCTACTGTTTTTTACTTTCCCCCAAAATTTTCTGATGCCGCAGCAAAAACATGTGCACTTTGGTCAGTAGCTAGCAGAGAACTAAAGACACCACTTCATGGAAACAGCAGTTGTGCTTGAATTCCCAACCTTTATAACACTCAGTGCGAGCGTGGACCACGTGGTTTAATTCTCATCATTACAGTCTCATTGTTTAATTGCCCTAACTCATACATCTAGAAATGAAAACTGCTGCTAACATGTTGAAATGCTATTCACATTGTAAAGATATGCATTCTCCTCTTTGGTCTTCTCTCCACAGTGAACATTTGGCTCATCGTGATCTCAGTCTGTTCTGCAGTGGCTGTTTTACTGATTGTGGTGATTCTTTGCTGTGCATGTCGGAGGGCCCGGCGCAACAAGAAGAAAGGTAAAAAGGTGAATATTAAATACTGCGGTTGTTTATATTCCTGAACTGTCAGGGTTCAGTGTCAAAGATGTACACAACTGAAAGGAGAAAATAAAGACAATCAAGTAGAGAACAACAGCTATAAATGTTTAAGTGCTCTGCTCAGGCTTCATAACAATGTGTGTTTACATAAGCTAGTCTCGAGTACTTTATAAAGTCTTTGTGGATGACAGTGATTTCTCAAAATACCAATGTTTTGTGCTGTTTGTGACTGTGCCAACCCTTCAAATTACGATGTGGAGCTGCTTTTGAGTCCTGACAGTAGTGACTATCTGTTTCTATAAGTTTCAGGACGTTGAGAAATATGAATGAAATAAATGCAGCGTATGGACAGAAAGCTCCACCTGTATTTAGATGTGTTTCAAGTATAGAGCAGCAATAAGCCTTAAAGCTTTAGTTTTGCCTGTCTTGTAAAATATTTGTTTGCCTTTTTCTGTCTTTTGTGCAGGATCGGGTAAAACAGTGAGAGAAGACTATTTCAGTGTGAGTTTGGACTTTGATGAAAACCGATACTTTGAACAGACGCACACTGAAGAGCCAACATCAAACATGACTTTTTATTAGAAGTAACTGAGGAGCTTGAAAAGTCCCAGAAGTTATTTCTGTACCACACATCAGTGCTGAGTGGTGCACATCGTGTCAGCCTCAAAGGAGTGCAAATGCAGTAGGTATCATGTTTCTTTATTCTTAATGTATTTCATTGCTCAGAACGTGTTTTTTTTTCCATGTTTGTTTTTATTCCTGCTGCACTCCTTACCTTTGAGTGTTTTGTGATTTTATCCCCCACCCTTACAGCTTTCAGCTGTGTTTGTTTGGTCTGACCTGTGTGTGAGACATCTACTGTATTTAGGGTCCATTTACATGACAACGTGTCAACCAAAAACAGTCACCATTTGTTGGCTTATGGTTGTTTGTTTACACCACAACTGCATCTTGGGTCCCTGAAAACAGAAAGTTTTGGAAACAGGTTCCAGAGTGTCAACTTTTGAAATGGTGGTGTCTCCGTTGTCATGTAAACTGTCAGCTTTTATTTTGGTGCGTTTACACCTCAGAGCTCTGTAAAAGGATAACTATAAGTCCATTTCTGTTGTTCCAGTACAAAGTCACATCTACTGTGTTTCGGCATGTATACTAAAGCGTTTAAGTCATTTTTGTAGATCTGTGCACACGTGGTTATTGTCAAACATTGTCTGAAAACCGAACTTTTGAAAAATGCTGCCGTTTTTAGTGCATTAATACGAACTTAGTCTTTGTCAGACTAGAACCCTTACTCTCTGTGCTCTTCATGGCTCTTAGTGTTTTACTCCTCTTACTGGACCAGGTTGTAATTCGTCCTTTGGATCTTTTTTGACTGGCTACTTAACAATGAGCCTGTTTTAGTCATAATAAATCCTAAAAGCTGCTCCTGAGTCTTCTTTTTTTGTGTTTATACTCTTACATGACAGTAGAAGCTGTGGAACCACAATGTGAAGACACTGATCAGGACAAATTTGGGGAATATTCTATGTTTCACTAAAGGTTCATCTCCCTGCAGTTAAAAAAACAGATCAATGGTCTTATTTTCACAGAAAGTTATCAAAAGCTGAATGTAGAAAAAAGATGATAATAAAACAGTTAAAACAGCACTGACTCTGAAAAAATTTTTGATTTTATTTGAGGTCTTAACTCTGATATGAGTAAATATTTTACCAAATCTATATCATCATCAACAGATTAAAAAAAAAAAAAAAAAAAAAAACTTTAATATTATTTTCAGCCTTGCTAGCTGTCTTGACAATCCATTACATTTTGGAAATCATTCTATATAAGAAAGGGAGGAAGAGGAACTGGATATGAATGCAAGTTTAAGTAAAGTCATCTGGAAAGTAACAATTACGGAGATGATGTGAATAAAAGTGTGACCCTCAGGTGACACAATCTGGTAAGAAGTGCTGTATATATATATATATATATATATATATATATATATATGTCTAAACTCATTTTTCACATAATGTATAAATTAAACAAATCTACAAATCTCTGTTGGAAAACTGTTAATTCAATTTAGGGTGTTTAATTTGAAAATAACTTTCCTGAACTCTAGATACTAAAATAATTGATGTAAACATCACATAATGAGATCATAGTAATGAACAAAGAACTGTCCTTATATATTTCTTTTGATGTACATTTTATCCCATTGCCAGTTTTTCTTAGACTTTTGAACTTTTAGTTCAGTAGTAAAACATATCAAATGTTTAAAGTTTCTGGCTGAGTCTGATACAATATCAAAATGTTTTTATATGTACATATATGTAAAAGCTCTATTCAGAAGAAATATGTTGACAAAAGTTATGCATTAATGAGGACCTTAGAGTTTCTTATCTTGAAATAACCACATAATGGCTGTTCCATAATAAACAAGCTATTCTAATTTATTGGCAAAAAACAAACAAACAAGAAGGACAAAGATAAGGCTGATGCTGTTATCATCATGGAAGTCATATGATGTAGAGGACTGAAGATACTCTTTTTCTAATTGTCTTTAAACATGTAAGGTTTACAGGGATGTAGCGAGGAAAGACTAAAAAAAAAAGCAAAAATGAACTAAAACCAGCTGAAAAGGATTTAGTTTCTTGATTTTACTTCTTGTCAGGCTTTTTAAGTTTGACACTGCAAATGTCAGATATAACTCCTTTCCCTGAAAATACAGGTACAATTAAAGAACGTTAATTTAAATGATCAACCCGAGGAGCAGAGGGCTCATTTTGGGGACGTTTTGTGCTACCTTTGCATTACAGTACTGTACCCCCCACCCCCACAGATGTACTATTTTAACAACAGTGTGAGCGATACAAGTATTCACGCCTCCCTATCTGCAGCTGATAAGAGACGACACTTCAGGCTGTTCACAAAGATTTGATGTTTGTGTTGGGCTGAAGGGGAAAAGTTGGTTTAGGAGCAGAACACTGAGGACACATGGACGCTGTGTTGAGACTGTTATTACTGCTGCTCGGAGCTTCTCATGGTGAGATCTTTTTGAATTTTACACAATTTATGCAGCTTTAGATCACCATTTTTAAAATATGAATCACATTTTTTTAGTGTGTCACTGAATTATTTGAGATCTAAAATGTAAATAATGTAAATCAAAAATGTAACTGTGATTGAATGTATTTTATTGAAAAATCTTTGAGTCAAAAATATGATTTTATTAGTTTGTTTTTCAGGTTTGGAAACATTCTGTGATGGCAGACAGGATAGAGCTCAGTGTTATGGAGCTCTGGGAGGAACTGTGATCATTAAGCTGATGGACGATGCCTCACAGATATATAAATACCAATGGTTGAATAAAACAGCAGTGATACTAAATGCAAGAAGAAGTAGGGTAGTGCATAATCTGATAGGAAAGAGATCCTCATTTACTCCCACTGATGGAACATTCAGGATCAATGACCTGCGTTCAACTGAAGAGGGGGAATATACCTTTGAAATCTTTGATTCTCATGGATACAAATTACTGCATCAGACTCTGCAGCTGACCATTCAAGGTAAATAACTTTTGACATGTATGTTTCTAAATATATGTTTAGTTGCCTCGTTAAATAATAATACCAAATTACAAAAACACCGTCTGTGTTTCTCTCAGCTCCTGTGTCCTCTGTCATGCTGGTCTTTAAGTGTCTGCCCCAGGGTCAGATGAGGGTCTCCTGCTCCTCTCAGGAGGGGGACAGTCCTCAGTACAGCTGGACTCTGGATGGATCAACACTAAAGGACTCTCAGCTCCTCTCTGGAAGTCATCAAACAAACAACATCACTCTGAAAGAAGATGTGTCAGGACGACTAGTGTGCTCTGTAAGGAATCACGTCAGTAGGATATCTGCCTGTGGTGAGTAAGAGGATGAGGGGAAAATAATTCAACATGGCACCACTGATGATCTCAACATACTGCATCATGATTTGTATACTCACATGTATTTTAATGGAAAGAAAAAAGTCAAGAGCTGATCAGCGGAACCACAGATCTGACACTTTACGGCAACCAAAGCTCACATTAAACCTACCAATCAAAATGCCAAATATCCCTGAGGTCAGCACGGTCAGCAGCAGAATCATATTCTCCTGTCACTTTAAAGCAGACACTGTTAGCTTTTGATCCCTCTGCTCTCCTCTTCTATGTTATAACTAAAGTCATAAAGGTAATTCAGAGATGTTTGATGTAATAAATCTAATCAGATGAGAGCAGTGGAGCACAGACGCATGGATCACAGATGGGATCTAAATTAAGAATTGTTTATGACAAACAGCAGTGATGGTGATCATGCAGAAATTATTGAGCACTAAACACATTAGGCCTTTTTGCAGAGCATCAGTCTGTTAACAGGGACTACTGTCTTTGTTGCTGTTCACACTCTTCATTAGAAATTCTAGTTGCATTAACTCTTTATGGGGCAAAGAACCATATACGATCACTATGGCTGACTTCCTCCTTGGCATCCCCCCAACTCTCTGTGATACAGTAGAACAAGAATGACCTTTTTCGGCCAATCAGTGGAGATCAGTCAACATCACTGAAAGTGACATCACAGCATCAGACCAATCAGCACTGAATGTCGCAAAACTTTACGTTTACTCCAGAACTTAAAAAGAAAAAAACACTGTTTCAAACAAATGGCCCTAGCATCTGTATAGCATGATAAGTAGATGAAACTCACACATTATAAAGGTGAATAGTAGTGCTAAATGTCTTGTTAGATTTTGTTTGCAGAGGATTTTATTACTGACATCTTAGCTTGAAAAATTGAGGAACCATATCTGGACATACAGTATGCCTGTTAAGGGGTGTATAGTGTTGTCTATATTAAGAATATGGCCAACTCTTCCAGCAAGATTTTCCTTAAAAGTGACTTTTTATAATGTAGGATAACAGTACTCTATAGTGTAGTTGATGTTGTCAAAGGTTTGTAAAAAATTAAAGAGTGATGTAGTGGTAAATTTAGCAAAATTATAGAAATTTTTAAGGTACAAAATGGAAAATAGGTTTGATTTTTAGTCAGTTTGATAACCTTACTACAGTTTTATTATACTTGTGTGAGCCTTATTTTTGCTTAAATTAATTCAGACATTCATTATTAGTGATCTCTTTACATTTTCTGATGGAATTATATAGCAAACTGGTATAATGATAGTTAAATATATGTGATTTTAGTCAGTTTTAAAACAGTTTGACTCATAAATCAATGTAGGATAAAACTGGTGGTACTTCCATTATGTATGTACTCTGGAGCCAGTCATATCTTGGCTCTGAAAGTTCAGTATCTAAAGAGAACTTAACAATGTCTTTAAAATGAATATGTTGTGTTTAAACAACTTTTAAATGTGCATGTAAATACTCGATAGACTGTACATGTGTTTATTTTCCATTATTGACATTTTAATATGCATACACTACCATCATATACAGTCACATCGTACAGACGGTACAATAGCTCTGCATAATTTAATGAGTTTGTGGTAAAAATGGGCCAAAAACTATGCTGGCTGTGCTATATTAAACATTATTTGTAAGTTATATATTTTTTGCCCATAAATGATACACCGTGATACTCACTTTTCATGGAGGACTGCACATTTATAAGAGGCTTGATATACAATTTAAGGTGTAACTTATGCCTTTACTGGAACTATCTCAGCTATTATAACAATGTGTATGTGCTGTTAATAGTGCATTCAGTTAACCCCAAATTATCAATTGCATTCCATCTTGGCCAAGTCTGAAATTATGTAAAGCTGGCGCTGATCCCTTATCAGGAGTCTATCTTACATCCAGTATTGATCTGTTTTGTTCCTATAGGCCCCATTTACATCAACTGCACCTTACCTGATGGGACACTCATACCACACTGGGCTGTCAGATCCAAAGACAACACGTGTGTTGAGCCTGCAATAACCCCAGACTGGATTAATACGGAGGGTAAGTGTTAGTATCTTGGTGTCCGTTAAATCCTATCTTCATAAATAAAGCTGAGGCTAGATGTATTGCATGTAAATAACTCCTTTTCTCTCTCTTTACCTGAACAGACCTCTACTTGCACCAGTGTGATGTAATAACGACCATGGTGATTCTGTTTTTAATTGGGATTGCCATCTGTTTTGTTTGGAAGAGAAACAAAGTCAAGAAAGCAAAAGGGTTTGCAGTCAGAGAGATTATGGAGAATGAAAATCCATTTGCTTTGATGGCTGAAACTACAAGTTCTGGATCTAAACTTCCATATCTCCTTGATTTTGACTCTTGGCCTTTGTAATGGTCCACATGTCTCTATGGATGCTTGAATTGTCCTGAGAGTAGAATTTCTCTTCTGTTTGTAAATTCATTTCTGCCTACGCTGTTAAAAGCTTTGCTGATCACTTTGAATATTGTGCAATAATTGTGATAATGATGATAATAAACAATTTGTGATGGTTTTCTACCCTATAATAACTGTGGGTGTTCTTATTAACTGTATATTGTTGCCCAGGTCCTAATTTATCTTTTATATTCCACTGTCTCAATTACACTGGAATAGATAATACATGTTTGGGTAATTTACTAGTAACATCCTTCATTCAAATCACTTCATCTCAGGGGTGGAATACATTTGAATGTCTAGCTACTGAAAATGTGCTTGGACAATATCAAGATGACCCTAATCAACTCCAGACCCCTGTGGCCAACAATAGGACAATCAGGATGGATGGAGGATGACCCCATGAAATGTTTTCCCATTGCATCAATTGAAAGTCCCTGCAACCCTGGTTGCATTCAGAAAATTCCATCTTTGTCTCCCCCATAGATACTTTGGTAGAACTTCTGGAATTCTGTCTTAATGAAATATCAAGACAACTCAGAACCCTCTCTGATTTAAGGTATAATCATTATACAGCATTCAAGCATTGATTTATAGGATATGAAGTTTATGCTATTAAATAAAATCACTAAGTAATAACAAAAGAGTAAAGTCATACTATCTCTAGGTTTGTTGTTCTCAGCTCTGTGTTAACACTGACACTGACAGAGTTCGTTGTCAGGGTTTAACTGCCAACTGGCAATTATCTAAAGTAAATAGATGATCTTAAATACTGACAACTAGGGCTGTCAATTGATTCAGCATTTTAATCATGAGTAATCTCAAAACTCTAGTTAGTCACGATCAATCTGTCCTTCTTGTTGTAATTTAAAAATTCACTGTTTGCATTATAAACTGTCTCATATGAATGGTAATTAATTTACTGTTTAGATATATACCTGCTTTTATTTTGAAAGACAATAAGAAACCTTGGGTAGATTGAGGATTATGACATGGACTTCACCATGGGAAAAGGAACTTATTATGGATTGGAAAGGAAATAAGGGAAGAGTAAAAAGGTAAATGTTTGATTAAACAATGTTCAGATGGTTTGGCTTTGGAGCTTCAGCAAAACATGGTGAGAGCCATTATCCACAAATGGAGAAAACTTGGAACAGTGGGGGACTTTCCCAGGAGTGGTCAGTCTACCAAAATTATTCAAACAGCGCGTTAACGACCCATCCAGGAGGTCACAATAGAACCAACAACATCTAGACCTGCTTGATTCAACAATAACAAAGACACTTTGCATAAATGACATCCATTTCAAGGCCAAAACTGCTGTTGACCAAAAACCACAAAGGCTCCTCTCACATTTGCTAAAAAATATCTTCATGATCTCCAAGACTTTTAGGAAAATATTCAAGTTTAAAATAAGTTTATACAAGTTTAATGTTTTGGAAGATGTGTGCACCATTACATCTGGTGTAAAACTCACACAGCATTCATATAAGAACATCATACCAACAGTCAAACTTGGTGGTGGGAGTGTGGTGATCTGGGGCTTTGATGGGGCCATGAATTCTACTCTATACCAAAAAATCCTGAAGGAGCATGTCTAGGTATCCGTTTTTGACCTCAAGATCAGCAAACTTAAGATTATGCAGCCGAGCAGTGACCTGAACACACACCAGCAAGTCTGCCTTAAAAAACAAACTGAATGTTTTTTGCCTCCAAGGATGGCACAACCAGTTATTAGGTTTAGGGGGCAGTTACTTTCTAACATAGAGCCAGGTAGGTTTGGATGGATTTTTCCCTTAATAAATTGAGTCCTCATTTAAAAACTGCATTTAGTATTTATTTAGATTATCTTTGTCTAATACTAAAATTTGTTTAATGATTGGAAACATGTAATTGTGACAAATATGCAAAAAGATAAGAAATCAGGAAGGTGGTTAAAACTTTATCGCAGCACTGAAATATACAGAGCTGTAATGTTTATTCATGTTTTCAGCCTTCCACATTTAACACATTTACCTTCTTGGTTACTTGTTTACAACTTCCTAATGTGGGCATGTCACCTCCTGCAACAATGAGTCTGACATGTTCCAATCAATAAACAGATTGCACAGCTGTGCATGGGATAACGTAATAGTAATTAAGTGTAGCTCAGCTTTACTGTTCCTTGACTGGGTGACATACCTCTAGTATGTGGACATAAAGGGTTAAATAAAGCGTCAGTGCAAGAGCCTGACCACAAGTTGCACAAAATGATAGCATGTGAAACTGTTTTCAACAGTAACTTCCTCAATACTGTAGATTCTGAGACACCAAGCCCTAATTCTAAGAACACATGTTCAGATAAAAATGTGCACTGTGAAGTGATGGTGTAAAATTTTCACCTACTTGTTCGGAGGTTTCACTTACAGTCCGAGATAAAGGTTTCCTGATAAAGTGATAAAAAGTAAAAAAAAAAAAGAAAAAAAGGTAAGACAATCTTGTGAACACAAAAGACTTTGAAATTTTAAGAAATGCATGACACAAAGGCAGTATGAACAGAATGTTAGTCGTTGCAAATTCTATACTTTTTTTTTTCTTTTTTTTGGCACTTTCCAGTGAAGCACCACTGAATAAGATCTGTGAGAGATAGAGGAGGAAATGACAATGTTGACCTGTATGCAACCAAATCAACATTTAACAAAATTTCTAACAAGGACTTCTAAAAGCAAAGTAAGACTTTTTTTGACATCCTGTGCGACAATATTTATTGACTTGTACTAACATCCCTATCCCCAAATTCAAAGAAGCTTAAAGGAGGCAGGGTGAAGTAGATTTATGTAACATTGAGGATATACTGTATGCATTTAACAAAAACACAGTGAGCACATGTATTTAAATCCAAGGAATTTCAGTTGTCATCTGTTTATTTTAAACATAGTTGGGTCTATGACCTCAAAAGATGAACAGTGTTTCTTTTCTTTGAATTTCTTGTTTAGTAAGACACAAATCAAAGTAAGACTAAAACAAAGTGTAAGAATTAAAGACATTCACTGCAGTAGATTTATAGATAAATAAAGAACTTCTGTGTGAAAAGTCACTTGGTGGTTTTTCTGTTCTTTAACAGTTCAGCCAGCCTGCTGACGTCTCTCTTAGCACCTACCCACCCCCCAAAAAAAGCACAAAAATGTCACAAATATAAAGACACGGTAATCATTGGAACGCTCACAGCCTCTCTTAGTCACTGACAGGTGATGTTTCAGACATGAACACCATGTTCCCACTGTTGCTGATGCTGCTTGGAGTCTCTCATGGTGAGCATTTCAGATGCTATCGTTGGATATCTTTTTTTTCAACTATCCATAATATATATATATATATTTCTATAAGGACATTCTGATATAATACTGGATTAAAACAGCTTTGACAGGGGCTTAATGAGCCAACATGTTCTACGACGTTAGCTGATAGCTGTGATTAAACAAATTGAATTTACCTGCATTTAACATAAACAAAGGTGACAAGCAACTCAGAAAGTAGAGATGGGTTAGAGCAGTGGGTCTCAACTGGTGGGTTGCAAAACTCTTTCTAGTGGGTCGCAAATGTGTATGAGGAAAAAAATGTGGCAAAAAGTCTGTCTACCAAAGCTCAAAGTGCACATACAGTAATTTTCCTATATTGATGAGTAAATTTCAGTATTTGTCTCAAGATTTCAACTTATAAAACTCCTTTTTGTTAGATTTTTATCTGAAAAAAATCTGAGACATTTTTAGTTTAAAGGTAACTTGTGTTGGTCATGATGATCTTAAAATGAAAATAGTCAAGCAGTGCCTCCCTCCACTTTACAGCCACTGTGTGATCTCTTTTAATTGCTCTTTTCAATCAGGAGTCATACCAGAACAACTGAAATGGGCCAGACATCCTTATTCAGTATTCAGAACCAATAATCCATAAGTATTTTCAGATTGCAGACCAATTTCATCATAACCTCTATCATTATCAATACTGAATCTGTGAAAATCCCTCTACCTGTATAAGTCTGATCCTGTAGGCTGGATAAAACATCTACAGCTTTAGATCAAAATGAATTTACAGCTGGAGTCTTTATTGACTTATCTAAAGCCTTTGACACTGTAGACCATAGCAAGGTAATGTCTCTAACCTAAAGACTAATGAGGTGTTTGGTGTCAAGCTTGATTGGTTTAACCTGCTTTATAGAAAACTATTGTTTGGAATGGAGCTGAATCATCATACTGTACTGAACAGTGTGGCATTCCACAGGGCTCCATACTGGCCCCCCTTTAATTCCTTATAAACATCAGTTACATACCTTTGATATCAAAAGATGCTTTTTAAATGTAGGGATGAGACTAATGCTGTTATCACAGATAAAGATGACTACATAATCGATTACTGGTTCAAAATCAATAAATTATCACTGAATGTTTAAAATAGTGTTTATGTAGTCTTCACGCCTAAATGCAAAACTCTCTCAGACAATATCTAGCCCATTGCCTTAAATAATTATGTGTTTGAACATGTTGAGCTCTCAAGTGTTATTATTGATGACAAACTGGAAAAAGCACATATATTTATGTGTCCAAAAAAATTGGGACATGTAAGACACATCTTTCCAAGAAAAAACCTTGTAGACTTGGTAGGACTCTGTCACACAAGCCATGCCTTTTAGGAAAAGATTTTTCAAATCAGATGTCCATTTGAACTAATGAAAAGCCATAAGATGCTGATTTTTTTTTTTTATCAGTTTGGGTCAAATGTTAGAAATAACCCCAGCATTAATGTCTTTTATTATAGTTAAGTCAGATACCTCAGTGTACAGCTGAAAAAATTGTTAGTGATCACTACCACTTTAAATGAGACTGCATGATTAGCGATTAGTAGACAGCATGCTCAGAACAAGTCTACAAAATGGTAGATCTCAATGATGAGGTTTAGACTTACAGTTTAGTAGGCTTACTTCCTGTTTGCAACCTATGGTCTGAGTAAAAGACAGCTAAAGGAAACCTCTGGTTTCTTTGGTTTGATCTGTCGTCTTTGTCATGTTCCTTTATTGAAATGATCTGACAACATGAATGTCAAATTTCCAGGTATGAACAACAACTGTGATGCCAGACAGGATGGAGCTAAGTGTTATGGGGCTCAAGGAGGATCTGTGGTCCTCCAGCTGATGGACGATGCCTCACGCATATTTAAATATCAATGGTTTAAGGAAACAGTGCAAATACTACATGGAAGACACGACAAGATTCTGTCTAATCGGATAGAAAGCAGATCCTCATTTACTCCCAGAAATGGAAAATTACAGATCAATAAACTTAGCGGGAATGATGGTGGTGAATACACTCTTGAAATCTACTTCGATTCAAGTGGGGCCAGTCCAGTGACCCGGACTCTACAGCTGACCATTCAAGGTGAATAATCATCTTTCCACAATCAGGAGTTTAGTATATTGAGACATAAATGAAAAGTAGAAAACAGAAAAAAATAAAAAAGTAATCTGAGTTTTTCCTTCAGCTCCTGTGTCCTCTGTGGTGCTGGTCTCTAAATGCCTGGCTGAGAGAGGGATGGCCGTCTTCTGCTCTGCTGGAGAAGGAGACAGTCCTCAGTACAGCTGGACTCTGGACGGACTAACAGTGAAGGACTCCCAGCTCCTCTCTGGAAACAGTGAGAGTCAGATCATCACTTTGAAAGAAGACGTGTCGGGACAACTGGCCTGCTCGGCCAAGAATCACATCAGCAGTGTTTCAGAAGAGAAGAGGATAACCCCCTGTGGTGAGTGAGAACTCGAAGAAGAAACTACATTGAATCCCTGGTTCTCTGAGGAGAACATTTCTTCAAACAGCTTCATGTGTATAGGTAAAGGGAGCGCTGCCACTGAACAGAAAATGTGGAAAAATTGTTTATGACACAGAAGTAAGGATGTTCCTGTTTGGTCTAGAAAATGCGCTGAAGTGTGCAGGATCACTGGTTTTCCCAGATCAACGTCTAATTCTGAGCAACCAAAAAAGAGTCTCCTTACTATTCAGAGTAAAATTGACATCAAATTGAGTCTGTAGTTCAACTTATATTCAAAGTATGCAATTTTGTGTATGAGAGAATGGGAGCACACTGGTTGTACTAACCAACCCCACAGTGCATTGCAACTCTCAGCAGAGCTCACCAGCCAGTCAATGAGAGGCTTGGAGGTAAATTTATAGTACTGACATAGGTTTTAATTGTGCTAAATAACATCTGAATAATTCTCTAACGCTGCAGTAGAAATTAACAAGTGTTAAATTCTATTTGTAGACTGATGGTCATGCAAACTTCCTATCTTAGCAGGAAATGCCAACCAAGAATATGTAAGCAAAAGTCCCATGAAAAAGAGATAATAGGAAAGGCTGTTGGCATTAATGCATCAACTGCCATGCGATTAAGGTCCATAATGAGAGCCTTACATTTTAAAAACTTCATTAATTACATTCTTCTTCTAAGTCTACCACTGCTTCTTAATGTGTCATTTCTCTTTAAAAAGACACCACAGGCAGCTCAGTGCAGATATGCAGACTGAAAAGGATTGCATTCCTATATTTTGCCACATTCATTTTACCCTCTACGTTTACAAGCCTTCCAGGGCCAGCTGCCAAGAAGCACCCCCACACCATGATGCTGCCATCACAGAACCTGGGCAGCAGTTGTATGCAGAGTCTCTCCTCTCTCCTCTCTGAAGCTATTAATTCCTTCAGAGCAGTCATAGGTTTCTTGGTGGCCTCTCTCATTCGTCTCCTTCTTGCAGGGTCACTCAGTACACGAGGACGGTCTAATCTAGGCAGACTTACAAATGCGCCATATTCCTTCCATTTCTTGGTGATGGATTTAACTGAACCTGGGGGATGTTCACAGCCTTGGAAAGTTTTTTGTATCCATCCAATGACTTACACATTTCAGTAAGCTTTTCTCTGAGTTGCTTGGGGTGTTCTTTTGTGTTAATGGTGTAACGGTATTCAGGAATACTGATTAACCAGTGACTGGACCTTTCAGACACAAGTATGTCTCTTTGTACTACAATCACCTGAGACACATTCTGTGGTTAAGTCCATGTCATAGTCTTTCATTTACCCAAAGTTCCTTATCAGTTTTCAAAATAAAAGCAGCTATGTATACAAACAGGAAATTAACTACCCTTAGTTCAAGACAGTAGGAAAAAAACAAAAACATATCAACACAAGTAATAGAGTTCCAAAATGCTTGATTAAGTTTCAAATGATGATTTATCATGACTGACAAAAGAAATTCTGAGATTAACTGCAATAAAAAAAAAAAAACAACAACAAAGTTCGACAGCCCTAGTTGTCT
Source organism: Cheilinus undulatus (assembly GCF_018320785.1). Lineage (NCBI taxonomy): Eukaryota > Metazoa > Chordata > Actinopteri > Labriformes > Labridae > Cheilinus > Cheilinus undulatus. The sequence goes on along the minus strand of NC_054874.1, from coordinate 27,593,772 downwards.
TATTGAAGCATGGACTAATTGTCATTTTTTTTTTTTTTTCTAATTGTGTCTAAAATGTGCAGGTTTGGAAACGTTCTGTGATGGCAGGCAGGCAAGAACTACATGTTATGGTGCTCTAGGAGGAACTTTGGTTCTCCAGCTGATGGACAATGCCTCAGAAATATTTCAGTACCAGTGGTTAAAAGGACAAAAGCAAATGCTTCACTGGAGAAAGAATAAGACTGTGTTTAATCAGATAGAATACAGATCCTCATTTACTTCCAACAATGGCACATTGAGGATCGATGACCTGGGCCGGAATGATGATGGTGAATACACTCTGAAAATCTTTGATTCACAAAGAATGCCTTCAGAGGAGCGAACTATGCGGTTGATGATTCAAAGTAAGTGTTATCTTTTTGCTTCTTCAACCTCATTAATGCTTGAGACATACTGTATATGTGTCAACATCTTTTTAAGTCAGTGCTTTTAGGAGGTGAAATTAAAAAGTAGCATTTCTCTTCAATTAACCTGATTGTTTCCTTCAGCTACTGTGTCCTCTGTCATGCTGACCTTTAAGTGTCAGTCCCAGGGAGAGATGAGAGCTGCCTGCTTTTCTGAGGGAGGAGACGGTCCTCAGTACTTCTGGACTCTGGATGGAGAAACACTGACGGACTCTCAGCTCCTCTCTGTAAGCAGTGAGAGTCAGATCATCACTCTGAAAGAAAACGTATCAGGACGACTGGTGTGCTCAGTCAGGAATCACATCAGTCAGATATCTGCCTGTGGTGAGAATAAGAGAACAGAGCAGTTTGAAGTTCACGCAGCTTGTACCCGATGGTACATCAGCGATCTGTCTGATCTGTTTTTATCCCCCCTAGGCTTCCTTTTCAATAACTGTATCTCACCCAATGGGACGTACATTTCACACTGGACACATCAGTCAAGGAACAACTTGTGTTTAGAGCCAAAGACAGCCCCCACCATGACTCCAGACAACTCTGTGGGTAAGGACAGCCACATTTGAGTGCCTATAAGACCAAATTACTCATCAGTGAATTCATCAATCATCCACAATAACTCAGACTATTTATTTTCATGTCTCTTAAACAGATCCATCCCTGCTTATATGCAGTTCACGAGCAGCTGTGGTAATTCTGATAATAATCGGGGTTTTCATTTGTTTTGCTTGCAAGAAAAATAAATCCCAGAAAGCTGAAGGCTTTGCAGGCCCTGAGATGGTTAATGAAAATACTTCTGTTGCAGTGGTTGAAATGAGAAGCTCTGAATCTGAACTCTAACTCTGTGAAACAAATATTGTCTGTGCTGAATCTACCGGCTATGAAGAGGCCATGTACCTTTACAGGTGTTTGGGTTCAATATTTTCCTCTTTCTTCTTTTACTTCTTTCTTTATCTCACTTTTGATTAAAAGAAAATGTGCATGTGTGTAAATAAAGTGTGAATTGTATGATAAAATGTAAAATGGACATTCAAGGAAAATCTTTCTGGTTTGAGAATGTTCTGTAAGTTGATTTGATGTTTTGAGACTTATTTCTTTCAGTTTTACATTAACACTTTATTTTTTATTTCATATTATCATCACATTTAAATATTGTTGTTATTGAATTCATACTTTGTTCCAAGTAACTCTGTGTAACCTCCTGTGTTTTGTCATTTGCTTAGGGCTGGCTGTGACAAATGGGGGCTTGTCTGGGATTTGAACCCCAGACCTCTTGCACCCCAAGCAAGAATCATACCCCTAGATATTTCTCCACTGTCTGTAAGATCTATGAAAACATAAGCATACAGTGCAATTAAAATATTTGCCCCCTTCTGTATTTCTTGCTTTCTTTTATATTTGTCACTTCAAAGGTAACACCCGCACACTGTCCAACTTGCAAAAAAGGATGTATTTATTTACAACGTTTCGGTACTAGACCTTCATCAGGCAAACCTTGCCTTGTTTGCCTGATGAAGGTCTAGTACCGATATGTTGTAAATAAATACATCCTTTTTTGCAAGTTGGACAGTGTGCGGGTGTTACCTTTGAACTGTTTGCTGGATACCCTGCCCTCCGACGCACCTGTCCTGAGAAATAGATGTGCGAAGTAACCTTTTGATTTTATATTTGTCACACCTTGATGTTTCAGATTAGTAAACGAGTTTAATATTACACAAAGATAAACTGAGTATATACAAAATGCAGTTTTGAAATGATGATTTCACTGATTAAAGGAAAAAAGCAGAAAAATGCTCTTCTCTGCACCTTCAAGTGTCACACCTTTTCTCTGTTAACCACAGCTTTAAAACTCTTGCTCTTGACAGTTTTACTACACCCTCTAGTGGACAGTTGGTATACTACAACCAAAGCAGACAAAAACTCACAAAGGAACATCATCGCTCTCTGCTACTGCAGTGAAATCATTTCTGTAGAGACAAACAGGAGAAAAACAACACTGATAGGTCAGTAGATAGTTCAGGAACATATGAACAGAGAAACTGATCTCTAAGTGCTGATGTAATAATAATAATAATAATAATAATAATAATAATAATAATAATAATAATAAGCCTATAGCAAAAGATTTTTCAACAAAATACTCCCTAAAGGAGATCAAGATGTGCTAAGAAACATGCATTAAAGACCCTGCAAAGTGAAATCCAAAGTTTTTGTCTTAACGCACTAGAAATGTTGGAATATGGTTGCTGTAAACATGTGAAAACACTGAGATCTACATGTGACTGAATTGTGGATTGAGACTGTTAATTTTTCACCTCTTTCCTGGCTGGGTTTGATTTGGGCAGGGCCAATATGTGCCCTAAGTGGGGAATGACCCTGCCTCTCTAACACTGAAATATAAAATCACAGAGCAGTTCATCTCAGTACAGTCTGTTGTTAGTTGATGTCACTGCCTTTATTAAAATTAAACAGTCAGTTAAATGCTGTTTTTTTGTTCACTGTGAGGTAAATTTGCCAAATCTATCAGCCACAGTGGTCCATGGATCATTTAAAGCATCACAACAGAGATTTGAGCCAGAAAAAGGACTTTGTCTCTTCTTCTGAGGTCAACAAAAAGTCAAGATATAGGATAATGGTGTGAGTGCTTTCCTCCATTCAGATTGTAACATTTTTAAAACCTGAGAGGATCATATTTCTCCTGAGTGGCTGTGGCTTCATCTCATTCAACAGACACACCAACATCATCCTAGAGCAGATTTTACTGCCTCATTTTCATGATTTTGAAGCTCAATTTGATAAAGAGATGTTTTATTTGACTGAAATTTGACCTGGGGGTTCATAACACAGTGACCTGTCATACAACAAACCTAAATACAGATTTATTTTCACTTTACAGGGTCTTTAAATAATAGTTTTTGAAGTGTTTATAAATGGTTTGGCCATGCTTAAGTCTTATTTTTCTAGACTTTCCATCAGTTTTCTTCACTCTTATTGATTTTTTTAACTGCATGATTACAGAGAAAATGCTACAAGTTAGTACAAATCTTGGCAATTGTGAGCAAAAATCAAGTGTTAAAGTCACAAACAAGATCTATACAGTTTAAAAACACAGTATACAAAATAAAATAATACAAATAATACGAAATAAACTTAAGACAGGATGGATTCATGCCCATCCTTACACCATGATCTCTCCTGTAGATTTTTGAATAATACACACAGAGCATCGTATCTACCTTCAATTATACTTCATAATTATATATTCAACAAATATTTCAACACAGCAAACGGTTTTAAAAATGAATCACTGTCTACAAACTGACAATAGACGAAATGTCAGTTGTTCATGTTAACACGCTGAGTTGGACAAGGAAAATCTCATTCCTTTTTCATTAGTTTGAGAAAACGTTGTGAGTGTCTTTACTGTCTCGAACATCACTGGAGCCATTTTCAAGCACTAGGCAAGACGACCCCTGATCCAGCCCTTTCACTGTTCCACTGTCACAGAGAACTTCTTTGGTAGTATCTTCAGAGCAGGTGAATCTCCACACCAAACATACGGAAACAGCTTTCCAGTAAAGGTGTGTGTAAAGGTGTGTATGTGTGCATTAGAGTCAGAATCAGAGAATGACAGCTTTCCTCTGCTCCAGTCCAGAACCACTCGGATCCTCTGAGGCTGTCCTCTCAAAGACAGGACAATAGCCTTACCTGAAGGGTTGACTGCTGCATATTTATTATCATAAAAATGTATTCTCCATAATCCTGTGTCTATGTCTCCCTTTCTGTCTGCAGTCTCCTCACACAGGGCCAAGTCCCACATTTTGCTCTGTCCAACCTCCACATCCCAGCTGTGAGTCCCTGAGCTGAAGCCATTAAAGCCGAGGACAGAGCAACACTCGCTGATTCTCTCTGGATTATCAGGAAGCTGCTGCTGCTGTCCTTGTCTCACACATGTCAGATCTTCAGACAGCATAAGTCCTGGACCTGCAGTGTTCGGGTCCAGAATCACAGGACTGTAGGAGACCATGTCCTTCATCTTGTTCCAGATGTTGAAGCTCAGGTTGCTCAGGTGTTTGGCCACATTTATAAGATATCCTGAGGACAACTGTGGATTCCCCAGCAGGGGGTGCTGCTGGGCTCTTTCCACTGCAGCCTTGTAGTTTTTTAAAAACGAGATGTTTGCAGCTCTCAGCTCGTCCTCTGTGGCTCTGATTCTCTCTGAAAGAGCTGCTATGTCTCTGCTGAGAGCCTCCACCTCCTCCTTCATGCAACAACTCTTCTGCTCCTCTTCCTCCCTCAGTGCAGAGATTCTGGCTTCCTCTTCCTTGTCTAAAAACCGGTGAAGCATCCTAAACTGTTCCTTTATCTGCTTCTCTGTGTTTGCAGCCTGGGCCTTGATGTAGTTTCCTGTTTCATCCCAACTTTGTTTGACTTTTTTAAAGCTCTCCAGTCTATTTTTTGAGGACTCCAGTGATTCCAAGAGCTTGTCCCTGAGATCCTGTGCAGCTTCATCGATGGGTCTGAATGTGTGGCTGGCGTGTATTTTAGAGTCTCTACAGACGAGACAAGCAGGCTGCTGATGATCCAGGCAGAACAGTCTGAGTTTCTCAGAGTGTAGACTGCAGAGAGGCTCTGAGTTGGATGAAGCTCTCTGCAGTAAGAAGGCCTCACACAGGTTCTTTAACGCCAAGTTACAAGGTGGGTCTAACCTTAAAGATCTTTTCTTGCAGATCGGACATTCCTGGGCCTGTTTCTCTGTCCACCACCTCTGGAGACAGGCTTTACAGAAGCTGTGGCTACATTGCAGAACTACAGGATGTTTGAAGATGTCATGGCAGATAGAGCAGCACAGATCCTCCTCTAAACACGAAGCCATTTTCCACTGAGTGTAGCAAAAGTCACAACAGGCAGACAGGGCAACGGGTGCTTCCTTCCTTGTGACTTGCGTGTGTTCTAAATCTGCTGGCTGTGTTCCCAGGATGCAGCTCTCTTTTAGTCAATGCTGCTTCTGTTCCTCACAGTGAAAGTCAGCTCCGTTGTGTCTCAGTAGGATTTTCCATTGGGGCAAAGTCTGGTTGTTTTCTGCTTTGTTTGCATTGAGTTGAATTTAGGGCGGAGCTTGTAATTGGTTCCAAAGTTCAAATTAGGACAATAAAGTTGGATTAAGTTACACAAACTGTGAGCTCTGTCCATATATGGAAACTCTAGTTATGAAGTTCAGCCTTGTGGGAAAGTGTTAAAAAAGAGGGGCCTGCAAATCCATTAGGCCAAAAGGAGAAGCTGAATGTGAAGGTAAGCTGTGACGAAGTCATACAGGTGTGCTTCAGGTTGCTCTTACACCAAGACTGTTTAATTTGGGTGGTACTAACTCAAGTCAAATTGTAAAGTTAGTGTTGATTGTTTGCACTTGACAGCTGCTAGTCAAACTGTGGCGTAGATCATTGAAAGGTAGGTCACAGTTTGCTGGCAGAAATGAAGGAGCTTCACAAATAGCTACATGTGTTTTTATTTCCTCTCATCAGGCTGCTGTCTGTGGTAGAAATATGTCCAAGGTAAAGAACATCCAGTGTTTTCAGAGCAGGGGTGAATCTAGACTTTTTGGTTGGGGGGCTGAGACCCTGATTTGTGAAAGGGTGGAAATGAAGTTTGTGTGCACACAATTAACAGATCACCATGCATTATTATAATACTTAGCTTTAGGATTTAAATATACTTATAGATACTAACAAAATAAAACAAAGTAGTATTAAGAAATAAGTAGTTAAAATTTCCAAGTGGCATTTGCAGGTTCTTGTAGGTTTAACACATGCAAAGACTCTTAAAAAATAAGTTATTAAACAAAATGTAGTTTAGATTAGAGGGTGGACTTGAGAAAAGAAGACTATATCAGAGTTGGGTAGGTTTTATTCATTGTATGAATTTGTTTAAAGTGGATTTTAGAATTGCAAATGCCTTTGCAATTAAAAAGATACAGTACTTTTAGTGCCATTGACCATTTTTGTTCTTTTTTTTATCCTTCTAAAGGTATGTAGGCACCTGCACCGTTTTAAAAGTATTGATTTAGCACCCGTATCAGAAATCCATCTCTTTGTTTTTTCTTAAGTCCAAACTCCATTTTTGAAAGTAACATTTGGCTATAATTGAAAAATGTAAAAAATATGAGTCATGATTTGTTGCTAAGGAGATGGCGGTGGGTCCTGACGCTAGTTGAGAAGCACTGATTTAAAGGATAGGCAGTTCATTTTGTCCTCTTCTTGACACATCAGGGTGAGTCCATTATTGTTTCTCCTTTGTTTTCTTTTCAGAACAAAAGACGGCAAGCATCACACAGAGTACTTCTGTTGTAGATATGATTGACACTCTTTGGCCTGTCTCCCAGACCACGTGTGAACTCTCACACAGTCGAGACAGTAGTGGCAACAGCATACAATGACTGGTAGGGATTGCTCTTGTGAGGGGCAGTCTGTCGCCCAGACTGGACAAGATGTTTTTTTATTCGTTACATGGTTCCAAAATGAATGACAGAATCATGTGAGCTGGCCTTAAAGTTTACTCTGTATGCTACTTTTTCCATTTATTTATAAAGGCTGGTTGGGTCATTTTATTGGTGACTCAGAATTGTTGTTTCATTATGTATTCATCTCAGGTCAAATTTGCGTTCCTGTATTCCATGTATGCATTCACAAGCTGCAAGAAAATCTGACCAGTCAGGGAGCATTATCCTTAAGCATCACCTGATCTGTCTGCTTGTAAATGATGCCACCTGAACAAAAAAGTAGCGTAACTATTTCTGACTTAAGTTTGTGCTTTTTTTAAACTTGAGTTGAAAGAAAGTTAAAAACAAAGTCACTGAAGTGCTGAAGACCAACAACCCCCCCACACCCACACGGACATTTGAACTCTCCTTGAACAGAGGCACTTCTCTCACAAACTGCCAAACTCCCACAAGCCCTCCCTCCTCCTCTTTTCACACAAAGTCTCACGTACAGACACGCAAAGGGCAACGTTGTCAACCTTTTCACTCAGACACAGCGAGTGTTGTTTATGCCTCCTACAGCAGATTCAACGTCACACACGCACATACAAACACTGCAGACGGTCGCATTAAAACTATGCATTATTGATCCCACCCATTCTGGATTATAAAATATGAAAGTGTCAGGAAGTGAATATAAACCGTCCCTTTTGAATTCTTTATGAAGTTTGGTGCTCTGTGCAATTGGAGATAATGTACAAACTTGTCTAAAAAAAAGTTCAGCTGAAACTGAGAGACTTTTTTTCTTTTTTGCTAAGCTCCATCATGGTAAACATTTCTCTTCAGCTATCATGGTGTTACCTTCAAGCGCTGCTGGAAATGTTGTTATTATGAACAGAGAGCACCCAAAAGCAGACAATAGTAGTCCTGGGAAAATGGGAGTTTATAACAATCCCATAGTTGCCAGATTAAAGGCTAAGCACATAAAAGCCCTGCCAGGAAGTGCTGGTAAAAGTGATGAGCGCAACATCTTTTGGATAAAAAGGGTAAAAACAAAAACAAAAACATGCTCTTGATGTGCATTTCTTCCTCTTCCCTTTGCTGCTGCAGCAAAATGTAGATCCATGCTCTGATTTGCATAATTAAAGAGCAAAAGGAAAAAACTTTTGTTACAGAGTCGGACAAAATTTCAGGTCATTAAGTGTTTTAAAGATGGTGCATGTACTTGAGTTCATTTGGGCCCATCCAGCAGGAAACTCATGGAACTAAGAACTTTTGTTAATAGTGTTTTGTTTTTTTTCCCAGTTGTGATTTTCATTGTTACCAATAAGGACAGGGTGCATGCAGCATTTGGAGAAAAAGATCAGAGCCCAGCATCTTTATTTCAGAGAGCCTACACTTTTATTTGCAGCCGCTCTCAGTAGAGAATGTTTAAACTAGAATATCTAAGGCGATTGTGTTGTCATGGCAGCTTCTTTTCAAGCAACATGATATGTGGAGCAGGGCTTGTCACAATCAGAGACAGGCAAAACAAAAGGAGGGTTGTTTTGCCCGTCCGTCTGTCTATGCTACATGCAAAACAGTAATTATCATATTAGAAAGAGAAAGGCTGATTGTAGGTTTTAGATCTGCTAGATAAGGCTCTGTTAAGGAACAGCTCTTATTCCCATATAATCCTTATTTTAAAAAGCCTTAAACACATAACAAATTGGCAGGCTACTAAAAAAAAAACCCAAAAAATGAGCAGTTGGAGAAAATTTGGCTGTAATTTGGCTTACTTTTAAACAGGATTTTTTTAGGACAGTTACCACTGGAAAAAGATGATCTATTAAGAAATTTAAATGTATAATGTTCAGTAAATCAGGAGATCAATGTACACACAGAGGAAGTCATGCGCCGTGGCTGTACATCCCTGGCTTTCTTTCCAGAAATTGCGCCTGTGTTCATTGTTTAGCTCATCAAGAGATGCTAGGAAGACAGTTAGCAAAATGCAGTAAGAAAACTCAGTGGAGTGTTTAAGAAAAAGGCGTTCTGAGAGGAGGACATTGGAGGACAAACTTAGAATTAAAGAGCTTGGACCTGACCAGCCAGATATCAGGATGAAGCAACAAAGCTATGACTAATATTAAGAAATAAGTAAGTAAATCAATCAATAAATAGTAGTTTTGTGAGTTTAAGCATTTTTTGCTGCATTCACTAATGGTAAATATATTTTTGTAGTCAGTCACTTTTGAAGCAGTGGCTATCTGCAGCTTATGCCTGTCGTAAATTTTTCTATTTGACATAAACATTCACTCAGCTTTTTAACATGATTTTGTCATGTATTGAGTTGATAATGTGTGAGAAGTTAAAAATTTAAGTTGACTGTGATAAGCTACTTGTGGCTGCTGATGGCTCTTATTATAGCCATCTTATTTTTATATGTTCACCAACCAAACAAATGCAGATTTAAAAAAAAGGCATGTTAATATCATTTAACTCATGATATAGTAACATCTTTTGATATACCTTACATACATAACATATCAAATTGGGATTTTGTTGTAGCCCCCCTGAAGAAAAATGCACCAGCCACCACTGCTCCTCACATCACTATGTTACCTATGAGAAAAATAGCACATTAGTAAAATTACATACCAAAACCCTTGTTCCACTTATTAGATATGAAAATGACACGTCTGCTTCAGAAAGTGTGGATTAGTGTTGTTTTACAGCCTAACATGGACCATAAACTGTAACTGCAGCCAGATAATAAAACTAATAAAACTAACAAATGTCACATTTATTAACACATTTATTAGTCTTTAATATACTCACACTCTGAAAAACTGGGCAGAGGTGTACAACATTACCCCTTGGATGTTTACCCCATTTATAGATTTTTATGAATCAGACATGGTCAGTATAATCTAGCTTTTTTTTTTTTAAACAAACAAACAAACAAAAAACCTTGCTATAGTCAGGGTGAAAATAGATTTCTGCAAAGTAAGGTCAATTGAATAAGAATATGAAATCTATAATACGTGACTGTATAAATATTTATCCCCTTCAAGTAAGTATTTAGCAGACACACAGCCCTGATTCTGTGTGGGTATGTCTCAGTCAGGTTTGCACATCTGGACACTGCAACTTTATTCCATTCCTCTTTGAAAAAGTGATCAACTTCTGTCAGCCCTTTTCAAGACCAGCCACATATTTTACATTTGATTAAGGTCAGGGCTTTGACTCAGACTCCAGTACATTCACCTTGTTGTCTTCAAACCATTTCTATGTAGCTTTAGCTGTATACTTCGAGTCATTGTCTTCCTGTAAAATACATTTTCTCCCAAGCCAAGAGTGAATAAGATTATCCTCCATGATATTCCTATATTCTGCTCCATTCACTTTACCCTCTACCTTTACAAGACTTCCCAGGCTGTCTGCAAGCATCCCCACAGCATGATGCTGCCACCAATATGCTTCACAGTGGGGACGGTGTGTTTGTGGTGATGTGCAGCGCTTGGCACGTCTTGTCTGATGGCAAAAAAAATCATCGTTTTGGTCTCACCAGACCAAAAAACTTTCTTCCACTTGACCATGGAGTTCCACATGCCTTTTGGTGAACTCTAGTAGAGATTTAATATGACTTTTCTCAAGCACGCCTCTAACACACAAAGGTTTGACTGGCAACAGTTGCTGTATGTCTCTCCCATCTTAGCTGTCACTGACAATCTGTTTTCACTCTGACATTAAAGAGGTTTTTGTACTTTTTGTCCAAAAACCTAAATCATATTAGCCATGGTTAATCTTTAAAATCAATAACAAGGTAAAATATCCAAAATGGTGAATACTTTTTTATAGGCATTGTAATTGCTGCACAGTGGATTCAAAGAAAACTCCCAAACGTGAGCTTATGATCTTATAATTTACCATGATGCTGCTCTTGCTTTCATCCAAAATGTTGACCTTATAAAGATAATTCAACAGTGCATACTGTCCTTTCTGCCATCTTACCAGAGGGAAGCACTCGGGACATACTGGCCCACTGCTACACAAGTAAGAGAGAAACAGAAATAGTGATGTTTGTTTTCTTTCTTTTTAGTGGCCAATGAGGGAGTTTTTTCACTAATTGATTATTTTTGTGAAAAAGGTCAGTCATAATGGAGGACTTGATCCGTAAAATAATGCAGTATGTTACTCATAACGACAATTAAGTAATATATGCACTCAAACAGATTACTTTGTATTACCTGTAACCCTGGGTATAACATTACAGTATGTAACTGAGACTTCAAAAACATACTCAACAAGCCAATTGATGATGTCACAAGTTAACAGGTATGCTTAAATCAGATTTAAAAATGGAAATGAAGCAACAAGCTTCCCAATTGAGATATTTTAAGGGGAAAAGTTCTCCTACACTTTTGTAACAGTGAAGCATCCTTCACAAACACACACAGTACACAAACACCTTCTGCATGACTTATCCACTCACATGGAGGGATCATTATAACATGTCCCTGGGATAGATGTGGGCTCTCTCTTATATATGTGTGTATATGTGTCTGATTGACAGCTCCGCTCTGCTGCTCGGCTCCACTCTCCTGTGACTTTGCCTGCGAATGAACTGTCAGACATTTGAAAGGCAGACAGACTCCCAAGGCAAACACTGACTGGAGGTTTGACGACAATTATATTTCATCACCAACCTTCTTTATTATTATAATTTTCCGCTTGCCCCCTAAAAATATTGTGTAACCGATTCCCAGGTTGTTCCTGCAATTGCCTGTCGCTGCTGTCATGTAGCAAGTTCTCATCACTCCCAGATTTCTTTCATGAACTTTTCCTCAGAGATTCAGGTCATATTTAGAGGAAATGTTTGGCCTGATGAAGAGATGGAACATGGAAGAAAAATCACTGAAGCCAAGGTGTCTTAATTAGTCTCTTATTTTTGAAAGATCAGTCAGCTTGAGGCTGTGAGGTCCTAATAAAAACAAGATGTGCAGATGAGTACAGCCATAATAAGTCTGTGTAATGATATGGAATGAAACTTGCTATAGGGCTAAGGACAAACCTGCTAAGGCTCTGGACATTTTTGGGCTGACAAGCCTTTTTCAATGTTGCATGGAGGTGTAGGATGCCTGTGGAGTGGTGGCTCCCATATCTAAGGGCTTTTTTAAATTACTGGGGTATCACACTACCCAGCCTCTTGGAGAAAACTTACTCCAGGGGGCTTTAAAGGAGACTGACCAACTGTCAAACCTCAGGTACAGGAAGAACAATGTGCATTTTGTCCTTCGAGGACAGTGGACCAGCTCTTTACTCTCATAGGATTTATTGATGGAGCATGGGAGTTTTCTCAACCAGTCTACATGTGTTTTGTGGACTTGAAAAGGGCTTATCATGTCCTTAGGGGGTCATGTTGGGGGTACTGCAGGGATATGGGGCACCGGGGCTAGAGTTGCTGCTGATCTATGCTGAAAGGAGCCAGTTGAGGTGGTCGAGGCATCTGATCAGGATACCCTCGGTCACCTGCCTGTGGAGGTCTTTCGGGCAGGCCCAACTAAGAAAGGACCCGGTTAACCCGGCACTCTCTGGAGGGATTGTGTATTGCATCTAGCCTGGGGGCGCCTTGGAATCCCTTAGGAAGAGCTGGAAAACATTCCCGGGGTGAGAGATGTTTGGGTTGGCTTACTTCGCCTGCTGCCACCAAGACCTGACCACGTATAAGACCTGACCTGAAATGCATGTCTCACATGCAAAGAATCTAGAGAATAGACAGCTTGCTTATTTTTTCCATGAGGCGCATGTATCTCTTTGACAAAATAGACAGGAAAATGATAAATAGAGGGCTATATCTACCTTATTTTTTTTAGCATATATTTGCATCACTATCAGTAGAATATGTTACAGGCAAGACAACACACTCCTGGTTTGTGCTTTTTAAAGTAAAAGCCTAGTTTAGCATTGAGAGCATTTCGAATTTTTGCTGCCTCAGTTCGGCTCTACAATGAATCGAGTCACTTGTAGGAAGATTTATTGAGGTAAAACTTATGACAGAAGAGAAATCCAGCCAACACACAGCACATACAGTACATGCCTGGACATGCGCAGCAGCTACAAGCAGAAAAACATGGTGCCAGTCTGAAATGGATGGAAGACCCTTTTTGCTGCAGCAGGACCTGTGGTAGGCAAACAATAAACCACCCATTTTCTAATACACTCTTGGATATGGAATTTTGGTGACCAAATATTGATTGTCATGTTTCGTTTGACTTTTCCTCTTTACTCTGATATTCTGACTCCCACAGCACAGGAGTCCTGTTTGTCCTCAGAGCTTTCAGTCATGGTTTCCCTACAGCAGGAAATAATCAATTAAAGCTAAACTTCTAATGTTTTCATTGACAGAAACTATGTAAGCAAACAAAACAAAAAAACACATATTTTTTGACTTGATTAGAATCAGAATCAAGTTTGATTGCAAAGTACATTTTCATCTGCAAGGATCAGCTCCACATTTATTCTCTGCCCTGTGTCCCATGTGCAAACATGGAGGAGGCAGGCTTTATGACATAAATTGCAGTGACCCACCAAAGGGAGAAATATTATTTAGTCCATCTTTCATACAGACTACGGCATGTGTGACATTTTTCAGATTTAGAGGGAATCCTAAGAGAAACAACGTTGACTCTTCACAACACTGATTGTTCTCAGTCCAGGTTAGAAAATGTGTCCAGGAAGCCATCTGTCATCACCCTTTCTCATTAACACTTCAACTAATGCAGGAAGCAGTCACTTAATTATCTCCTCGGATGTCTCAGCAGCGGCTCACATCCTTCTCTGCACACACTGAGGTTTCAGACTCTTCATATCGCTGCATCAGAGGGAGAAACTTGTCTCTGCTCTGCTTCTATATTCAGACATTTAGCTTTACTTTGACAGCTCAGTCACTGTACAGAGATGACCGCTGGTAGACTGTTCAACTGAAACAGCCGCTATATACAACACTGTTATAGACAAAGAATACATTCGTTTTTGACTTAATTCAAAGAGTAAATGACATTTGGAGTGCTAATAAAAATTATTCATGCCCTTGGATAGTTCATCCTTTAATTGAATCTATAAATCAATCACTGTCAATGTAATGTGGCTTTTTTGACAATAACATGACAAAACAAAACCTCTTTGATGTCAAAGTGAAAACCGATTTCTACAACCAATATTATCTATTACCCTTCAACTAAAAATCTTAGTCAGAAGATTGTTAGCTTTTTCATAGGCTACTATATATTTTAGTGTTTTCGGCCTAAACAGCCCATTCATACATTTCAGTCAAGCGACAGAAAAACAGACATATTACTTTAAAGTGCATGTTTTTGTCATGTTGGACTCTCATTGCTAAAATCAAAATGTTTGATTTAAAACTTAACTTCTGTGATATTTAAGTACTGATACATAAACAGTAGAGGAGAGTCCCCCCTTACACAGCTGCCAGGATGACAGTCTAAAGAAGTTTAACAAAAGAGTGGACAGTTTTATATATTTACAATGTGTTTTGGTCAGTAAAGGCAGTGAAGAGCAAGAAATTCTTAATCATAGGAGGATGCCAATTAACTAATATTATTCACATTACTTAATGGTGGTATCAGGGTAACTTTCAGCTGTCGCTGCCACTGTAATGTTAGGTAAAAGACAGTCCCCAGGTTCTTATCTGATTATTGTGTTTAACCTGCAAATTTCACGCTCTCCTGTGCCATGTTGTTGGTGTGCAACGTTTTGTTTCTTCCAGTGACATGCACCCATGTCTACTAGATGAGTTTCTGGAGCAGTTTGATGTGGAGTGCAGCCCTGAGCAGCTGGAGATGAGAGATCACAAGATCACAGGGTAAGTAAGAGTTCCTGCAGGAAGAGTATGTAAATAACAGATAACCTTACCTTGAATCCTGTGGTTTTCCACTTTAAAAGTGAACTTTTCTTCATCCGTTGCATTAGTATGACCTCTGTGACCCTTTGACCAAATGACGACCTGCCTCTGACACAGGATGAGACATAATGCTGATATTGTGATAAGATTTACTATCAGGGGTCTGTGCATCGTGTTGTATTTTGAAGTAGACCATACTTTCATGTTCTTCCTTCTGTTAGGGATTAGTGTGTTTTGTCACCGGCCTCCATTGCAGGAAATAGACCTGGTTTGCACAGCATTTAAGCTGTGACTTTTGACTTATTTGCA
The DNA here is from genome assembly GCF_018320785.1 of Cheilinus undulatus. Taxonomy (NCBI): domain Eukaryota; kingdom Metazoa; phylum Chordata; class Actinopteri; order Labriformes; family Labridae; genus Cheilinus; species Cheilinus undulatus. The sequence goes on along the minus strand of NC_054874.1, from coordinate 27,578,645 downwards.
AAGTTTTAGAGCTTGAATTTTATTGTGGAACTTTAACAAAGCATCGCACTGTTTGGCTTCAAACTCTATACAATGCACTTATAAAAGCTCTTTTGTCATTCCAGCTCAATCCATCATCTGTACCTGCTGCCATGTAGGTAATCAGTGGATTTTTGTGTGAACTGTTTTTCTTTCAACCACAATAACCCCACATTAGTCAGGCTAGAGTTTCATATTATAACATCACACTAGAACTTGAAAAAATCAGGAAAGAAACTGTCAGTATACTGACCGTATTATTAAGCAATTCAAGTTTTAATATCAGAAAAAAAACGTAAAACTCCCAACATGACAGAGGCAGCATACTCAGCCAGAAGCTTTTGCTGGAAATCAAACACACCTCTATCATGAAATACATATTTTTTCAATACCAGCACAGCATGAATTTGACATGCTGCTGTTTGAGTAGTATAAAAAGGGATAAAATATTAAGTTACAGTGAAGTTTGTTGAACTTTTTCTTCCTCATGTTTGCAGGAGGTTGCATCAATCCCCTTTCATGGCGTCCAACTTCATCCCTTTTCTCCCTGAGAGGGATGATCTATTTTTATAACTGATTTAATCTTTGATCTGCCGTGTAGGAAACTTTGATCTGTCATCTCTCTTTGTTATGTCGATGAGACACTTTTCCTACGCTGTGAGCAAAGACACATTTCTCCATGTCTGACTTGTCCTGGATCACTGGGAGGCAAAATTTAACCTGATAGTTGATCAAATATAATCTAAACTGTGTTTCTCTTTCTTCGGTTTGTCTGGTCGATCAAAGATGCAAAATAAAGCTAAACTTTCTGTCCTTTTAAATATTTTGTTCAATTTTCTAATACAGTGGCTGATTTTATTCTAATTCTTCAGCCAGCTCTTTAGATTATGCCTACACAATAACACAGTCAGACCTGCATCCACACCCACACAGAGAGAGCGCTGCACCTCTCTGCTGTTTCAGCAGATCCCATTTTTGCCTTTTCCCCCTCTGGTACACTCTGAGAAAAATACAAAGAGGGGAGGGGATCAAGAGGGGATCTCCTTGCTCCCTTTTATGCCTCCAAAACATCACAGGGGTGTAAATATCACAGCTTTCAGGGCTTTTTGAATCAGGCTCTTGAAAGCAGGTGTCCAACACATTTGGTCAGACTAGTTCAGGTCTTATGGACTTACACTAAACAGGGGCTGAATATTTTTGGGACTTATCTGTTTTGGTTTTTAGAAGGATAAGAGTTATGCATATGTAACTGTTTGATAAAATGACACAAATAAATGAATACAAAAATTGATAAATGCTGGTTAAAAACACAGTAATAACTTCATTGGTTTAAATCTACCTATTTATTAAAAGTTGATACTATTTACAAGCTTCATTAGCGTCTAGTCAGAGTGACTAAACACACGATCTAGTCAGCATGTACAGCTTAGGTGTGAACTAGCTACAGTGGCTGCTACAGATGCCAATGTTTATTGGAGCCAGAAGGCCAACCAAATTCATGCCAACTAAGAGGAGAGCAAAAAAAAAAAAAAAAAAAAACTTTCCGCTTGGAAAAGCTTTCAGCGTGGTTCTTTGCTCCTCTTGTAATAAAGAAATTTTGTCCAGTTCTGATAAAACTATACTAAAGCTACATCCGAGCTAATTGCTACATCTGTGGCAGTCATAGCTTGGGACCCTAATGCCAAGTTGTGTTGCATTATATGGCGCGGTGGCAATACGGTAGAAAACAAAGGTAAAAAGTGAGACTGATGTAGCGCTAAGATCTTTCTTTGGCAGAAAGAGAAGCTGCTTCTTGTTTTTATCCTCCCAACCTCCCAACAAACAAACTCCCTGAATACTGAAAGTCTGCTGCAACCATGAGCTCATAAATTTAGGGTTAAAACATTTCTGTTTATTATGGATTTTCACAAACTTTGTCAAAGTTATTATAAGTTAGCTATCTTGCTTTGATTCTTGCTTTGATGTAATAATTTAACATGCAAATTTGTTGTAGCAATGATAAACTGTCATGTTTGATATATATCGTTTCTTGTCTTTCTTTAGTGTCTTTCTAATGCAGTTTCTAACAACACATTATTCCTATCAAAACCTAATGTGAAAGCTATAGATGCAAGCATTTTCAACATTTTACTGGCAAATCAAAGACACGTGCCTGAATGAATTCACCTCTACTGTTCAAAATAGTGGCAGCAGTCTGCATAAGTGGAAGGAAGACAGTAATTTTCTTTCTTTCTATTTTTTTTTGGTCTTTTGGAGCGGGATCTCGGGGGACCAACGCAAAAAAAAAAAAAAAAAAAAATTTCTGCAGGTCTTGGACCACCAATTTTTGTATGGAAAGCGAGTGTTCGACTGACGTCACACAGGGTTTGTTCAGTTCTTTCTGCAGTCTATGTTACAGTCACAGGCTTCATTTTGCTCACAGGAACATTCAAAGATATCTATGAAGAAAAAAAACCATGATTCATCAAACTTGACTTCACCCTGTCATCTTTTGGGTTTTCTAGCACTCTGCTTTATCATTTATTTATTTATTTATTTTCTTTTGTTTTTAATCATTTAACCTCGCCTTTTGCTCTGCTCTTCCTTGATTACCCACAGGTAAACGGTTTCCGTTGTGTGCCTTGTTTCAGCTGTCTGTTGTGTTTTAATCCTCATGTATAATCTTTTAGACCTAGCCTTTGGCCTGAACTTGTTTTTTTGTTTGTTTGCTGAATATTTGTCTTGTTGAATTCCAGCTTTGAGCTGGTTAAAGAAGGGTCTTTCTGAGCATCCCTACCCCAGTCAGCATTGGTCGCCATTGTGTCGGTCATTGTGTCACACAAGTTTATAATTTCATTTTTTAAACAGTAGCTTAACGGCCCAAATTAGGAGCAAACAATGCAATTCAAGAAGAATATTTTACAGATTTAGTTATTACCAACATTTAAAACTGAAGGTTGTTTATTCTGTATAATTTTTTTGTGTTCTTGTTTATATTAGAAAAAAACTACCCTAAATAACTTTCATCTCTTTGTAGCTTAAAGTGAATTGCAGGCCTTGTTGTCAGAGTTTTTGCTGCTTGTGGCTTCACTTGTCTCCTCCTGCATAAAGCATGACATGTATATTGTATAATATGAAATATGAATTGAGAAAAAGGCTGTTATGTGTTTTGTATTCTGTCTTAGTGCAGCTATCTGACATATCTCAGTTGAAGGAAATCTACATCTCTCATATCCTCTGACATTTGTTGAGAGCTTTTAACCCAAGGATAAAACTCAGAGCTGAAAATGAAGAGGTTAGACTGTGTGATAGTTTTGTTGTAACTCAAGCTCTGGAGCCCAGAATATCTGACGAACAGTTTGTAGTTTTAAAAAGCGATCTGAAGATGTCTCTATATGGAGCTGAGCGACACAGCTGTCACTCTCAGCTCTTTGTGCGGAAACGATGCCTGCTGAGGTTGTACAGTCACTTCTTCAGTCAGATGAAGAATTGTTTAGAATCACAGGGGGAACTTATGAACCATCTAAAGGGAATTTTTAAAATTTGATACCATTTCACGCATTATATTTACAATACATGAACAGTTGCAGAGTAACAGAGCGCAGTAATATCCCATATTTTTAATTTTATATTGCAAACATTCTTGTGCTGCTGTCCTGGTCAGGAGCCTTTCTTAAAGAGCTTTTTATATCTCAAGTGGATACTCATGGTTAAATAAAGGTTAAATAAGCCAGCCAATGTTCATGCATATCCATTATACCCACTGATTTAGAGGGTGCAGCTGAGCTAAAAATCACTGTAAGCATAACAGGTTAATAAAATGTCATCTTTTAGTCTCTGCCTCCCTTTCTCTACCTCTACAGTTTTTCTCCTGTAACCTTTATATTATTTATCATTAATTCTGAATGCAAACAAGGTTGTTTTCTAACAAGCTCAACCCTGAAATATGTATAGAGGGTATGGCATCAGAGTCAGCATGAGTCTTGGCATTTCTGGCTGCTGAGTGGCAGAAAGCACACACTGTTGAATGGAACCAGTAAGAAATAAACAGTAAAGAATTTTCCATCATTATTTCATGATGACGACCGTTGTGGCCAGTAGGGATCCTCAGCTGATGTAAAATGTTCACAGTAAGTTTGGAGCCATAACGTTATATTAATGAAGCCATGCTGTAACAGTGGCTCATTCTGTATCATATCAATGAGCTTACATGCATTCAGCTAGTCATAAATTTAGTCCAGCTATCGCTTCATTACCCCTCATGTTTTTACCTCAAGGGGAAGTAAGGCTGTAAATGAATCTCAGCAGATCAATCATGCTGTAAAGGAATGAAATCTAAAATGACAAGACTCCATGGACAACAGATTATGATTTCATTCTTGGTAAAACCCTGCAAAGTCCAATGACTATTTATATATTTTACAGTGAAAGATGAAAAATAGATTTTCCATAGATATTTATCATAATATGAATAAATCTAATTTCCAATTTGCAAGTTCCTTATTTCCACATATGTTTCATTGAGGCTGATTCAGAATACACTAATTTAGAACGATTTTCCCCAAAAGTCCTCATTGCTGCCCACTGTTAAACATTTGGCTTAAATATGAATGTTTTTCAGATGATTAATGATGCATCCACAACCACAACGACCCCAGTTTGATTAGAATGTATGGTGTCATTATTGCTGAAGAACTCAAGAGTGGATTTTAACATTTGAGGGTATGACTTATTGATCAGGTTTTCATTGAGGGTATCTCTGCACTGTCCAGTAAAAAACACCCCCACAGCATGATGCTGCCATCACTGTTGGGAGGGTATTGGGCAGGTGATGAACGGTGCCTGGTTTCCTTCACACGTAACATTTATATTTGAGGCCAAATAGTTCAATCTTGGTTTCATCAGATTGGAGAGTCTTGTTTCTCACAGTCTGAGACTCCCTCAGGTGCTTCCTTGCAAACTCCAAGTAGACTTTCATGTGTTTTACACTGAGGAGAGGCTTCCATCTAGCCACTCTGTGATTGTTGTCCTTTTGGAACTTTGTCCCATCTCAACACAGGAGGATCTCTGGAGCTCAGTCAGAGTGACCATAGAGTCCTTGTTGTGCCAAACTTCTTACATTTGAGAATTATGATTGCCACTGTGCTCTTGGGAATCTTCAGGGTAGCAGAATTTTTCTCAAGCTGATGCCGGTGGGGGGAGAAGAGCAAACACATCTTTTCTGCCAATAAAAGCATTCAGTGCAGTTCTGGATATGGCTGCAGACTGCCACTCTCAGAAGCCCCCTTCTGCAGACCAACACTCTGAGACGCCACTTTTGTCAGTTATGCCATTGGAGGCTAGCTTTTGCTATGCTAGCAGCATAGTATGTTTTCAATCAATATCATTCTTATTATTATAGATAGAATATCTTGTATCAAACTCCCCCTCTGAGCCCACCTGTGCAGCCAACACAGTGCCAGTGTCTGTGTAGGATTTCTTCCGATCTCTGGGATTCACTGATTAGATTTTTATGCACAAAGGTCAAAGGTTCATTAATAGACATTCAAACCTGTTTTCCTCTATCTTAAAAGTTTGTTTTTTGGCTCAGATAAGGAGCTTTAATCCCTTTTTTTGCAGAGGAACAGAGAAAAAGATACTGTCCCATGTTATTATGTTCTACATGGGGTTAGCTCTCGTCTGTTAGATGCAGACATCCAGTGCGCTCGTACGCTCGTCCAGTACGTTTCTATTAACTATAACTTGACCTGTTTGGTGAGGCTGAAGACAACTCTGTGATTCTTGTGTTTTATTTTGTATTTATGAACTTATTCACTTTGTTTTTGCATCCTTAAACCGGATCTGATTTAATCATATATACTGTATAATGATTGTATTTCTATACTTGAGGAATTTGCTGAGGCAGGACTTTTAGAGCTGAACTGAGCCATACTATCATTGTCCCATACTATCTGGAAACGTTATAGGCACACAACAGGGACAAAAGGCTGAAGTGACACTGCAAATATTAAATATCACAGCAGTGAAGTCAGCAGCGACAGCATTACAGTTTGTTTTCTGAAGTGTAAGTGAGGCTAAAGTTCTGTATTTTGCTGGTGTCAGTGTTTCAGCAAGGCTTAACATGAACTCCCATCTAATCCTGATGAAAAGCTGACAACACTTTTTTATTTTTTGTTGCCTTGTAATCAAAATTCATGTTTGACTCAAGATGAGTTGACAGCAAACAAGTCTAAGCTACAGTTCCTAATAGTTTCTCTGTCAACTGTTTGACTGTTGCTGAGATTTTTCAGCACACGCTGCGTTAAAGCTGACTGCTGTCTTTGTCTCTGCAGAGGGCTCAGACAGACTCAGCTCCGTGAGGAGAGGAGGAGAGGACTCAGGAACTCTGTGCAAAGTCAGAGAGGAAAAAAACTGACAGAATAGCTTCTGATTGAACAAACTAACATTTCAGAGACTGACAAGATGCTCATCTGTTTGATAAAGATGAAGCTTTTAATGGTTGGATGAGAGACGTGTGATTCTAGATGAAGCATCATTTGGAGCTGTAATTAATTCAGGCTTTCTAGATTAGAATTTGGCTCATTTTCTAGACCTTTCCAGGACATTTAGTTTCAGATATTGTCTCATTCCTCTCAAGAGGAGACCTATAACACATCAGAGCTGGTGTCAGGGAGAAAAGGATGACAAGGACACAATCCTTCATCTCTTTTGAGTGACTCTCCTCACTATTCTCTATGGAGATAACATGAGGTAAATAAGAAATGAGCCAAAACAAATTAATGATATACCTCTTAAGCAGGGATTCTCAATGGTGGGGAGGGACCCAGAAATTGGTTGCAAAGCTGTTTTCAGTTGGCCGCAACTTTCTGCCTAGAAAAAATATGGTGGCAGTAGTCTATGTAATACTAATATTGGATATACAGTTCTTAAAAAATTATTAGACCACCTGTCATATTTTATTGTTTGTCATATATTGTTTTCTGCTTGATAATGTGGAAATTCATAAGGAAATTCCTGGAGAATGGGCAAAAATGTACATGCTATTATGGGAAAATTGTGTGCAAAAATGCATGTATTTGTGGTTCTGAGATTGTAACCTTGTTTAGTGTAAACATGAATCACATTGGTATTTTCTCAAGTAAATGTAATATTCTTCTATGCAATAATAATTGCAGGGTAAAATGTCCTTTATAATAAGTATGTTGCTATTGTTCGACAGAGAATCAGGGGAATCTTATATAAGATGAAGAATTTCAGTATGGGATCCTGTGTTTATCTGTGGACCATGTTTCTTGGATCACCAGCGCATGTCTGATATCTTTGACAAAGCAAACAGCTTGAAAATCGATTCTTTTTTCAGTGAGTTTTCAGATTTTTAATCATGGTCATTGTCCTACATTGACTCGGCCTTTTGCATATGCTGCCCTGCACAACACATTCTCTCCAATGAAAGCCAGGGGTCCTGGTGACATCTATGTATTATTATCTATGGGCACTATGGTTAGCTTCTAGAAGGAAAAAAGTAAGAGGCTACAATTTATGATTCAATAGTTATCTAACTTTTAATAAACTTTGTCACTTTTTGTCGTATATGACAACACTGGTATTGGATCAGTGCATAGGCACGTCCACCTGCTGATACCAAAACCTGCATTTTCAGGAGCATCAGATGTATTTCGGATATCGGGAATGGAACAGCTCTAGCGTAAAGGCTTGAAGTTTGTCATGATAATGCTAAGTTTTACTGTCCCTCAGGGCACCATACAATCTGGAAGTGTTATTTGATTTTATTTTGAAAGTTTTAGCACGTATTTTCATCCTTAAAATGATGCCGTCTGACATTGGTGGTCTGCAGAGGCAGGGGTCTGAGTGCAGCTGTCTGCAGACACTACTGCTTTAGCTACATCAGAGCTAATCCCTTCACTGGTTGCCTTGCTTACTGGCTTGGACTAAAGATAAACCACACTTGCAGCTACTGCCTTGCTCTCCTCAAATGACGCTGATTTGACCAGTCATTCTCAGTCTGGGCACAAACGTTTCAGATTGGAGCTTTGCAAGATGGATCTGCCTGATAACAGACATGAAATCTGTCCAATCCATCAGCTTTGCAAGGACGTTTGAGGGACATTTTTTCCACACAGGTATTTTTCTTCATTTTTCAATACTGCAAATTTTAGAGCCATAGTCATTAAGCTTGACACTGTATTTTAGCAGATTGAAGACGTATGGCTAGAGTGGAATATTTCTTCCTTTGTGTGACATATCATATAACGTGGAAAGCATCATCTGATTTTTCATATTTTTCTGCATATACTTTCACTACAATAACTGGCATTCCAGCTGTAAATCTGTTTTATTTATTGTTGTATCTGTCTTTTTTGACTTTATCAGTCTCTGTCTTTCTATCTCTCCCTCTATCTACTCTCTAAACCCATCATTAACTCTGCATGTGTGGCACCCTGGTTATTTGTATCAGTAGGACAATGCCCAGGATAATTGTTAATCAGTTCCTGTTTTCATATTGGTCCCCCCTCTATGATTTTTCTGGTTAAATTTAACTTATTTAGTTGTTCTTTGTCGCTTTAGACAGGAAAAACTCACTAATGTACCTGCAGGGTGATATCCATTTTGGCCAGTAGTAGTTGTATCGCATTTGACAGTCTGCAAAAAAAAAAAAGGACAAAGACAAAAAAACACTAGATGCAAGACTGTCTTTTTGTTGTTTGCAGGTGAGAGATAAGTGCACAAGTGCCATACACATTTAGATAGAGTTTATCTTAGGGATGCACAATGTTGGATTTTTGCTGATAGAACGATTTTTTACAGCTTTATTTTAGCCGATATGGATATCAATATTTGAATATGTTTTATTTAACTAAAAAGTCACTCCTTCAAACACAATTTGAGGATGAAAAATAAAACATTTTTTGTCCTTAAAACACACACAAGTTTGAAGAATGAGGATAAATTAAGAAAAAGACCTCAACTGACATAGTTCTGTTGGTTCAGCCTAAAACTCCACTCATTTATAAGAATATATGGCCAAAATTTACAGATATGCTGATATTGACAGCCAAAATATCAGATGTAAATATCAGCAGTAATTTTGATATGCTGATATGCTCTTTCCTAGCTGATTTCTGCCGATACTGATATACGGCTGACAATATCGTGCATCCCTAGTTTATCTTGATGAGCGAAGTAAATTTAAATGTTACACACAGTTTTTGTCATAAAATGAAGACTAATCAGCCCTAGCATCCAAAGCTAATTTCTGCATGTGTCGTGCGCTAGCTGTGTTTAGCATATGTTAAAGCTGCAGTTGGTAACTTTTTGGCAAACATCACTCTGGGTAGAGAGTTTGAACATCAACACAGCCTCTCCAAACTATAGACTGTAGAAAGAATTGGACAAACCCTGTGTGACGTCAGTTGTCTGCTTACAATAGGCGGAGTAAAACGGCTTTTGAAGCCAATCTGTGGATGCTTCCATATTGAAATCGCGGTCTCAACCGAACTTTGGATCAACCTAACGGCCCCCCACCAAGTGCAAATTCCTGTCAGCCTGCTAGATAGCATTCTGGTTGACAGGAATAAAGCCTCTGCCTGCCGACTATCTGTCAATCAAATGAGACGCGCCAATCAGCGTGAAGTGAGGTTTATCCTAAATATAATCCAAACGATCGTGGTACAAAAAAAATTCACCCCCCGTACAGTGAGAGCACAATAAGACACTAGCTAATGAGACAAGTTTGGTGTTTTGAACCAGGCTGTAAACCAGTTTATTTTGTGTCTCAAAACCGGCTGTTTAACATGTGTGCAGACAGAACTTCCGGTTTTCCTGCAGCCAGTCTCAAGTGGACAGTCGTGGTACAGCAATTTTTTGTACTTCCGCATTGGCTTCATTTTTTAGGACCAGAGGTTGCCGCTTGCTCCAAACCAGATTTTCTCTAAGTTCACTCGCCCACTCCTGTGAGCCCCTCTCACAAGCTTGCACTCGAGATTTACACGGCACCGCACAGATATCAACAGAACAACCGAAGATTACGGCTGTACTGGTCTCTGAGGTAAGAATAAATGTCCAATAATAATAAAATTTGAGGATTACTATGTTAATAAGGGTCTTACATTCTGCTATTTCAAACTTAAAATTTGTCAAAAACAAAGCTCTGGTATCTTATATCAGCCAAACAAGTGAGCATCGGTTATACTTGGACGAAGCTAGCAGTTAGCCAGCTAGTTAGCACTACTGAAGCTACAAACAACACAGTATAGATTGACAAATACAAGCGAGCTCTGAATAATGAAACTATCTTTTCTTTTCAGTATGGGCAAGAAGAAAGAATCGACTCCAGGCTAATAGCCAGGTCCATCCACAGCTGGACCGGTCAGGCAAGGTTGAGCAGGCCCTTCAAGAGCAGCGCGGGCACGACGTAGGCCCCTGAGGCGAGGCCGTGGACGGATGTGGATGTGGAGGGGCAGCAACCTACAGTCCTGATAATAAAAAGGATAAAGATCTCAAAGAGATTAAGCCTCTACAAGCTAAATTATGGCAGATGCGTGCGTATGAATTCTGTATGTATACTTTCCCAATATGAAAATGATTAATTTTTCAAGTTAGCTTAGTTTTATCCCATTAGTAAAGAAGCACTAGATGCTGATTCTCAAACAAGACTGTCTTTCTGTTATGCTTGCAGTTCTCAAGGATGTACATAAAACCCTCCTTTTCTTATGGAACCACATTACCATTACTCAGTATGTGTAACAGATACTGCTGTTCAACACAAGCCTGCCTCTGCTCAAGATTCCTGCTGGTTTAAAGGACATTTTCCATGCCACTATTACTTTGTTAAATGTTACCAAATAATGTGCTAAGGGTGAATTAATTTTGGGTCATTATTGGTAATTTAGCAAAGTGTATGTTCCAGATCTTTTTTGTAGATTATCTAACATTTGTACAGAATTGCAGCTTTACAAATAAAGATAAAGAAAAACAGACAGTTCACAATATCCCCAGTTTATATATTGGAGCAACATATCAGCCGGTGATATTTTTTTCTCTATTAGTACATGTCTTCAAAAAATCTATGTTACTGAAGTACTTGTAGTTGTTCCAGAGCTGTATGTTCTCAGTTTAATGTTCTGCCTCCATACTATGTGTAAATATCTCCTGTTAGACATTTAAACCCTTTTTTTAAATCAGTGTCAAACAGCACATCCATTTGTCATCATGATCTTTATCAAAAGGGTAATACAGCAGTTTCCATGAAGGATACAGCTGCCTGTCGAGTATCAAATTCAAAGAACATCTGCAACATCTGTGGCTGCTATAGATATTCCACACCATGATTATCACATTAAAAATCAGCTCTGCAAAGTTCTCTGATCTGGTGTGCACTAGAAACAGTTCAGCATAGGTTTAAGGTTTGTGTAAACTTTTATTTTTCCTCAAGCCTTGCAGAGAAGAGGCATGGCTCATATACTCCAATGAAAGCATGGCATTTTCAGCTGCAACAAGTTTTATAGCAGAAAAGTCCCTAAAAAAAAATCTCTCACCTTTCCTGCAGCATAATTCATTTTTCTGTTGTCACCTGTGTTGAGATGTTTGGCCCAAAATATAACCAAATATGCTCCAAGGGACTACTTTGAAATCCTTACAGAGTTTGATATTCAGAAGATTTATCTTTGGCTTGAAATATGTTTGGCTCCAGGTTTGCAGAAGCTGTAGTGTGATTAAATGCCTTCCGTCTGGGATGTTTCCTCATCTATCAGTGTGGTCATCAATCTGTCTGTCTGTCCTGTTGTCTGCTCTCCTTCTGATACCTCCTGTTTGTCTTTGCCTGCCTCTCTCTCAGGACTGAACAATGACAGGTTGAAATTTTCAACCTGTCAAACAAAGATGTTTCAGAAGACTAAACGACAACATGCCGTTGGGCACCAAACACATCAGTCAGTCGTGAAAGTACAGACACTCATGCACACAAGGCACACTGAAAATATTGATTAAGCAGTATTATGGCTTCAAGATGGAAAAAACAGTAGCCTACCTATTCCCAGAGTGGATGTTCTGTAACCCCTGAGGTTTTGAACAAGTTTCTTGGCACAAAACCTTGTGTTTAGGGAGTGGTTGAACGTAGAGATTCAGCTCATGAAAAGGGCTGAGGGGGAGGGAGGGTTAGACACGCCCACTCCCTCCTTCCTGCTGTCCCTCACCAGCCACAACATGGTTCAGTCTATGCTGCTTTTCGGATTTTGAAAAGATGCAAGTGGGACTGAGAATGTGTGAATGTTATATGGTGATGTAGAAGACATAAGTCATAAGTGTATTTTCTGCTTTCCTCCCACTTCTCTTCCTCATCATCACCACGAGCATACCCACTATTAAAAGGTGAGATATTAACACCCCGGTGACATTTAGACTTCACTATAATGTAATGGAGGGATCAAGTAGGGGAGAGCAGCCCCATGTGTTTGTGCATGTCTGACTATGTGTGTGTCTGTGAAGCTTTGTCATGTTCCCTCATGACCTAGCAAAGCATTCAAGCAATGTGAATGTACAGATAGAGGCACCAAATAATAAGCAAAGCTGATATGACACAAGAGGTACTCACGGTAGAGCTTTATTACAGCACTATTGTGGAAATGTACTCTGAAAATACCCAATATGCCTACCTGTCCTGTCCTAGCTGCTTGGTCCAGCCTATGGTCCAGCCAGAGGTGTCAAAAGTATTCACATTCATTACTCAGGTAGAAGTATAGATACTAGGGTTTAAAAAGACTTCTGTAGAAGCTGAAGTATCAACTCAAGCTTTTTACTCAAGTAAAAGTATAAAAGTACTGGTTTCAAAACTACTTAAAGTATAAAAGTAAAAGTAATGTAAGGGGGAAAAAATGCCATTAAGGACAAAAGCTTAGGCCGCACCACAGGGGCCTATTCCATTCTACCGTTCCATTCCATTATACTTTCCATTCCATTCTACCATTCCATTCTATTCTACCATTCCATTCCATTCTATCATTCCATTCTATTCCACAATTCCATTCCATTATACTTTCCATTCCATTCTACCATTCCATTCCATTCTACCATTCCATTCTATTCTACCATTTTTTTCCATTCTATCATTCCATTCTATTCCACAATTCCATGCCATTATACTTTCCATTCCATTATACATTCCATTCCATTCTACCATTCCATTCTATTCCACAATTCCATGCCACTATACTTTCCATTCCATTCTACCATTCCATTCTATTCTACTATTCCATTCCATTCTACCATTCCATTCTATTCCACAATTCCATGCCATTATACTTTCCATTCCATTCTACCATTCCATTCCTTTCCATTCTACCATTTCATTCCATTCTACCATTCCATTCTACCATAGTGCACTACCCCACCTCCCCAAAAACACATTTTTCTAAAGGCCATAATGACTATAATGTTATATTAAAATGTTAATGTTAAAAATTTTGGGATGTACCTGTTTCAGCTGCATTTATTCCCATTGAAAATGAACACATTTTAGTACAATGCAAATACATCCAAGAACCATATATGTGTATTACTGAGCATTAACATGTGTTTCATGGAGCAGAAGATATGATGACTAGTTGCCTATGAGTATTGGTCTTCCTGGCTACCAACCTCCTCGCTGGTGCTTGGTTGGGACATTTAGCTGCAGTTCTCTTGAGTCTCTGCCACAGACATCTTCATATTAGGCTACATATGCCTGCTATTTCCTTGCCGGAGTTTGACGTGATTTGTGTCATGTGCGCAGATGCGATGGTTTGTGTACAAATGCACAAAACAAAACCAATAGGGTGTCAGAATGGTATTATATTCATACTTCTCATCCAACCACAATCAAATTCACTCTATCTTGATGGCGCGATTTGTCTGGATAGATTTTTGTTTTTTTGTGTTTTTTGAACGATGACAAGCTGGAATGAAAACAAGCTGAAATGAAATAGGAGTAACGAGGCTATTTTTAAAATGTAAGGAGTAGAAGTAAAAAGTCGGCTGAAAAATAATTACTCCAGTAAAGTCTAGATACCCAAAATTTCTACTTAAGTAAGGTAATGAAGTATTTGTACTTAGTTTCTTGACACCTCTGGGTCCAGCTTCACTATCAGTACTCTGTCTCGGCTCCTCCAGCGAGGAAATTGTCAGTCAACTTTGCACACTCAGCAGCATTGTGACAACACTCTAGATCTTCAGCACCATCATGTACAATCAAAGCCAAAACACTGGTCAGTTTTATTGGCAGAAAGCTTGGAGCTCTTTTTTTGCTAGGTTCGATTTTTTGCTGATTAGATCTGTGTTCATGGCAACTGTGGGCAGAAATCTGCATGGAATGACTCAAGGTCATCAAAGTCCAAGTTTGACTGAAAATGTTACAAAAATCGTCCTGCACCCACATTTCTTAGAAATGCATAAAAAGTGTGACTTTTGCCTTTTTTAATTATTTTATGGTCTTATGTTTTTCATGTCTTGGATTCTTTAGAAATGGACCTATTGTGTTCTCAAGCTATAAGAAGAAATTGCTCTTCCTTTCTTTGTGACACCTTCCTCTCTCCGTCTTCACCCTTGAAATGAAATCGATGCATAAAGCCAATCTGCTCTGAGCTGCAAGGCAGAATCATAAACACTAGGATATTTCCTCAGAGATGATTCCCTTTCCTGAACATCTGATAAATTTATCACCTTGTAAAACCAGGCAGGCACACTGACAATTCATGTCAGCTTTTACAGAACCAACAAAAAGTCATTTATAAATGTTGCAAAGAATGAGCACAAACAAAGAGAGGGGAAACAGTGGTCAGACAGGGAGTAGTTTGTTATTTAATTATTATTACTTGGCTAAAGTACAGAAATCATGCATTTTTCCTTTATCATAAATAAAGCATTGCATGAATGATTTACACTAAAAAATCACTCAGTCTTCATTCAGGGATCACTCAGTAGCTTAGATTTATGACTCTGTATTATATTCCTCCTCCCAGAGCACCTTTCTCCCACAACAGTTAATTCTAATCCAGACAGTGAAAATGCCAATCTGTTTAGAGCTGCCATTTTTATCTGCAAAGAAAGATCATAAAACCATGATATCCTCCCAGATAATATTCAGTTGTCTGGGTCCCAAAACGCAGCCGGGCTGTTAGACGGCAGCTGGCTCAGAATGAGAACAGATAGAAGGGGGACTTCCCTGTCTAGAATATTAAGTATCATTGATGTTGTCTTGGAAAATAAACTGTGTGGCATGAGTGGAAATTGCTTGGCAAATGTGTGGCTGAGTTGAATGCGCGGGTGTGATGGTTTTTGAGAAGTGCTGGCAATTTCTAAAGGCTCAGAAGCAACAGGAGAACTTTTCTTCTGGCTCATTTTGACCTCTGTCATTCTGATATTTTTCAATTAAACAAGTGCAAGGTATAACAAATAATTAATGTAATAGGAATGAATCAGTTAAGATGCACAGCAAAAACTCCAATCTAAAGCCTGGCACACAATTAAACTGTGTACCAATTTAGGTAATTTTTAAAATTATAACTATTTTGAAAATTCGAGAGACCCCCACACATGATGACAAATTATAACATTTGTCTCTCATTAATCTACACTGAGAACCCCATAATGACAAAGTGAAAACAGACTTTTAGAAATGTATATAAAAAAACCCAAAAACTGAAATACCACCTTTACGTAAGTAGAGACCCTTTACTCAGCACTTAGTTGAAGCACCTTTGCAGCAATCACAGCCTCGAGTCTTTTTGAATATGATACAACAAGCTTTGCAAATTTGGATTGGGAGAATTTTCTACCATTCTTAATTGCAAATTCTCTCAAACTCAGTCAGGTTGGATGTGGACCATCAATGAACACCAAGTCAGGGCTCTAGCAAGACATTCAGAGTTGCCCCTAGGTTTTCACTGAGAATATCTCATTGAGAATATTTGCTTCATTCATCCCCACAACATGATGCTGCCACCACCATGCTTCACAGTTGGGATGGTATTGGGCAGGTGATAAGCAGTGCCCGTTTTTTTTCAGACATAACATTTAAAATGAATACAAACAGTTCAATCTTGGTTTTATTAGACTAGAGAATCTTGTTTCACACAGTCAGAGAGCCCTTGATGTGTGTTTTTGCAATCCCCGAGTGGGCTTTCATGTGGTTTACACTAACTAACCACTCTATAAAGCCCAGATCAGACCAGCTTGGTTTTTGCTCTGATATGCATTGTCGACTGTGAGGCCTTAGAGAGGTGTGAGCCTCTTAAAATCATTTCCAAGTAATTCAATTTGCTATGGAAAGATGCCCATCAGAGGGAGAAACATTTTGGCAAACATTGAGAAACATGGGAGGGACACGAAGTGAAATTCACTCAGGTGTTTTTTCTGAAGGGTCTGAATACTTAAGTCAGTGTGATATTTCAGTTTTTCCTTTTTCAATAAATTTGCGAAAAAATCTAAAATTCTGTTCTCACTGTATCATTATGTGTAACTGAGTGTAGATTAATGAGAATTAAACTATATTTTTTTGACTGTAGCATCTGGCTGCAACATAAAATTGAAATTAGTGAGGGGGTCTGAATACTTTCTGAATGCTCTCTGTGCCTGGTTTCAGTGCCTCTCTCCCGACCAATGCTATGTCATTGTTCAAAAGCTTATTTTGAGGAGTTAAGAGAGAACATTTTTGATCTTCAGTATGATATTTTGTGGTTTCAGAATGACGAAGATGGTTTGGGAACAATTAGATGTTGCCTCTGAGCAATCGTTTTCCCCCTAAAGGATGTAAAGATTTTTTTTTTGCCATTTCAAATAAATACCCGTGAGCATTTTCCCAGACCTCATTGGATTAGGCTAACTAGACTTGGATATTTGCCCCTTCTAGCTCCGCTCCTGTTAATGAAGAATATTAGGAGTAAACAGCCTGAACGTGAGCATGCCTCACTGTATCCCTTTCTCCCCACGTTATTTAGCCATCTCTTTAGGGGTTTGCAAGCCTTTCCCGTTGCTTCTAAAAAGCTGAGTTATACTCAACTTTTTAAAGAAGTTGCAATAAAAGTTTTTATTGTATCACCTTTCTATGGAACGTCTGCCAAGTCTCAGGTTAGAAACAAATACAAAACTGTTTTCAACTTAGTGCCCACAGTTTGCAAATCTGTACTCAATCTTTAAAAATCTGTGTGCAGTCTTGTTTTTGCTAATATTAATCATCCTTTCTAATTTTAGTTGGTGTGATCCATAAGACATGATAAAGAGGTCTGTTTCAGCTTTATAAATAAACTTGCAAAAACAGACTCTCAGCAGAGTTGAGATGAATGGCGCTGCCCTTTCTGTCCTAATCTGTTCAAATGCTGGTGTCTGGCAGGGCAGCTCCAGTCAGATAAATAGGCCAAATCAGATTAATGCAGAGAAAATGATGACAGGGAGAGAAAATATATAGAGAAGAAGAAAGACTATAACAGGTGGAAAGAAAGGAGTAAATTAAAGATACAATCAGTGATCACCAGTGTGTGTGTGTGTTTGTGTGTGAGTGTGAAGGACAGATGGGCAAATAAATCACAATTCTGCCAGGCAACAGGTGAGAATTAGAGGTGTGTATGTGGGCCTGAGACCAAAGCTATGTTTCTGATGTGATAAGGAGATGATTTATTTTCTTGTCTTTTGTTGTCATGAACAGATTACAACCCAGACTGAAAAATTGTTATTCTGCTCACACACACAAACACACACAGCTGCAACAGTCCTGGAAACAAATGGAATTTCTTCCTCAGGTGTCTGCAGGTCACTGCATGTTGACTTGATGTGTTATGGCCAATTGTGCCGCTGAAGTTCGAACAGTGAAGTCATACAACCAGATCTACTTAACAAATAGCTGATTAAAGGGTCTGGATTTTTTTTACTACAGTTGTTGTCCAAGTAGTATAGGCCATTCATGTATCAGCAGGCAAAAGAGAAATATAATTTATAGGATGAACATAATTCACTGTAATGACATCTCAACTTCAGGCTGTAATCTGATGATTTATTTATCTCTATAAATGAACATCTGCAAGAGCAGCTAACATCCTGTTCTAGATCAAACATTTCAACTTGAGAGACAAATCTGCTTGACAATGTTTCCTGAGAACAAGATCTCAGCGTTTGTTTTCCAGACATTTCTGAAAGGAATTAAATTTATTTCACCCATCATGTGAACAGAGTCTGCAGACATGTCCAATTATGGCCAGAGATATACTAAATGTAAACTTCCAGCTGTTACTGTTTCTGCTGCTGTGTGGGCAAAGTATTTGACTGCCTGACCATTACACCAACAGGAAGTGTAATGACATTGTATTCAGATACGTGTACTTTATTATGGAGCTGGTCCCCATTTTTGCACCTATAATTAGAGATGTTCTGATTCCAATACAAGAATTGTAAATATGTCCGATAAGGCTTAAAATGCAAGTATTGGTATCGGCAATTACACGTGTTTATGTACCGATCTGGTACCAAAGCTGCGCAACAATTATTCTCTTTATGTGTTTGTTAAAACCCCCAGACCCGTGTTGTCATACAAGACAAGAAGTGGCACAGAGTATCAACCTCCTGAGACCTGAGCTTTTGTTAGGAGGGCATTTTTAGTTTCTCCCACTTATTTGGGATAAGTACTGTCTGATAAGTTAATACATCAGCCTTGGTGTGAACAGAATTTCTTGGAAATTTTCCTTTCCAAAACCCAAACAAATTCCATAAAATAAAAAGGAAACAAAACAAAACTAAAATCTCAGAAAATTTTTAAACATATTTTGAAAATATCCCATGAAAAGTATCAAAATATTTCTTTAGATAGTCCTCAAATCTTTTACTGAAACTTCCTCATACAGCCTTAAAATTCCAATAAAAATTCCCCCCAAATTCCAAGCAAATTCATAAAAAAAATTTCAAGCAAATTCTTCAGATATGAAAGCAAATTCCCCCTTAAATTTCTTGGCAAATTCTAGTAATGCTCAAAATGTTTTCCAAAATTCCATGAAAATGATAGAACCCCCCCAAAAGAAAAAACAAAAACAAACAAACAAACAAACAAACAAAAAAAAAACCTTGAAAATTTCTGAGAAAAATCCTGAAAATTTCAATGGACAATCCCAAAACCCAAATCCCCAATCCAGTTCCCCCATAATGTGGTTATAAATTTCCCATATTCCCCTGAAAATGCAAAAAAAAAAAAAAAAAAAAAGAAGAAACTCTCAAAAATGTACAATATCCTACTTCCATAAAAACTCAATAACTCCCAAGCAAATTCCCTAAAATATCCAAACATCTAATTATCCCAGCATTTCAAGAAAATACCTTAAACTTGAATG
This sequence comes from Cheilinus undulatus, assembly GCF_018320785.1. Taxonomy (NCBI): domain Eukaryota; kingdom Metazoa; phylum Chordata; class Actinopteri; order Labriformes; family Labridae; genus Cheilinus; species Cheilinus undulatus. Next base: position 27,559,287 of record NC_054874.1, on the reverse strand, counting down.
GACATTATTTTGTACAATTATGCAATCAATTCTAATACCAAAAATGATTACTATAATGTACAGAAGCCAAAATGTAATGTCCTCATATGTGGACACAGAGTCATAGGAGGTTAAAAGTTAAATAACTTTTGACCCATAAATCGTAGCGCCTCACTTGTTTTTCCTCTTGAAGCTAGCCATTGATGCTATCCATGCCTTTAAATCCCTTACAGCAGCATTACTGGCAAGCCTGGATCTTGGGTGACTTTTTGGGACTTTAAAGATTGAATCCACACCAGCAAACTCAATATTCAAGGTTTTTATATCCATAGAATCAATTTTGGATCAGTAGTTCTCTACCTGGTGGTCAGGACCCCCAATGGGTTGCAAGACACTGAAAAGGGGTCATCAGATGCCTTCCAAAAAAACAAGAACAATTTTAAAATGATTTCAAATTGTACATTTTACCATTTTTTATTGAAATATATGAATTAAATTAGTTGTATATGAATAAAATCATGGTCATTTGTTGAGATTCATGCTGACATCAAAGAAATATTTAGAAATATCCTTACACTATAGTAAATCTGCACGACTATTCTCGAAGTTACATGGCTTTGTTCAACTAGTCTTCAGCCACCTTCAGGTACAGTGCAGTTCCCCAGTCTCTGACACTTTTATTTTGTGGGACACAGGCTGAAAAGTTTGAGAACCCCTGTGGGAGAGCATTCATGAGGTCAGGCACTGATGTTGGACGAGGAGGCCTGACAATCTCTGTTCCAGTTCATCCCAAAGGTGCTCAGTGAGATCAAGGACAGGGCTCCGTATCAAACCATGTCTTTACAGTCCTTGCTTTTTGCAGTGGTGCACAGTCATGCTGGAATAGAAAAGGGCCTTCCCCAAACTATTGCTGCAAAGTTGGAAGCATGTCCAAAATGTCTGGGCAGGCTGATGCATTGAGCATTGGCCTTCTCTGGAGGTAAGTGGTCTCACTCCATATGACACTTGGTATTGGACTTGGTGATGTGAGGCTTGCATGCAGCTGCTCGGCCATGGTAAACCATTCCATGAGGCTCCCACTGTAGTTTTATATGCCAGTGGAAGTTCAAAACTCTTCAGCTATGGAATCAGCAGAGCGTTAGCCACTTTTACGCACCATGTGCCTTAGAAATTGAGCCCGCTTCTTCTTCGTTGCTGCTGTTAAAAAAAAATGTCCACTTTCTAATGATATCACTTACAGTTGACTGCAAAATATCCAGAAGACATGATTTCATACACCTGTGATAATAGCTCTGATTGAAACACTTGAATTCAATAATTAACAGGAGTGACAGAATGTGGCTTACACTGTCAAATGAAATAACATGAAAAGGGACAGAATGAGGCATTTCTCTGTGATTTTCAAGCAACCAAAAGCCTCAGTGCAAACGTAGCTGTCCATAAGAAATGCATTTTGTTCAGTTTTTTGACATTAAAATGTCAAAATATGCTCACCAGACCACACAAAGAGTCATTTCTTTTAGGAACTTCTCATTTGGTTGGTAAATTAATGTGTATTTTGACTGCATCCCAAATGCTCATATTTTCTGTTTGTCTGTTGAAACAGGAAAGAATGGCTTAGAGAAACTAAAGAAATCGGAAGGGCAAAAACGTCGCTATAGATCGATGGAAAAACATTTCCCATGGAAGGCCTCGGATTCCACCAGAGCCCGACACAAAATGAAAATAAATACTAGCCAACATTTGTGCTTTCTCTTCCTCTCCCAGCTGTAAGAATGGCGTTGTGAATCTGAGCGGACATAAATTCCATTGTGATGAATAGCAGCATTGATTCAGGCCATCGTTACCATCCTTCTCCATGGTTCCAATCATTTATTGTTATTTGGGCTGAGGGGAGGGCGGCCTCCTCTAAACACCACTATCCTTCTGCATTTTCAGCATCAGGGATTAGACACAAAAGTCATTCATTCAGTTATTCATTCAGTTATTCATTTAGCCAGCTCCAGAGGATTTAGTGTCTTTTTTCCCTTTTTTGTTTTCTTCAACATTATTTCTTCATATTTCCTTCAATACTGTTTATTTTTAACAGTATATCAACTAGCAAAGTCGCATAGATTGGCCTTAGAATTAACATTTATGTTGCTAAATTGTTTTTTTAATTACATTTGATTGGCTCATTCTAGTTTTCTTATATTGATTGGTATCCTGTGTCTTTCTGTTAATATTCCTTTCATCTCTACAACTGTTGTTCACTTTGGTCATGTCTCTTTACTATGTTTCTCCAGTTTCTCATCTTGATGATTTGTTGTCTGATCTAGACTGAAAAAATCGTGGATGTTTGAAAGTAACATCCAGCTTTAAACAGACTCCTTTGGTTTAAATGAAATGTCTTTTATAATATGTATTGAGCACCAGAGTTTTTGACCCTGTATAAACCGGCCTTAAAAGCTTTTCTGGGAACATTTTGTCTTTGTATGTATCTCTTTTAAAGAAAATTCGTTCATTCTGAGCTGTGATCCCTACAGCTGTACGCTTCCAGGGACCAAAAGCAAAGTACTTGACAGATTTTTTTTTCCCAATTTGTGGGTCGTTAGATGTACCAGATACGCAAATGTATGAGCAAAAATACAAAAAGTGGGGTAAACTAGCACTCAGTCTTTTTTTTTTGTAACAGTTATCACATTTTGTAACTCAAATCAGATGTGTTTCTGTCTTTGTTAATATGAAGACGAGGCTGTTTTCCAGGCTGCTGTAAAAAAAAACAGAAAAAAATAAATCACCAAACCTTGTAACTGCTCCTCTGCTTCAGACCGACACAAGAATCTGTGGACTTTACCCATCTGAAGGATTTTTGATACTCTAGTTAAGTATTTGTTTGGTTTACAAAAGGAGTGGCTGAAATACCTCCTACTTTTTGGCTTCACTTTTGCACAAAGTCAGGAGGTGGCAATTCAGTGACCTCTTGTATACACCTTACCAAGGATATATATATATATATATATATATATATATATTAACAAATATATATATGCATTTTAATGTATTTTTGAAGAATAATTTACCCATTTTTGAGCAATATTTTAACTATGGTTAAAATGAATTTACTAGCATTATTTTGCAGTGCTGGACTATACCATTTGGGCATTTTGAGGGAGTGGCAGAGGCCCCCCAGTATTTATTTTACTCTATTTGATACAAATTTCAGTCTGTTGCCCGAATTATTTTGTCGCTTTTGATTCAATAGTGACACTAATGACTAAGAAAATATAGATAAAAACAAACTTTTCATTGCAGGCTCCTCAAGGGCCCCCACTACTGTAGGCCTGGGTAATCAGTACCCTTTTTCCCCCCGTGCTATGCCCTTGCACTTTGCCATGACATCACTCCGGTGGATGGCAGATGTACTACTGTTAACATCACGCTATAATTCATTTTAGTAAATAACTATTTTATCTGCTCAGTTGCATGGCTGTTCCAAGCAGTTTTCTTTTAAACTGGCACTGCCTCTGTGAAACAGTGTTTAAATATTTTTACAGGTGTAATTTCCGATTCTAGTTTGTGTTTTTCAAACTGAACATAAGTTAAATTTTTATTACTGAAAAGCTTTTTGCTTGATTTAATTTTTATAAAATTAAAAAGTGTGTGTGTGTGTGCTTGTTTCTCTGGTGATCAGCTGATTATGGGTGTTCACTCTTTTAAATACTAAGCTAATCAGACTCTGCCACAACCTTGCTTGACCAGTCATCATGAACCCGCTCTATTTTAAATCTCTCTTTCACAGTCAGCCTGTTGTTCATTGTGGATGCTGCAACCCTCCTCCACCCCAGCCACCTTCATTCAGTTCTGCAGTTCTAGTAAGCCTGATCATCCAGCACTGTGTAGATATTATAGAGAGAATAATCAGATGATTGAAAATGGATTAAATATCTCAAATTACATTTTAATTTCCTGTGTAATTATTGATCACTTGCTTTACCTTTTTATTGCTCTCTATGTAATTGTAACAATTGAAAGTACATTAAATATTGCAAATACAATCGTAGACCAGCAAGAACAAACATTGTTCTGTTCATGTTTAAATGACTCACTATATCATGCATTGAAGCCAGTGAGTTCTGCAGGATATCTTCCTCCACTTTTACTCTCATGAATATTCTGGACTGAATGCAGGGATTTTTCTCTCAGTGGACAAAACACTGGCTTTTAATCATTAAAGGCACACTGAGTTTTATACATATGATTAGTGCAGGTTTTCATTACAGCTGACTTTAAGAGTGCAGTAATTTCTTACACAACTTCAACTTTCAGTAAAAAAGAAAAACATTCCTTCCAAACAGTCTTTTTTCCTATATAAATCTTTGTTTTGAGTCTTTTAATGTGCTCTGCTTCATCACCTAAACAATTTTTGAACACAAAATCCTGCTCACAGAGCTACAAATGCGCCAAACTCCTGTCAGATCTGCTCTCTGTGATCACAGTAGAAATATTTACTTCATTAGATCAGTTTCCTCTGCTTTGCCGGCCCTGCTGTGCTCATTCACTCCTGATCTAAAGCCAGACTCAGTAAACAGCACAGCTTTAAGACTCATCACAGCTATTTATGGAGGAAGAAGAAATCAGCAGCTGTCCCTTTTTGTTTCCAACAAACTCAAGATTGCTTTAAGCTCCAACATCAACAACCTCTTCATGCCTGCAGAACTCCTCACTGCCTCAGCACCTTGGATCTGTAAAGTAGCCAAGTGACCCGGCGGCCCCGGTTCCACTGGGGAGGACAGGATTGTCACAAAAACACGCAGACGTGGAGGATGCACGCACCTGTCACCCTGATGTGGTTCAGAGAGTCCACACAGGATCACGATATGGGTGAGTCACTCTTGGACTCAGGCAAATAGACACACAATTTGGTATCCCTGTATAAAAAGCTACATTTTTTCACCTTCCATATGCTGTCATTTTTTTCTACGTCTCTAATTTCTTGATCTGTTCTATATATAAAAATTCCAGTTTCTGCCACCAGGGGTCATCCTTCTCCCTGTGAGAGGGCTACAATTAGCAGTTAGCAGCCTTTCTTCTTTATCCTTGTTTGTGTAAGGATTAGTATTATCTGGGGACCTGTGGTCATTTCTGAACAAGCCCCGTGACATCAGTTTGCTGTGACATATTTGCAACAAAGTCTTGAGTTAATTTACTTACATTTCTGATGTAAAACACTGAGGTGCATGACAGCATCAACGAAAGAAGTGCTATGTTTGTCTTCCTTTTAACAGGTGGCAGTGTCTTAATGTCCACACATTTAGCACTACAAAGGCATTCACTTCAGCATCAGGAAGATAAAAATAATGTTTCTTAGCTCATACTTCAAAGCATTTCATTCATCTAATAACGCTTAGAGCTTTTCACATAAGGCATGATTGTTTTGTATAGTACATAAGCGTGATTACTCCCCCTCTCCTCTGCTGGCCTGCTATCCCATTAATAACATTGTTCTGTGCCAGAGCACACTTACATATGTACAGTCTGAAACAGTAGAAGGTGGTAGGCTTGTAACTGGTTTGCAAATCAGCCAAGCATAAGAAAGAAGAGGGAGCAACCATGGCCCCTGCTCACGATTTGTTTTGTACTCTGTGTGGACCATGTTGTATAGCACTCCTCTAGTCGTCTGACTACCCACAGGTCACACCTACCAATTCACACCCTTTCACTCCACATTCACACAATGATGGCAGAGGTTGCATCCATATCCATCCTACCCATTTACACACCAATAATGAAGCAGTGGGAGCATATTGGGGTCAAGTGTCTTGCCCAAAGACACATTGACATGTGACAGCAGGAGCTGGGGAATGAACCCACAACCTCCCAATTGCAGGCTGACCAACTCTACCTTCAGTCACCCCAAATTCATCAGAAGAACCATTTTCTGAACACCAAAAATGACCCTCTTTCTACTTCCACATCTATTGTGCAGTTCAGCGGATAACATAAGCCAGTGCTTGGTGGATATGACAACTTTCAACTCTACTCACAGCCAAGTGTGAAGTCTTAACATTTGGCATCAGTCAGTGAAATCTGTGTAATCATATTTTGGGTTTAACGTTTATGAGGCAAGGAGCCATATATTAACTTTGATAGAATTCCTTCATGGCTTCCTCCTAACTCTCGGTGATACAGAGGAACCAGAATGATTTTTCTCAGCCGTTCAGTGGAGATAAGTCAACATCACAGAGAGAGACATGCCATCTGACCTATCAGCAGAGGACCAGCGAGAGTAGATAATAAGGTAAAGGTTAGGACACAAAAAGTTAGAAATTAAAAAACCTATTCTGCAGAACTTGACTACACAAGATTTAATATGACCAACCTACAAGTCGGCTTACAAAAAACAAAACAAAACAAAAAAAAACCTTCCTACATGAAAACATTAGCTAGGGCAGCTAACGCTAACAAAGCTACACAATCTATGAAAGCGTTTTACGTTTACTAAAGGTAATGTCACTCCATTAGCTTTTGAAGCTAAAGCGCTTCTGAAGCTATGTTAGCATTAGCTACATTTGCTAAAGCTAACATTGCTAAAGCTGACATAGCTACATTTGCTAAAGTAATGCTAATTTTGTTGCTAGCATAGCTAAACCTAATGTAGCTAAAGCGAGCCTATATTCGCCTATCTTCTCATACAATGGGGAATATGTTGTACCGGCAAATTACATTACATCAGTCCTTGGTGGTGTCTCACAGTGGTGGTCTGCAGGAGTGCCATCTGAGAGTTGTGGTCTGCAGCCAGACCCCTCTTTGCACTAACCTTGCAAAGCAGATGGATATGCCCATTTCTCATTGGCAAATCCATCTTGCAAAGCTCCTATCTGAACCATTAGGGATTAGAAAGTGACAGCACCAAACAGTGATGAGGGGCAGTATTTGCTAAGCAGCAACAAGAGACCGATGTGATTATGGTGGAAGAGATTGGCATTATTAGAACTTTACGACATTTCTTTGTCAAAAGAAAAACAAAGAACAGTATTGAGTTCTTTTCGCACTGACATGTCTACAGTCACCATGGCTCGCGTAATTCAGTTCTCTATGGAGTTTACTCCTCGGTATGGGGTGCAGCTCGGTTGTGGCTATGTTGTGTGTTTTGTTGCTCTGATTGGCCCACAGTGATGTGACAGACAGAACGTTCATCCAATCACCCTCCAAGTTTTTCTTCAAAGGCTCTGCTCTTTCCCAAATGCTGTCTATGAGAGGTTTACCAGATGGATATGTGAAAAAAATGTATATGGCGTGTCAGGTTATCTTTGCACCCAAAGGGTTATGTAATCCTTTGTTTACAACTATTATTCTAAGTCACAAGATCCTGATGACACATGAATGATGGGGGACAGGAAATGAAAAACTGGTTAGGAATCAATGGGAGCACAGGAAGGATAGAACATCTGCACACTGCAGTCGTCAACAGAAAATTTCTCTACATTGGCTATGGTCTCTACACCAATTTTCTGCCATGAAGGCGATCGATATCACAAATCACTGTTCTGCAGACCTCTTACTACATGTCTTGCCAGATGATGACTAAAAAACAGCCAAACTGGCAAATGGAAAGTGGACTTGGAGCAATTAGACTGGTGCCCTGCTGATTTCTGCTACCTAGCGAAATGTTCTGATTTATGTTTTGTGCATGGGGGGTGTGTAAGGGGTAGGGTTAGGGCCAAGTTGCAACAACCTATGCTTTTTATTGGTGCTTGATTCAGACCTGATAGGCAATAAATATCAAACAGTCAAACAAAAAACAAAGAAGGGTGCTGATGGGCACTGATCAGACGTTTTGTATTGCATGCAATGATCAAAATATTATTTGAGAGAGACAGAGAGGCAGCAAGAGAGAGAGATGCTTCATTTAGCCTTACTTGTTATCCCTTCTCCTTCCAAGACATTTCGAAAACAATCTGCTGAAGGTGTTCCTTCACTGACAGCTTTCGGAGGATCTGATTTGGAGATTGTTTAAGAATTAAGAAGACTTTGACTCCAGACTAAGCAGATGTGGAGCAGAAAAAGATGCCTTGTGACATACTAAAAACCTTTTTGCAGATAAACATTTGTATTCTGGTTGGTTTGTTATCAAACATTTCTCCATTTGCTGTTTACATAGGCCACAAGGGGGCAGTGCCACATCACATATAATCCATCAGTCAATGGTTATGCCACGGGTGCATGCTTGTGTCTCTGTTTGCATGTGAACAGAGACACAAATCAGGAAAATGAACCCTAAATACGAATTAAAAGATCTTTCATGGACTACACAACACAATGTAATCCATTAAATACATATGATTTAATCGAAAGCAGTGTTGCATGTTAAATCTTGCAGATTATTAGATGTTTATATAATTTAAACTGTGATTCAATATGTAGATTATAAATCTGTTCTAGTGGAAAGCTGCAGGTGAGGCTTTTGTGACCATGCTGAAAGTCTGCTCTCTGTTTGAATACCAAAGGCTTAAGCTGACTCCAGGGTTCATTCAGCTGCAGCTTCCTGTGAACCAATGATTAATACAGAGCAGCAGAGGTGACCTTTGTTGTGCTCAGTAAACTGTATGAAGCCATAATTCCTGCACAATATTCATTTTTGCAAATCCCTTTCTAGGGGCCTTTTTAATAAGCTCTGCAGATCTAAGCCAGACGGGATAAAAACAACTATCACAATCAGAAAAAATTCAGATCAATCAGTTTCTCCTCTGTGAGGAATCAAGTGAGACAATTTTAGTCAGTCTCAGTATGAAATGATAGCAAAAAAAACAAGCAGCAGAAACAGATATAGTGGCATACAGTTAACAGCTCACAGAATAAAATGGCTCTGTATTAACTATTATTAAACGCCTGGATGATAGAGGACCAAAAATATGGTTGATTTTAAAGTAATTTTAGCATTTTTCTTTGGTTAACAATAAAACAAATTTATGGGATCAAATAAAAATACAAATAATTATCTAAAATATTTTTTATAAGACGAAATGTGTTTCATGTGATTGTAGTACAGGTACATATCAAAAAATTAGAATATCATAAAAAAGTTCTATATTTTTTGTCACTCATTTCAGAAAGTGAAACCCATATATTATATAAACGCATTACACATAGAGTGAAATATTTCAAGCCTTTATTTCTTGAAATGTTGATGATTATGGCTTACACATAATGAAAACCCAAAATTCAGTGATTCCTTCTGCTGGCAAGCTTTATAGAGATGGTGATTTAATTTTCCAGCAGGACTTGGCACCTGCCCAAACCGCCAAAGGTACCAAAAGCTGCTTCAATGACCATGGTGCTACTTTGCTTGATTGGCCAGCAAACTGGCCTGACCTGAACCCCATAAAGAATCTATGGGGTATTATCAAGAGGAAGATGAGAGACACCAGACACCAATGTGGATGACCTGAAGGCCGCTATCAAAGCAACCTGGGCTTCCATTACACCTGAGCCGTGCCACAGGCTGATTGCCTCCATGTCACGCCACATTGATGCAGTAATTCAGGCAAAAGGAGGCCCAACCAAGTATTGAGTGCATAGAATTGAACATACTTTTCATAAGCCTAACATTTCTGTTTAAAATGTCCTTTTTTTATTGATCTTATGTAGTATTCTAATTTTCTGAGACACAAGCATCTCCATAAAGCTTGTCAGCAGAAGGAAGCACTAAATTTTGGGGTTTCATTATCTATAAGCCATAATCATCAACATTTCAAGAAATAAAGGCTTGAAAAATTTCACTCTATGTGTCATATAATATATGGTTATCACTTTTTCAAATTAATGTAAAAAAAAAATTGGACTTCTTGATGAATATTCTATTTTTTTTAGATGTACCTGTCTAAAGACACCTGCATCTGTAAGGTCCAGTCACTGCTAATCAGTATTCCTGGCTACCATTACATCATGAAGACAAAAGAACACTCCAAGCTACTCAGAGAAAAAGTTATTGAAAAGTATAAGTCAGGGGGTGGATACAAAACAAAAAAGTTCAGTTAAACCCATCATGAAGAAACGGAAGAAATATGGCACATGTGTAAATCTGCCTAGTTCAGGCCATCCTCACAAACTGCTTGACCACGCAAGCAGGGGGCTAGTGAGAGAGGCCACCATGACAATTTACCAAGGTTTTGTGCTGTTTACAGCTCTGCCAATTGTTTGAAGAGTGAATAAACAAACACACACAACATTCTGAGCTACTTTTGAGTCATGAAAATAGTGACACATCCAGGGAACACGGTTTTAAAATCTCACAGGGAAACAGCAGCAGACATGGATTAAAAATCTCCAGCTAAAGCTAGGTCGAGCGGTGTCAGACAATGTTTGTGCATGGTCCAGCCTAGCTGTCTGGTTTGGTTAAGTACCATTTGTCACAGTTCGGCATGGTAAAACCTGATCTTGCTTGTGTTTCCTCTGCTGATATCTGTCCAGCCTCACTTGCTGTCTCTTTTAAGAGATTCAGGTCAACGACTCAGCTCGGTAAAAAAAGACGGTCCTGGTTGGCTTTTTAAATGTGCCTTAAATAGCGAAAAATGGAAGAAGGGAAACTCATTCTCATGAGTGTCAGCTAGTGTGGTTTAAATAAAAGTGCCAGCTAGCTGTTTAGATAGAGAAAAGCTGTCAAAGGGATGCAGCTAGCTTCTTAGCTCAGTTCACGACTTCTCTTCTTGTCTCCCTTCATCTGGCTGGATTTGGAGAAGGAGGTCTGCAGGTCTAAAATACACGAGGTATGTGTTTGGTCCGTCTCAGGTCCAGCACAGCAACTGAGCAGATAGGTTTCAGTTTTAGTAAATGAGAATGCTTCTACCAGCTCTACTGCACTTCATCTCTGCTCCAGCAGTCTGGAGCCCTCCGCAGCAGATACACAGGACTTCTATTTCTGCCAGATGCCGGAGACCTGCGCATAAATACAGCACAAAGCAGACCAAATGGGTCAGAAGTGACACCGAAACCAAATTAAAATATCCGGTGTTGCAGAGCCTGTGGTCAACAGGTCAGAGGAGCAAAAAGAAGTGCATTTATTTAGAAAGGGTTACTGACCCATGGTAGAAGCACAAAAATCTACATAAAAGGGCAAAACAGAGACAAATCAAAGCAAGTTCATCCTACTTTTGCACTTCAGAACAATAGCTACATGTGTATTTGTTATTTTTATGGCACTTAGTAGTTTCTACTCACACGGCCAGGTGGGACGTACGTACAGAATGTATCTGGTGTATTTTAGGGGTAAGGGTCTGTGTCCACAGTTGGCACTTATAACTCTGGCAGCGTTCATTTTCAGTTTAAGGCTAATGTCGTCCAGCATCAGCTGTTTAAGTTGGCGCACTCTGAGTGCTCTCATTTGTAAATGGTTAAACGTTTGGTAAAGCACTCTGCTACCAGTGTCACTCGCTATGTCGCCACCGTTAACTATGCAAGCTATGTAGTTAACCTTACTACATGTTGCTATGTTAGCTTTAGCAATGTGAGCTTTAGCAAACACAGGTAATGCTTACATAGCTACATTAGTTATGTTGCCAACATAGTTACATTAGCTATAGGAAATGTAGCATAAGTTATTTTAGGTAGCATAGCTTTGTTAGCTTTAGCTCTGTAGCTTTGTTTCCTAGGTGCTTTATGTAGCTTTGTTAGCTTTAGCCCTAGCTATGTAAGCTGCATTCGAGTGTTTCCATCTAGAACACATTTTTTTCTGTGAGCAGAATATTGACTCTGCTTTATTAAACGTTTTGTAATCAGGTTTTGCAGGTCAGGGTTTTGACTACACTTTTGCTATCTTAACCCTTACATTTCCATCCTGACAAACCAGCACCCACAGTAGAGGTTTTGAGTGCTGCGGTCTGCAACCAGGCTATGTAAACTGGCTTTAGTATGAGTTTAAGTCACCAGCTGTATGCAGATATGGCACGTCCATGATTTCTCTAACAGTGAATAAAAATATGAACACCATACTAATTATGTTGGCATGTGTTTTTAAAAGATTAAATATGACAATCCTCAATTCTGCATTATAAATTATTTACAATGATCTCTATAGTACATGTTCACCTTCACAGCTGTTTGCACATACCCACAGAGGTGTTTGTGTCCCAAAACACAAGGTACCGGTGAGGTGTTGCGTAACACTTCTCTGTGTGGAGTTGTGAAGTTGGTCGCAAGATCTTAAAACGTGGGATTGTTGTGTCAGCATGCACACGGTGACTCAGCATGGCAGTACAGCGGAGACTTGTCGGAGCCCTCCCATATGTCCTGAAAAAGCGTGCCTTTTGCTGAGGAATACATAACTTTAGGGATTCTGTCCTCCTGTGACCCCTCTCCTGCGGTTTGTTGGTCCTTTTTATATCGTCTTGCCGGATGTGTGAGTAATTTTTTCCCTCAGCAGTTCTGTTTTTGTCAGATGGAGTTGGGATGTGAGTGATGGGCCATGCTGACCCTGTCCCTGAAGGTGGTGACTCCAAACTGTTTACACTTTGCCTGTTTACTCGTCCATCGTGTCCCCCTGTGACCTAAAACATCCAGACTGATCCATCATGGTGGACATGTTGGAAGAGAGTGGACCTCTAGGGGTTTTTTCAGGAGTACCATTTTGATTTTAAGTTGGATGTGGCCGTATTTGGACCACAGTGTGAGAACACATTACAACACCAGTCACTGTGGTATCAACTTATCAGTCACAAATACACCCTGAATAATTATCTGTTTGACTCTCAAACTGCGTTCACACATGAACTGCACTCATGAAAATGTCCTAGCATTGTCTGGTCGGGGGGCCTGTGTAACTGCAACAAACTTTAGGTGAAGTTTTTAGTGTCAACTTCCTATAAAACATGTTAGGGAGGTCAGGTTTGTAACTATCCAAATCAAGCAGGTTGGGCAAGAGCAAAAACATCTTTTCTGCCAAAATAAAGGCTTCAAGAGCTGTTCTTTGCTACTCTTTTTATTTTATTAATAATCCAGTATAGCCTGCTACACAGGTGGTAGCCAGTGCTTTGAGCTTCTAGTAAAACTAAAACCTGCCCGTAGCCACTGTCCTGTTCTCTTTACATGATATTGGTTGTTCAGAACTGGCACCATTGTTTCAGATTGAAGCTTGGCAAGGTGGATCAATCTGTTGACAGACATGGAATCTGTCCGGTCCATTGGCTTTGCAATGTTACACATTTTCAACTCAAAATGCAGACTTGAAAACTTTTTGCTAAAACTTCATGGTTTAGAGCCTAACTGAGGGGTTGTAATCCAATTGGCTAAACGGAGAAGCTGCTACATCTTCTTGATGTGAATGTATAATGGCATTTAAAGTCTAGACCCAAAATATATATATGTATATTTAACTGTGTGTCAACAAAAAGCAATAACTGATGTTTGGACCAAAATGGTACATACAAGAACATAAAGAACCATTACTCTGTGTCACAGTATAGGTACAGTCATATGCCTTGCCAAGACAAGGCCGCTTATAAGGGCAGATAAAGGGGAGAACTTGAACCTAAATAACAACCACTCTTATCAATGCAACACAAAATAAATTCTATTCATTTATGCTACAGTTTGTCGCCTTTTTCAAAATAGTAAACCTTGCTCCTTAAAACAGAATCACTATTTTTATCAGTGATGTTAACAATGTGAATGACTGACTTCATTGTTAAGCCATGTTGTGCACAAACATCAGTGTGACAGAAAATAAAGTAGAGGAAAATGAGACAGCTTTAATGGATAAGAATTGAATAATTGGGTGAAAAGTGGTAAAAATTGGTTAAAGAGGCAAAAAGATGTAATGAAAATGGATTAGACGCGGCAAAAAATTGGAAAAGGTGAGAAAAGGAACAAACTGGCAGAAAATTATAAAAATTGGTAGAAATGAAAGATGCTTTATTCTTTTAGTAGACTATCCGCCACTGTTTTTTAATTCACTTCATTTTTATTCAACAATTTGGCAGCATAATTTATACAAGCATTTGGTTATACGTCTTATTGTGTATTTTAGCTTTAAAGTATTGTTGCTGTCTGTATCACTGTGTTTTATGTATGTTTTTTTTTATGTACAAGCTGATCGATTTCCCCCTGAGAGATTAATAAAGTTGCTGTATTGAATTTTATTGGGAAATGGGTTAAAAATGGCAAAGAAAAGTGGTAAAAGGGTCAGTGACAAACAAGGTTTGGCAAGATGAAAAAAACAGAATTTCCCAAAATCTAGTTTTTAAAGCATACATTTGGTCTGTCAGAATGTAAATTTTGTATTTTTGTTGGTTTCAGGTACATTAAAATACAGTTTTTACATTTTTTGTCAAAAAGTTAGACTAAATGAGCTGAAAATGTCAAATGGTGTAACCATAAAATAATTGCCATTATTTCATATTTTATATACCTATGGTGTACTCAAAGGTACTCATGTAAACAAGTAACTCATCCTCAAATATCACGTGAAAATAGATTTTATCCAAGAACCTTAAATTCAAATTTAATGCATTTTGGTAATACTGAATTGAGGACATGTGCCTGAAAAACAGTGGTTACACCAATTGACACAGAGCGGTTACACCACCTGACCATGTTGTTCTTCTACGGTTAAAGGCCATGTTTGTTTAAGAATTTGATACTGACATCACACTGAATATTCAAAAAGATCAACTGAACTGATTTTATATATTTGTTTATTCATTTACTTAATTATTGACAAACTTATCTGACAACAAAAATAGTTGGACTAAACTCACATCTTCTGGTGTGATCAGTGAAAATCACAAACAGAATCACTAACATGGGACAGTCCTGGCAGAGCCAACATGTACCAGGAACGTGTCCAACTAGTACCGAGGATGTAGACATAGGCTGTGTCTGAAACCACTCACTCATTCACTACTCCCTATCCACTCTAGAGAACAGCATAGAGTGGACTCAACTACAAACCCAAAAATGATTTCAGACACTACTCTAGCCGCGGACGATCACGTCATTGTTGTCTCACGATTAAATCGTTCAGCAACAACAGCTGGTAGATTTCCATGACAACAGCTGAGGATCGAAATTAAAGATGGAATTTCACTGAAAACTGATACAGAATGTAACATATTTTCACAAAAATATAAATACTTACAGAAAAAAGTTTTGTGACTTTAGTGGTGAAAAAGTAAATTTTTTGTGTGTATTATAACTTACTTATGCATAAAGATGATGGTCTCATGTCTTATAATCCCCACAGGGGAAAAAGTTACTTCGTTTTATATCCTCAACATTTTCTTACAGATTAAATACTTTGGTTAAAACCAACAAACAAAAAAGTATAAAAAAAAGTTTTTATATTTGTTCTTGTGCTCCTCTCATTTGTCCGTCATGTTTAAGAGCTTTCCAGAACATCCTTGGAGAACCATAAAAGTTCTCCCAATAAAATTAATCACACACCAGGCTTTTTGTTTCTACAACTGCCAATCCACGGCCCCCAAGCCATTACATCCTGTCTGCTGCTTTCAGAGACCCCAGAGTGGGCCAAGCCCAGAAGGCCTCCTTCTTCAGCCTGAAGACCTCCACCAGTGGGTTTTCAGGCTGCTATCATGACAGGCACCAATGGTCTTCTTGATGCAACCATTCCCACTATGGAAGCTTTAAATACCACTTGCACTCCATGTCCCCAGCCTCCCCCAGGTAGCTCAGAACTTCTTATGGATGGAAGTTGAAAAATCTTCTAGGTAGGGACCTCCACCTGAAGTTCTCAGTTCACTTTCACAACCTGTTTATGATTACCAGGTCTATCTGACAGCCTACTCCACCATCTGATCCAACTGGTGGTGATCAGCTAACTGCCCTCCTCCCTTCTTCACCTCAGACTCCAAGACGTACGGGGGGCAGATCTAATAAGACAACTACAAACTGTAGCATCAGTCTCTGGACTAGTATGGTCAAACATAGAGTTAGTATGGGCAGTGGACAGCTAGCAGAGAAGTCTAGTAACAGAACACTCAGATCAGCATTCCTCCAAATCACCCCATAAAGTTTCTTCATCATTGCCCACATGGGTTAACACCCCCCAGTTGGACTGTCTGATCCAGAGGCTGGACTCACTACAGGACCCTACCCAGACTCTAAGAAGGTTGTGTACTCCAAACTGCTGTTTGGTGTGTAAGGAAAACCAACAGTCAGGGCCTTTTTCCCTGCTTCTTTCAGTCAGAGATACCCTCTCATTTCCTTCAGGGAATGAAATGTTAATACTGAACATTTCCCAGACATAAAGGTTACTTAATAAAATCATTTTATCCTAGCCTAACAGAAATCACATGAAGATGTGAATAAATCCCATATTTTAAAAATATTCATGGTTTAACTCTTGAAAGTAGTTCTAAACAGCAAGTTTCTTCTTACTACATCTTTAATCAGCATCACAAAGTTCTGATTATTGATAAAATATGGATTTTGTAAAAGTTGTCTAATGGTATAACCGGTTACACCATTTGGCATTTCACTCTAAAATCAAATTCAACAGGGATTATCACAGACACCTATGGAAGCTCATGGACTTGTTATAAAAATGTCAAAGAGCATTTTTAATGTAAATAATGTTTTTTACAAAGATCATTAAATATAGATGTTTTTCTTGGGTCATACCGTTTGAGATATGATCATTGACATTCCTGACCAAGCCCTAGAAATGTCACAACTTGTCCACAAGAGCGTTCTGGAGTTGTTGGATTGTGTATTTGATGAGTTTGATGAGGGAAAGCCAAAAATACCATCTGTCTCCATTGAGTTGGCACAGCAGCTCCGATCTAAAAATAGCTTGCATGGACAACTAAAGGTAACAAAGCTATTACTTAGACTATAGGGATTATGGCAGTGGGCAAATTTGCCAAAATGTTAAAGTATCCCTTTAAATGTGGCAAGAAAGTATCAAAAGTTAATGAAAAGTTGTTAAAAAATGTGCAAGAAAGTGGCAAAATGGGCCAAAAGTGGAAAGCCAACTCACTAGCATTGGTGTCATCGAGGGGCATCCTCTGGGTTTTTTTAGGGGCCCAGCCCATCTGTGGGCAGGCCTCTGCTAGAATAGCTAATCAATACAACACTATATGTCATTTTTCATCCATTTTATCAACCAATGATTGTGTTTTATTAGCTTTATTAAAAGATGTTTAAAACAACTTAAATACAACAGTTTGTAGCTTTAATGGGTGCTTAAATACTGAAGAACTAACAATACATTAAACAAATCTATCATTTAAAAGCTCATTTGTAAGATGACTGAAGCAATCTAAGTATTTTGTGATTCAAACATATTTGTACATTTTATTGTTGAGGAAGTTTCAGTTTGTGTCACCCTGTATGGAAAAAAGAGCTATGTGTTATTTCTATACTCATGTTGGACTGTATATCCCTTAGTATGCTGTAACAATAAATCAGTGTAATTAAAAAATACTTTTTTGGCAGGATGCCATTAATCATCTTACCTGACATTTATCCAGCATCATAGAAATGATCAATATTGTATGGAAACACTGAGAGGTCATGGCAGAGAAAGGAGCTACACAGACCAGCATGAGAAGTGTCTTGTGCTCCAAGTAGTTTATCTGCTACAAAAATAAGTACATGCAAGATATTCTTGTGAGAAACTATCTTGTGCGCTCGCAGTACCTTCTCATAATCTTTGGATAGTTGCTAATGCAAACCTGAAGCTGTTTTTTTGTACGCACACGTCCCCTCATGGGCTCTGACATATTTCACTGATGGTCTCATTTGCTTTAAGCTCATGTAGAGACATCGGCTGAAATTACAGTCTGTTTGATAACCAGCTAAAAACTCCTACAAAAAGCTTTAAGAACATTTTTCAGAGAGAAAAACATACTCATTTAGGGAAAAGTATTTCTTTATTGAGTCCAGCATTTCTGGATTTCAGCTGCCGTTCTTGGCAACACATCAAATACTCTAATCCTCTTCATGAAGACGTGCATTTATGTCTATATTTTTCATTCAGTGTCCTTCTGATGCCTAAATCAAATTATTTTTAAAAGAAATCAGGATGGATATGACTAACTATAGTGGTGAATTACAGATTGACTGAAGGACAGGCCCTTGCGATGTAGCATCTCTATTTCAATGGGGTCCAAATGCAAATACAAAAAAGGCACAAACATATCAACCAGCAGTACTTAACAGACATCATAATACAGACAGCTCTCCCTCTTCTTCAGCCACTGCCACTCCACCACAACTTTCCCTGGTTAAATAAGATTGGATGGAGCAGGGATGTCAAACTCAAGGCCCGGGGGCCAAATCCGGCCCTTGGTACAGTTATATCCGGCCCACCAAATCATATAATATTTTTAGTGTTACTGGCCCACTGGTGTGAGGTCTGCAGATTTCCTCAGGTTTAAAAATGTAAACTTAACCTTGATGATTTTAAATAACCTTGTTAAGTCATAAAAAATTAGAAAAAGAAAAAGTAAAAATAATTAGATAAAAAGTCAGGAAAATGGGAAAATACATTTCTGTCTTCATTTCATATTCTTAATTTTGCCTCTCACAGTTATGAAGCAAAGTTGTGGGGTTTTGACTTTTTATTCATGTGTTGACCTTTTATCTCATTTTTTTTTACCTTAAAGATCCTCAATTTTAAATTTTTAAGTAATATTTTGACCTTTAAAACTCAAAATTCATTTTTTCCCTCACACTATGACATTTTAAACCAATAAATTTGAATTCATCTCATATTTTGACCATTAGAATCATGATCTCAACTTTCTATCTCATATATTTACCTTTAAATATTTTTTTCTTTAAATGCCATGTTTTGACCTTTTGAGCCAATAAGTTGGGTTTTTTTTATCTCAGATTTTGAGCCTTTAAACTTATCATGACTTTCTCCAATCCAAAACTCATTTATCATTGGTCCTAAGGATTCCCCCCCCCCATAATTCATTGCTGGTGAAAATGAGGTTGACAGTTTATGGTTAAATGTGGACCGTGTTCGGCCCTCAGGTTGGACCCAAATTCAGAATTCGGCCCCTTCTGAAATTAAGTTTGACATCCCTGGGATGAAAGATCATGGCTCAACAATTAAGTCAGGTTAACTGGTGGTGGATTAAATCTTTAACTACGTAACCCCAAAGGCCACCCAAGTTCCAGGCTCGCTAGAAAAAAAAGAAATTTGTCAGCATGGATAGTGTAATTAGACTGTCTGAGACGCAATCTCTGTCAGAACGTAACGGAAGAGAGTAATTTGCTGGTGCAATGTATTTCCAGTTTTAGATTCAACTTTATTTATAAATAACGTCTGGCAGTTACATTCATGAAATAACTACATTGCAAACATTACAGACAAAGCAGCATTTCATAAATAAAACAGAGAGGATGGTCAGACGGTCTAATTCAGGATTAAATCATACTGACATGTTTTAGAAGTAGTTACATGAATGGTGGCTTGTTTTAGCATCGTTAGCTTCAGCTAAAGCTAACATAGCTAAGCTAGCTATTTAATTAATTGTTCTACATAAGCCAAAGTAACCAACTTGGCTTTCACAAAGTGAGTTCTAGCAAATGTATCTAAAGCTAATATAGCTACTGAGCTAACATAGCTGCTTTGTAAGTTTAGCTTTAGCTACGTTAGATGTGTTTGAATGTTTTCATGAAGGACAAGCTTCTTTCCTGTAAGTGGACCGTTCACTTGGCTTTATTAAATGTTTTGTTAACAGGTTTTGCAGGTTGTGGTTTTTTCCTTGCCATTACCTTAACCTGTACCCTACTGCTAAATGGAAGTTTAATAAAATTTTATTTCACAAGTTTCAGCATGTATTTCTGCTCTGAGATAGCATCTATGAGGGTTGCTTTCAGATATGTATGGTCTGCAGCCAGATTCTTCTTAAATGGTGAGCTTCAAGAAGAACAAAATGAAGAGGCTGTGATTTATGGTTCAAAAGTTATTTAACTTTTAAAAACCTGTGTCCCTTCTTGTCATATGATGTTAGTCTCAAAGGGTTAAACATGATGAGGTGCTAAACTTGCCTGACTGACTTTATTTGTGCTTCATATGATCAATTTTTGGATGTGAGAAAGCTGAAGTAGATGACGGAGCAAAAGTCCAATAGTAAACAAAAGCTGACAATCCATCAAAAATACCTGGGAGTGAAAAGGCTCCAGTAGTGCTGCTTTCATTCCTGTACCTACAGACATGTTTGTATTGAAAGTGACTGAGGTGAAGAAAAGAAATAGTGCTTCCAAAAATGCCCCCGAAAAGACCAAAACCCCCTACATACATTTTTATTTTAAATCCTAACCATGTTTTTTTTATACTTTAGCAAACTGCAGCAAAAATATTCATCTATTTACCTTATTCACACAGTACAGGAGAAAAACCTCTAAAATATCTCCAATCTCGACCATCATGCTGTTATAAAGGTTTCTTGTTCAGACTGTGGTAGGATGCAGAGGGCATCCCTCAATTTAGGATGTTGTCCGGGGGTGGGTAGACTCCGAGTGCACTCTGCTGAGGTGTGCCAAAGGAGTTATAAAAGGGTATCAGCACCTTGCAGGGAGAATGCCCTGGAGATTAGGTTCAGACTGCAGAGCGGCATGTGCTTGAGTCTGTAAAAAGCTCAGAGCTGTCTGTGTGCCAAAGCTAATAAGATAAAAGCTTGTCAGATGAAAAGGAAAGGACACTACTGTTATCTCTGAGATTTCTCAGGAGCGTCTGTTCTGCAGCAGACTCGCTGTGGATTAACGAGCTGCTTTTAATCCTTGGGTCCAAAAGTGAGGAGGGTCTTTTTGACTCACAAGATGTGTTTATTTTTGAGACAATACAAGCCGAAAGACAGTGGCGGGACGTGTGCTTCAGTGAAACATGTAAGAGTCACAGTTTTTGCATTTTGATTGTAAAAATGTAATGGTGCAACACTAACTCACACTGCAAGAGAGTTTTTACTACACACACCCATAAATTATATGCTTTCACTCTATGTGTTGAATGAGGACTGAGCAGTGACATCAGGTTTACTTTTAAACTCTCTCAGACTGCAGTTGAAATGACATCTGCTTGAATTATTTGTCTCAGATGTATGGTTCAAATAAGTGCACCATAAAGTAATACTCTTTCCTAGCAGTACTACACCACATTGGCCTGAATCAATCACTTAGGTCAAGTTAACACAAAAACCATTCAGTAAGAATGGGATATTTTCAAAGAGTAATTTTGACCAGGCACACATCTAAAAAATGACTAAGAACACTGTAGTACTGTATACATGGCAGTTTGATGGTGGGACATGACAACACACACATGTGCACATACTCATCCTTCCACTAAATGACCATTTGAAAACATACAAAAATGGCTAATATGAAGAACCAATGGCCTGGTGGTTATGTCTGTGTACCTCAGGATGCTGTTGACCTTGAAATGAGCAGCCTGGGTTCAAATACAGCCTTTTTCTCCATTTCATTTACAATCTTTCTTACCCTCCTATTTCTGTTTCTACTTACTATCCAATCTAATTAATTTTGTATTTATCAGGGATAAACAGCACAAAAATCCAAAAAAGTTTTGGACTTGAAAATTTGGATTTGATGCCAGCAATAAATTTCAGAAAAGTAGGGACAGGGCCATGTTACCATTTGGGTTTTGGGAGAGGAATGTTGTCCCATTCCTGTCTGATGTAGGATTCTAGCTGCCAAACAGTCCATTTTCATTTAATAATTCACTAAATGTTTTCCGTTTGGTGAAAGGTCTGGATTTCAGGCAGACCAGTTCAGCACCAGGACTTCCCTACTTCAAGCCATGCTGTTGTGATGGATATATGGTTTAGCATTATCGTATAGAATTATCCAAGGTCTACCCTGAAACAGACATTGTCTGGATGGAAGAATATTCTGCTCCTAAACCTCTATATACTTTTCAGCATTGATAGTGCTTTTTCAGATGTGTAAACTGCCCATTCCTTAGGCAATTATGCAATCCCATACCATCAGAGATGCAGGCTTTTGAACTGTGGGTTGAGAATAAGCTGGGTGGGCTCCCTCTTCTTTTGTCGGCAGGACATGGCATCCGTGGTCTCCAAAAACAATATCAAATTTTGACTCATTTGACCACAGAACAGTTTTCCATTTCACCTCATTGATTCATTAGCATTTGCGGATGACACAGCCGACCCTGTTAACAGACAGTCATTTCTGGAAGTGTTCCTGAGCCTATGTAGTGATTTCCAGTACAGGATCATGGCTGTTTTTAATGCAGTGGCTCCTGATCACGAGTTTCCAATATTAACGTTCAGCCTTGTCCAGAGATTTCTCCAGATTCTCTGAATCTTTTGATGATATTATGTACTGTAGAACATGGGATATCCAATCTTTGTAACTTTACGTTGAGCAACATTTTTCCAAAGTTGTACCAAACTTTTTAGACACAGTTTTTCATATATCTGTGAAATCCTGCCCATCCTTACTTCTGAGAGACTCTGACTCTCTAAAATGCTCCTTTTATTTGCTGACCTATTGCTAATTTACCTATGTAGCTGCAAAATGCTCCTCCAGCTGTTTTCATTAGCACCACTTACTTTTCCAGCATTTTGTTGACGTGTACTTTTTTGAAACATGTTGCTGCCATCAAATTAAAAATGAGTTAATATTTTTTATGAAACAATGAAATGTCTCAGATTCAACATCTGATATGTTGTTTCACAGAGTACAGTGTCCCGAGCCCAAGAGGAACCAGCAGCGCTTCTTGAATCCTCAGAGCAGTGCTGGTGTGAAGACTAGCTGCTTATATTTATTGGACAAAAGCTTCAGACTGTCAAGGTGAACCTGACTGCTGCCAAACAATACTCAGATCAGTGTAAGACTCTGATACATCAGAGTATGTATGGTGAGGCTACATATAGTGTGTAATACTCCTGTGATACAACAGTATGAACGCATGAACAACCATCTCCACTCCAGTGACAGGTCCTCTATAGCTCCAGAATACACTGCAGCCTGGTTTGTTTACTGGAGACAGTGGAGAGGAGGAACAGATACCCCGGAAAAAATCAATAAAAATGAAGGGCTCTGGGACTGGGAGATCCACACTTGAGTTCAAATCCATATTGATGTTTACAGTTTTATGCAGGTGTGGCTTCAGAGAGATAGCGTACCTTTTTGCTTCCCTCTTTGCATTGCACTGCCCTCTGTACATACCGAGATAAAACCATTATTGATATGATAATAACTACAGAGCTTAAGTTCAACAGGAACAGAAGCTTCATTTATTCCCTTCCTTTCTTCATGCTTCTGTAACCAGCTGATCACTGATTTATCCAAAAAGTTGATTAACAATTGAACTATAAATTATAGCCACTTACTTTATTTCCTCAAGAAGCCCTTGTTTGTGCTGCTCTAATGATGCTTTCCATGCCTTTGTAGCTTTTACAGAAGCTTTTCTAGCAAGCCTGGAATTTGGCTGACTTTAAAGGGTCTTTAAAGATTAAATCTGCACCACTAAATCCGATACTGAAGCTTTTAATCCATTTTAATTAATTTTCTTTTAACTGTTTCTGCCACTAGCTTAGCAATAGAAAATGTATTATTTTCCTACAATGATTGTCACATGGGTACAGATGAAGGGCTGTTCAGTTGTTGAGAGGCTGTGATGTGGCCCTCTGTGCCACTGCAGACAGGAACTGCTTTAAATAATGGCTCAAATGGTGGCACAAGCACTTTTTTTGGTACACATGTGAATATTTTAGATGTTATTCATCACAGAATGATTATGTTTTTCTCTTTTCTGCCCCTAAGAGATGGGAGAACAAGTCTGTGGAAAAAAGTCTTTGCCATTTTTGCTGTGCTGCACATAAAAATATTTGGGTTTTGATTTCTGTTTGTTTTTCTTTTGTACTTATAATCCCATAACTTTTTTGAAATTCAGGTGACTATACTGGAGCACACACAATCCTTAAGACCAGGATGTCCTGAAAAAATAAAACAAAACAAAACAAAACAAAACAAAACAAAACAAAAAAAAACAACAACAACAAGGTTTAGAGCTTGACTGTGCACCACCATTTTACAAGCTTTTTAAGACAATAAGTCCAGGCAAGACAAAATGGTTAAAAAATAGCTTAGGGCTTGAAGGATTAAGTAAAATAAGCAACCATCAGCAAATCATCCTACAGCTGTTAACCTTTAAATCTCCTGACATCTGTTTGTCCAATAAGCGTGGATTCATGTGACCATCCTCCACCCCAGCTACCTTTAAGTCATCTTACCAGTTTGAGTTTGAGTTCAGATGTCAACTCATTTACTGCATCCTGAAACCAATCAGGGGTGCAGTCCTATTTGCTTGGTCTCTCTACACCTGAGAACCCAAAGGGACACCTTGGTTGAATCTAGTGGCAAAAGACACTACTTTCCATCCAATGTGCACCTTCATATGATACATTGTTGAATCAGAATGGATGTTCAACTGATTAAACTGCAGTCAATCTTTATTTGTATTGTGCCGGTTCATAACAAATGTGGTTTCAGGACCCTTTTAAAGAAGAACAGATCTAGACTGTTAAATTTGCTGGGTTTTATCGGGCTTGACCAGAGGATTGAGAAGGGGACTGAGGCCCCGTCCACTTGGAGACAAATTCAGGAGTATACACCAACGTTTTAGTCATATTGGCCTTCATACGGCATTTTGGAAGGCCGAAAATGCTACTTTTTGAAACCTGGTCCTAGAGTGAACAAATCTGTAAATTCTTACTATTTACATCATACAGAGCATAGCCCACTCAAGCATGTGTCATGTGTCAAACCAAAACAACAACCAAAACAACAACGACAACAAGCAGAAATATAAGAAAGCAATGTAATAAATATTTTAAGCCATATGTCTTCCTGTTAACCGAAAAATCCTTAAGGCGGAACAGGAGAAAAAAGAATGAATGCACTTTTAACAAAAGCTTCCTCGTGTGTCGGTATGAAATGGGAAAAAAAAACATGAGCAATTAAAACGTATACAGGAATAGGCATACAAATTGGACATTAGTAATAGTAATTAGTGCTGTCAATTGATTAAAAAAATAATCAAGTTAATCACATCACTATGCTGTGATTAATAAGTTTTCGATTTTCAGATGTTCTTATTATCAAGTGTTTATTTCATTATTTTAACTTTATGTACAGCACTTTTCACTAAAAACTGTATTTTTATTATTATGATTTTAATTATTATGTATAAATTAACATTTAAAATAATGCTTTTTACTTGCTTTTTTGTTTGAAATAAATTAGTACATGTATGGTGTTTAAATGAAGAAATATCAAACAAACTAGAGTTTTTAAACATATTTGTGATTTGTAAATCAGAGTGTCTTAATTCACAGAGCAATAATATTTATAAACTGCAAACAAGCCCAGAAGAAAAACGCATCAGATACAAAATAACTTGTGCTGTAAAGTGAACGATCAGGTGTGCAGTTACCCAGAGGTATATGAATTTGCTGACTGATGTCCAGTGGTCTCTCGTTAGTGTAATAAATAGAGCTCGGGTCAGCTGATCCACTTTAGTTGCCTTTTTAGCTGTCATACAGTTCACAGATTCTTGTTAACAGTAGTTCTCGTAGGTGTTCTGTGGTACGGGTCATCTGTGGCGACCTGGATGATGTCTTGAAGCCCCTTGTCGTCAATGATGTTGATGGTTTGCAGTCTCTGGCAACCCATTAGTGATTGCATTAATCAGCTTAGTTGTTGTCATTTGGGGACAAATTCATGTCTGCTGGACTGCGCTGGGGTAGCTTGGCGTTATGGTTATGCTAACATTAGCAAAGATGGGTTTTGTCCGGAGGTGGTACTTAAGACTTGTTGTGCTTCGGGGTAAAGACAGTTCATCACCACAGTATGTACACACAACTTGTCTTATCCAGACCTCTATTAGGCAGCTTCTCATCACTCATCACTGCTGGCTGCGTCTGACCCTTTAACCTCTTCACCCCAGGGACATAAACATCCACGCAGGAGGACTACAGAAGGAAGTTGTGGTCAAACTTAGTCATATGATTCAATTGCGTTATTTTTCTTTTAACGCGTTAAGCATTCCAGATTAATCACGAGCGTTAACACGTTTATATTAGCAGGCCTGATGTAAACCCTTCATATGTCATTGATTTTATAGGATATTTGATTGATAAGAGTAAATGTAGGGAAAGCACATCTCCATTGAGTCTCTATCTTGTCCCCACCCTCTTGGGGTCTGCAGAGGTCTTGTCCTGCTCCACTGTGTATCATAGAAGAGGATCTTTAAATGTACTTTCAGATGTTTCAGTTCATATCTTCAACAGTGTGACTGTTTCTAAATATCAAAGAGTTCCTCTGACTTCAGACCAAACATGTTGACACAGAATCAGATAGAACTTGCAGGTACTGTGTATGTTCTAGCGGTGAAGAAAAACAGTTTGAAGTATCTCTTATCCTTCTGTGCCTCTTGATTCCCACTGGGAAAAAAGTGGGATTGAAAATTGATTAAAGTTTAAATCTTAAATGAATGTTATTATGTGAAAATTATTCAGCTGAATACCAGCAGAACAGATCATCATGAGGCCTTTTTCCGTTTAACGATTCAAGCAGCAACAATATGATTAAAAAAAAAAATCTCATCTAATATTCACAGCTTTAGAAAATGACACACTGAGGTCATCTTTTCTAATCACAAAGCCTCTCGAGCATGAAACAACAAAAACACTATGAATTGAGTCAACACATGGTTTCAAAAGAAGTGACTGTGGTTTTATGTAGTTTTTGTGTGTGTGTGTTATTTAAGCTGTACTTTTATTTGATCTCTCTGGAGAAAAAACTGCCGCTAAATAACATCTTAAATGTGTTTTTTCTGCTTTTGCTTCTTTTCTTGGTGTGTATTTTGATCCTTTTGCTCTGTTTTTCTTTGTTTACAGGGTGACTCAGGGGTTTTTATAGTTACCTTTATAGCAGAAAGGTCTCCTCTCTGACTCCTTGCTGCAGTCTGTTTTAAGAATGAAAAAAAAAATCCTTTTAAATAATGAAATACCTTCAGGTGTTCTTCCCACTGAACAGCATGAATTGGGTTAAAAAATTAGGCATTTGTTTGAAAAAATGGATATGGTAATCTGTCAGCACACACGTTAATTGATGGGGATGTTTCAGAACATATGCTGTGATGACAGTTTTAAAATACACATCCCCCAAGGTGCAGTAACCAAAAAAACCTCCACAGGTGGCAGTAGATGCTAAACTGCATGATGCAGGGGACACCTCAGACAAAAACAAGCTGCCTTTGTACACCAGTCCATCTGCTGCCAGCAAGACTGAAAGCAATGGATTATTTTAGGGTTTTTCAGATACCAGAAAGTCAAAAGTTGGACATGAGTAATACAATATGCAAACTGTAGAAAAACAAGGTAGAATACTGCAGCAACACAGACTAGCAACATCTCATCTACACATGAGAAACACCGGGGCTATTTAGCTGTTAAACAACAGCTTGGCTCGCTACACTGGGCCAATGTGTGTCATCACATGAATGACGGGGAAAAATAAAAATTTTCCCTTAACCTCTTAATGCAGGCTAACATCTCTCCAGCGTAGTCTGACTCTTGGCATGTGGAACGTTACATTTCTGGCAGGGAAGGAACACGATTTGTTGCAGGAGGTGAAGCGTTACCAGCGATATATGTGACCAAAGCTGGTAAAAAGTCCTGCAAGTCGTCCAAGGTCATATTTGAGTTTTTTACACATTTTGAAAGCGTAGATTCCAAGCTTTCAAACGGTCTATCATACACCTTAATCTGGGCATATTTTACAAAGATATGCTCATTTGAATGTTAACTTCTAGTTCCTGTTTGTTCTGAGAAAAACAGGCTCAAAGTTTTCAGGACTTCTCCTACCTCCAGGCAGGCTGGGAGATGGACGTGAACAACAGGGCCACATTTACATAAAGTCCACCCAAACCAAGCTTCTGAATTGGACTGGTGACGCTCATCAAAATATTCCCATAGGAAATCCGCCATCATCAAACTTGCACTGTCGAGTGATCCTGAAGTCGTCCCAAGTCTGTTGATAATTCTTGCTGCTTCTTCATGTCTTTTCTACTTTTCTTCGCTGTAGAGTGCATCTTGAGGCTTGTTGTTAAAGGTGATAACTAGAAACAGCTGAATACGTGCCGAGGGGGGTGGCGTTTGAGCCATGCGGTGTTTGTTATTGTCCATCTCAATGGGCGAAACTAGGAACAATGGCAGTCTGAGTGGCAAATTATCACCCCGCAGTTTCGCTTTCCCCTCCCCTCAATATCCTTACAGCAACTGCGAGAATAGGGCATTTTAAAACACAAAATTAGCGCTTTTAAATATCACATTTGTGTTACTTTTTTCATTGCATGAGTAGTTTAAGTGTCGGACTTGCATAAAATGAGAAAAAAACGGCAAATTATAATTTTGAAGAAAACAACTTTGTATCCATTTTTCTCAACCAGCGGAATGCCGACTTGCAGGAACTTTATCTGGCTTCGGTCACATATTATTAGGTTCATGTCCACGCACAGCTCTGGGTCTGGAACTAAACTCCTGGAGAGGCACTGGACTCTCTCTTTCTCTGAAGTTCTCT
Source organism: Cheilinus undulatus (assembly GCF_018320785.1). NCBI lineage: Eukaryota > Metazoa > Chordata > Actinopteri > Labriformes > Labridae > Cheilinus > Cheilinus undulatus. The sequence continues at coordinate 27,530,727 of NC_054874.1, read as the reverse complement.
CTGGTAGACGAGACTGACGATGGCAGGGGGTAAGGCTCTGACTGTTCTTTGTGCTTATGCATCTGACAGCAGTTCAGAGTATGCATCTCTGGGTGAAATCCTGGAGGGGGTCTTGCCTGGGGACTCTATAGTTCTACTGGGGGACTTCAACGCTCTCATAACAGAGGAACCTGGAGGAGGCTTATTGAGAGGAAAAGCCTGCATAATCAGAACCCGAGCAGTGCTTTGTTGCGTGACTTTTGTGCTAGCCATGGACTGTCCACAACAAACAACATGTTGTTTCATCAGATCTGTGACAATATGTCTTGGGTGAAGAGCACAGCAGAGCTGTCAACTGATAACCACTTGATGGTGAGTTGGATGAGATGGCGGTGGAGGCTGCCAGACTGACCTGAAAACCCAAATGGGTTTAGATCTTCAACTTCCACCTCTGTAAGAATTTCTTGTACATCATGTGGGTTGCAGTTGCAGAAGCAAAAACCTGTTTTATGGAGTTTAGGGGGGGCTTTAGAAAAGGACTTTTGGTTGGCCTCAAACATATTCTGGCGAACCATCAGGAAGCTGAGGAGGGGAGAGCAGGGCTCTTCTCAGGAGAGGGAATTTGCTGACCCGGACTGCAGGCGCTGTCGGATGATGGAAGGAACACTTTGATGACCTCCTTAATCCAGCTAAGGTGTCCTCTGAGGAGGAGTTAGGGGCCGATAGACTAACTAACTAGAAGTAAATCCCCTGCTCCTCCAAATAAAAGAAGCAAGCTGAGGTGGCTTGGGCATCTTATCAGGATGCCTCCTGGGCATCTCTCTTTGGAGGTCTTCTAGGCACATCCAGCTGGGAGGAGACCTTGTAGTAGACCCAGAATGCACTGGAAGGATATCCTGTCTGTCCTGGGAACACCTCAGGAGACCCCAGAAGGAACTGGAAAGTGTTGCTGGGGAGAGGAATGTCTGAGTTGACTTGGTCAACCTACTCCAGCCTTGGATAAACAGAAGAAGATGGATGGAGTGCTGATTCGGATCAGAGCGCTCCTCAGTAAGGACAGTGACAGGAGGGCAGAGCAACTGAGTCCGTCTCACAGTGATCACTGGAGGCTGAAAGCTCAACCATTGTATCACAGCTGGTAGATACACAAACTCCATACCACAAAAACAGATGGTACAGAAACAGCGACACTGCTGCACAGAAACTGCCCATTGTGGACTTTGTAGAACAGAATGGAAATCATTATGAAAGAGGAGGATTTCAACTGTTTCCCCTCTGGTAGATTTCAAAAACAGACTGCCACCTACAGTAAATACCGGTCACTTTGGGAGTCATGACTTTCTCAGGTAATAGTACAACTCACTCAGTGTGTCAATCTATTATGAATAATACCTGCAGGGTACTTAGTTGGTTTTCGTCTGACCTTTTGCTCGACCACTCTCTAGTTCCATCTTAGTCTGTCACTGTCCTCCTCCATCTCCTGACCTTAGCTTTTGTTCTAAACAGTACAGAGACAGGCTAACTGGCTTCTTTTAGCCGTAGGCTGATTTGTGAACTTGTGCTGTGTCTCTCACCAGAGAGAAATGCAGCTTGCCTACATGGTGCTGAAAGCAGGAAACTGGCTCACTTTTTGGAAATGGAATGGTATTCATTCACACTGTTGAGAGCTATTGTACCGTTAGATCGACCAAAATTACTATTGAAGATGGAAAAGTTGTTGCTTTAAATTGGTGTGGTTTAATGTGTGAAAGGATAAAAGAAAAATGTGAATCACACCGCCTTTGTGTGAGTGTGTGTGTGTGTGTGGGGGGGAGGTCAGTGTATGAGTGTATGCAGTCCAGAAATAACCTTGCCGAGAGGCAGGTTAAAGACACTCTCTGATTAGATCTGACTAGACCGGCTCACTGACCTACACACAAACACACATTAAAAAGACACAAAAACCACACTCAAAGAGATAAACAGCCATATAAGCCCACAGCCTAAACACTCTCATTCTATAGGGTAATTATAATGCTATTTTAACCTATCAGAATAAAGCAGAAATGTAGATGCAGTGGAACAGCTGTTTATTTATAGCACAGAAATATATTTTTATTGTAATCTGGTTAAGTGGAACAACTGTGACAAATGTGCCCATTTTCAGAGGGTGGTCTACAGTGTTTATGCTTGTATGTGTGTGTATTTGTTCAAAGTAATTTGCAAATTGGTTCCAATCAGGCAGATTGAAGTAAGCAGTTGGCCATATGAGCCGTTAACAGAACCCCCCCTCACTGTCACTGCTGGGAGACTGTTTCTTCGTAGACATATCAAAACAAACAAAAACCCCTGACAAAGCACACTCTACGGTAAACATTCTTCCAGAGAAAAGGCAGCTCCTGTCTTCAATGGGAAAAAAGACAATCAGGAGGGGGTTGCTTTATGAAGCTGAAGGTTTTTATATTAGCCATGTTTGGTCCTAGTTAAGTTTTGGAAGAGGACACAACCACTGTGTCAGTGAAGCCGCTTGGCCTCTGCATGGATGGGAGAGGTGTACTTCAGGATGTACAACTGCTCATGCACACACAAAAGAAAGGATGTCTAATGTGCACGTGAACGTGAATGCTTCAGGCTCAGAAAAAATTAATTGGGGAACCCTGGTTTTGATGTTGTCCTGCTGGGATTCCTTTGTTAATATTTCTAATGGATTGTCTTTTGCAAAATGAGTGAAGTTATCCACTGAGTTAGTGAGTTTCTGCCTGTGTGACGGATGTGAACAGAAAGGGTGGTGCAGATTCTGCATCAGAGTGCATAGCCAGTGTTAAAATTTCATCAAAGACTTGCCTCAGCTCTGTCATAGTGTAAAAAAATGTTACACTTTCAAAAGTGTGGTGTTAAAGAGGGTTGCATTAGGAGCAGGATCCCGTGGGACTCAACGCAAATCTCACGGAAGCAGGCAGACAAGACAATTGCTGTGAGTTCCAAAACATAAATTTTTTCTAACAGAAAGCAAGTTCTAACTATGATGGAATTAAACAAGCAATGCAGACAACAGGATGTTCTTTTACAACACAAACACAGCAATGCAAGTCTGTGGATTAATTTACAGTGAACTGGGAAACAACTGGACTTTGTTGAAACACACCCACAAGGACACATATTTGGTTTTTGGATGAGATGATACACCTGCTCCACAATCCTCAATCAAAGTCAGTTCTCTTTAAAGCTCTTCTCCATGCTTTTAAACAAGACAATACGGATGTGTCACACATTCCTGAAACATTTAATCAGAAATTACAGTTAAATTGCTGTTATTACCAGTTCAACAGAGTGATGCTTTGTTTAAATGCCAGAATAAAGTTTGAGCACTAAAACTTTGTAAGTTAGTCAAAAGAAACTGCTTTCATGCTTCCCTTATGGTGCTGTTTGCCTGTCATCGCAAATGCATGCTGGGGCACAGAGATGCTGAGCCACTATGCAGTTATTTGGGAAAAAGCACTCCTTTCCATGCTAATTGGCCTCATTGCATTAAACATTTAATAATGAGAGCAGTAACAGCAAGGTGTTAAAACAGTAAAGATTAGCCTACTGTCTGGAGAGCTAATGGAAATGTGCTGCAGTTTTTATGATGCAAAAATATTCCAGATATCAGAAAACTATTCCAACTCTGTATGACTTGAAAATAAATTATGTAAATAAGGTTGTAAATATGACTTTAACATTGCTATTACTAAGCCATAAACACAACCCTGTGTGGCACCTTGATGCATGACAAAGATGTATGTTGTTTTTTTAATAGGATTTTTCCTTCATTCAAAGAGGACATTTGGTCAAGGTGGTGCTTAAGTGAACACAATAATATCACAATTCCTTTAATCAAATGCACTGTCTATTATTCTAAAAATGTAACATTTATTGTCAGAATCCATGAAGGAGGTGGACGGGATTGGACAGACCTGTTGAAGGTGCGAGCAGGAGGGGATGAAAATGTCAGAAACCTAGTAGGATTAAGAAAATAATACTGCGCAGGGCTCTAGTTTTAACTAGATTTAGTGTGGACCAGTATAGACACTTTTAAAGTGTTAAATCAACTCTGTAGGAGTGAAATTAACATGGTCTGTTTTGCTATGGAATATTAATAATTCATCCATCTAGACCTGATGTGGAATTAAAATTGTTATCTTAAGTTTATGAACAGTGAAAAAGAGTTTGGTCCTTTAGACCTGCCCTTATATAGTGTCTTAAAACAACATCATTTTAAGACATTTGCGGCAAATGGGCACATTAATCGACAGGCTATTTTCTACAGACTTTCTGGTTTGTTATTTCAGCAATATCAGTGACACTTATGTTCTCATGACAGTGATGTTTTTAATGCAGGGCTGCCTGCCATGTTGGAAACATAGAAACCTTGTGTAATTTTGTTTATTGATGATCTGAATATTTAATGATCAGTTCTTTCTTGATGTCTTCCAGGCATTTCCATCAGCTCCACATTTTGCATTGATATTTCACATATTGACTTGAAAATATCAAATCTTACATGCAGATTGGTCTGAAATTTACTGAGCATAGAAATGTCTCACAAGCGACCCTGTGGCCTTTAATGCTGCATCACACTGTAGATCTCTGCTGGGGAGACTGTGTGAATGACAAAATCCTCAGTCTGCTGTTTTCATTTCTAATCCAACACTTCGTCTGCATGCTGTGATGACAGCTGCACTTGTCTGCTCATGCAGCCTGACCAGTGGCTAAATGACGGAGCAGCCAACAGTTCTCTGCACTGAATACAAATGCTGCATGCATGTGTGTGTTGGTGTGTGACTGTGTTGTGTTTAAAAAGACATTATGTAGGTCTGAGTGTGTATGTCTGCTGTCATGCAGACAAATAATTTATGAATGCACCATTTAAGATGATGATGAAGAACGGTTGTTATCATGGGTGTGTGCGTAAGTTTTGGTTTTTATGTTTTAGAAACACTCCTGATCCAGTCTTTACGTCTTATAGGTCAGTAAAATTCAACCTCCCAGTCAGCAGGCATTTTAACTTAACTTTAACTATTTTTTCCTTTCTATCATACAGAGTACAAGTGGTTCCGGTTCAGGTGTCGCACACCAGCACACCACACCAGCTCGCCAACACCAACAACTTTTAAAAATTCTGAATACATCCTACTGTTCTTCAGCAAATTTTGAAGACATTTATTTTTGGATCTTTTTTTGGGGGGGGGGGGGTTAAAGGTGCAATAGGTAACTTTTTGGCAAAAATCCAAGGGGAGAAATTTTGAAACATCAACACAGCCCCTCCCAACCTTATTCTCTCTCAGTTTATTCCCCACACTCCTTTGAGCCCCTCCCCCCAAGCTCTCACACAGTCTAGTTTTAACCAACATGGCGTCGGACAGTTGTCAACAGAAGGCACGAGGATTACAGCTGTATCTGATTCTAAGGTAAGAAAGCCTGTGATGTCCGAAAATAATTCAAGTTCAAGCTCAGGGATTTGCATCCTGCTTTTCACATTGGAATATTTGTCAAAAACTAAGCTCAGATAGCTTATACCTGCCAAACAAGTGAGCATCGCTTATACTTAGACAATGCTAGCTGGCTAGTTAGTATTGAACTAAAACAGTATAGGCTTACAAATGCTAGCGAGCACCGAATAAAGAAACACACTTTTATTTTCAGTATGAAAAAGAAGTGGTGGAGCTGCTTTTGTGCCACCGCTTAGATATTTGTGAAAATCATATTAGAACAAAGTAAAAATAGATTAACTTTACCTGATTTTGATTCTGTCCATTGTGCTGCCATGGAATTAAAACTACGGTCAAACTCACAACACATGCACAGTTTGAAGAGTCTATGTTATCTTTCACTGGATGCAAAATGCCTGTCACCTCTTGACGAAGTTTGAGAGTTATGTCTCGGTTGTCAGATTCATATTCATATTGAAGGTAACACAACTGCAAAACTGCAACCTGTATTTGTAATTTTGTAAAGTTGTAACTTCATGAGTTGTATTCTCACAGAGAAAATACACACCACATATTGTCTATATGATTTGACTTAAACAAGAGTTTACAACATTTTTATTTATGCACAACTACTGACTAACATACATGCATTTCAAATATGAGCATGATGTTGTATCTGCGCACACATAAATCTTTTGACAGTAACCTTACCCCATATAACTCTGTGGTTGAATCCAAACCTGCTGAAAACCAACAGTTTTCAGTGGGTGACGACAAATTGCTGCTGGAATCCCTACCGCAGGTGTGCTGAGGACGCTACCTGCCCCAAACAATTTAATGTAGGAAGGACCACTTCGGAGCTCTGACAGGAAAGATCTTGTATTGGAGATGGTTGGGAAAAATAAAGAGTCAACACAGTTGTTTGAAGAACTAAAAGTGGACAATAAGCAGGATAACTTTGAAAAGCAACTCAGCAATATGAAGGAGGTTCTTCAATACACCTTTGAGAAACAGATGGTCTCTGAAATAGAGAGAATTCATTAATCTTTGCAGAAGTCAAAAAAAGAAAACCACACTGCGGTGAGCTCAGAGCTTGAGCGGTACAGCCGCAAAATGAGGGAAATGCTTGATATTGAAATCAGCTGCCTTCAATCACGAATGCTGGCGCTGGAAGAAAAGTTTAAAGCAAGCTTTGACGGAGCAGCGGCTGCAGCCCCGAAAGGAAAATTTCCGCCTGATGTATTCATAATTATCGCTGATTTGCTGAGGGAAGGCGGGGAAAATATTACTGGTAAAGTTAAGCAGCTGTTAAAAGATGGTTTTGGAAATGATGGCCAAATTGTGGATGCTGTAAAACTCAAGAGGAGGCCAGCCAGGCTTGGTGTAAGTGGAATGTGGATCCACAGTTGGCAAAATTGCCAATCTTTGCTAAAAGCACAAACATGTCTTTCTTAGATGATTCCTCAGTTCTTGCAGATTCAGCAAGTAGAGCACTAGGGGGCGTTATAAGTAAACCTAAATCACTCAGAGATTTGGACTATTCCACGTATTCCAAACTGTATCAAACATGTGTATGTCCCATTTTAGATTATGTCGCAGGAATATGGGGTTATAAAAGGTTCCAGAAGAGTGAAAATGTCCATAACCGTGCCATTCGGTTCTTCTTAGGCCTACGTAAGTACGCCCCGGTTCAGGCAGCTAATGGAGATTTGGGGTGGGACCCATGCAAAATAAGGTGGAAAGTTAGCATAGTGAGTCTGTGGAACAGGCTTGTGAGGTTCTCAGCCAAGGGAGGCCAATAAAATGTTTCTTTGGTATGTATCTATCAATGGTAAGTGGGCATCTGAAATATTTGATTAACTTAAAGAGTGTGGACATGAGGAAAATTATTCAATATAACCAATGTGAATTTAGACGAGTTTAGATCAGAAATAAGGGATAAGTGGACCAAATCATGGGCAACTCAAATCCTGCTGAAGCCAAAACTGTGAACTTATTGCTTGTTTAAGAAGGATTATGAATGTGAAAAATATGATGGATATAATTTGCCAAAAAGCCGCAGATCCCTGTTTGCACAGTTAAGGTGTGGTATATTACCAGTAAACATTAAAACTGGCAGATATAGAGGGATGAGCAAGGATGAAAGAATCTGTGAATACTGTGAGCTGAGAATAAAAGGTGGAAAATGAAATTCATTTTATCTTAAACTGTCTGATGTATCATGATCTACGGGAATTATTGTTTAGAAAAGTTCAGGATCCTGGTCTTGATTTGATTTATATATACAACAGTACTTTAATGAAATATACTTACCTCCGCCAAGGAGGTTATGTGATCGGGTGGGTTTGTTTGTTTGTTTGTTTGTTTGTTAGTAACATAACTCAAAAAGTTGTGGATGGATTTTGATTACATTTTCAGGAAATGTCAGAAATGGCATAAGGAAGAACTGACTTTGGGAGTGATCTGGATTGCTGTCTGGATCCAGGATTTTTTTTTTAAAGGATTCTGTACTATTGGGAGATAGGGCTAATAGTGGAGGTCTGCGCTGTTACCACTTTACAGCAGGAGTTGGCGGACATGAGTAACTTCAATCCCAGCAGCAGTTTTTGGTATGTTTCTATTCAAAGTTTTGGAGTTTATAGAGTCTGAAAGACACACACCCGTTCGAGGAGATGAGTTCGAGCGTAACAGAGAGAAAGACAGCGAATTGTAGCAAGAATACTCACAATGCTGGGAGGAATAGAGGAATATTCACCCTCTGCCATGACTTTCAGTCGTCTAGTGAGACCATGGGTGAGACTGTCAGTAATTCTGTTGGCACCAGCAGGCAATGCTTCCGCCATGACAGTCCACCCATAGCGAAGTCAATGCTTTACCTCACTGTGTTTCCACCCCACTGGAGAGGGAGTAATTGGCGAATGCTGTGGTGGGGGGCACATGGGGATGGATCCAGGAATTGTTTAAAGGATTCTTCACTATTGGGAGATAGGGCTAATGGTGGAGGTCTGCGCTCTCTGAGTGCTTTTCTAGTTTTGATAATGTCTTTGCTTTGTCTGACTATCTCAACTGTAAGTGGAAACGAGGAGTGACGGTCATAGTGACAAGTTAAGCTTAAGCAAAGGGGAGTGCGTTTCCAAGCCATAGAGACTGTAAGCTTAGTGGGTCCACAATCAAACTAGCCAGACAATGTTACAATGCACAGACATCTTCGTACCTTATATGGAAAGGACAGATAAAGTCTGTGTTAAATGGTGACTGACTTTTGTGTATTACTAAAGATGTTATACCTAGTGTGTTTTCTACTAAAATGCCGTAATGATCACCTGACTTTTCTGAAAACAAAGGATATTCATTAGGAACAGAGGTGGAATAAGTACTCACATTCTGTGCTTAAGTAGGAGTGCAGATACTTACTTCCCACCTCTGGGTAGGAAACTTGTAATCCAACGCATGCAACCATAAGTCTGTGTTTTGTCTCAAAGAATGTCTACAAAATTTTTATAATTATATTGTCTTATTTTATAACATTTTTTGTGCCTTATTCTGGTATCGAAAAGCACAACAACCCATTTTCTCCTTTATACCAAGGATTTGATTTGCTTCTCAATATTTCTCTCCATTGGCTTTAACTGCCCTCAGTAAGTGTGCACAGCTGTTGTGATGTTATTATGACGTCAACTACAAATTGGTCTGTTTGAAGAGTAATATTGTAGAAACACAATGCATTTTGTGTGTTGCAGAGTAAATCAGTTTAAAGGGTAAAAACCTAAAGATAAACCACCAGAATTTAGTGCAATCATTGCCAACATGCAAACATCAACCTTGTTATGTAGAAATTAAATTACAAAGAGGCCTTTGTGCATCAGCCTCAGTGGATTGCTCTTATAATGATAGAGAGGCAATTTAACTCTGTGTACCTCTACATGGCTCTTTGCAGAGGAGTGTTTGTGCCACAGCATGAAAAAAGAAAATACTACATTATTCTTAGGAATATTTAAACTCTTAAAGGCACACTTAATGGAGGAAGCTAAATGTGTTACTTGTTCTTATGCAGAATTGGAGTGAAGGCAGGGAGCTGTCATTAATTAAAAATTCAAAATAATAGTTTTTGAAAGATTACCTATCACAGTAAAACAGTCATTGCCAGTTGGAAAACCATCTCAGAGTACCTTCTATGTACAAAAAGTCAAAACTTTTATCCTCATTAAATCCAAATCCGGATTGAATTTGTCCTTCCTCCATTAAATGAAGCCATTTCCCTTTTCATATAACTTTATCCATGGGGAATAGATATGTCTTCTCAGTTTCCAACTTCTTTACCTTTGCTAAAAAATGATACATTGTGAAGATACAAACAGAATGAGTATAAATTAAAATGGCTGGTGAGTTTCTCTATTTATTCTCAGGTTTCATATCACGTAACTATCAAACCCAATCCCAAAAAATGTTGGGTGCTGTGTAAAATGTAAATAAAAAACAGAATGCAGTGATTTGCAAATCTCAGAAACCCTTTATCACACTGAGAAAACAAACTTATCAAATGTTGAAACTGAGACATTTTAATACTCATGAAAAATATTAGCTTATTTGGATTAAATGGCAGCAACAGATCTCAAAGAAGTAGGGATGGGGCCACCAAAGTCTGGAAAGGTAAGAGGCACTAATGGAAAACAAATGGGGGAACATTTGCAGCTTATTAGGTTTACTAGATCCAAATTGCTATTTCAGCTGAAATTGTAATCTGTATAAGCGCTCATGTATATTTATAATACCTTACATTATTATTAACAGTAATCATTCTGACTTATTATCCCACCTTCTGTAATGATTTCCAAATACACTTATAATGTGTTATGGTGTACATACAGGTATAAGCATAGAAAGTGTTCAGAAAAAAAATGTTCCTCTTTGTAAAACAGCAAAGATTTTTTAATATCCCACCATCTACAGTAAATAATATCATTAAAAAATTCAGAAAGTCTAGAGAAGTCTCTTTGTGTGCTGCACTGGTTTAGGAACATTTCCGGCAATCATTGTCTGTCAACACAGTTTGCCGTGCCATCCACATATGCAAGTTAAAGCTGTCATGCAAAGAAGAAGCCATATGTGAAAACAATCCAGATATGTCCAGAAATCCAGGGCAACATGAGACCATGGACGACCTGGGACAGGGAGGGGTTGTAACAGGCAAGCTGGAGGATGATGAGAAGATTTCCCTTGGGCACAAACTGAGCAGGCTGAGATGAAGGCACAGGTATCTGCATCCATGGTGGGCCACCAGAAGTGTATCTTGAAGAGGGACACTGGGGGACTTATACCAGGATGGCAGGCCAAATGAGAACTGTGACCCACTAGAGAACTGAGGACGAGCTGAGTCTGGAATGAACAGGCAATTAGGCTGACCGCCACCTGGATCAGATTGAGTTTGTTGGGCTTCTCTCACCACTGAATTTATCTCCCAGGAAACAGCTGCCACTACACAGGTTGGAGGAAGGAGAGTGTCTGGACTAGAAGGAGATTCTTCTGAACCATGCTGGCAGGAGAGAGTGTCAGGTTTGATATTTCTGGAACCAGGTCTGTAGGTGAGAGTAAAGTTGAACCAGCCAAAAAACAGTGCCCAACAGGCTTGACAGGAGTTGAGACGTTTGGCTGTTTGAATGTAGGATAGATTTTTGTGATCGGTCCACACTACAAAGGGTTGTTCTGCTCCCTCTAACCAGTGTCTCCACTCTTCCAATGCAAGTTTGACCGTGAGGAGCTCTCTTTTGCCAACATCATAATAACGTTTTGCTGGAGACAGGCGTCGTGAGACAAAGGCGCAGGGATGGAGCTTTTGGTCACGAACAGAGTGCTGGGAGGAAACAGCTCCCAACCCCGTGTCAGAGGCATCCACCTCAATGACAAATTGGTGGGAGGGATCTGGTTGAACCAGGATGGGTGCAGATGTGAAGAGCTCCTTTAACTTTTTAAAGGCTTGTCTGGCCTCTGGGGTCCAGGAGAACTGAAGAGCTGATAAGGTAAGGCGTGTAAAGGGAGCTGCGACTCTGCTGTAATCCTTGATGAAGCGATGATCAAAATAAGCAAAACACAAAAACTGTTGAAGCTGTTTCTGGTTGGTGGGTTCTGGCCACTCTGCCACTGCTCTGATCTTCTCAGGGTCTGGTTTCACCTGTCTGCTTTCAACGATGTAGCCTAGGAAGCTTGTGGAACTGGTGTGGAACTGACACTTCTCAGCCTTCACATAGAGTTTGTCCTCTGAAAGCCTTTGGAGAACCTGGCGGACATGAGAGATGTGGTCAGACATGTTATTCGAGAAAATAAGAATGTCATCAAGGAACACAAACACAAAATGATTGATGAAAACCCTTGGCACATCATTAGCAAGAGCTTGAAAAACCGCAGGGGCATTTGAGAGGCCAAAAGGCATTACCAGGAATTCAAAGTGTCCAAGTGGTGTGTTGAAGGCCGTCTTCTATTCACCCCCCTCTCTGACTCTGACCAGGTGGTAGGCGTTTCTGAGGTCCAACTTGGTGAAGACAGTGGCAGCATGAAGAGGCTCAAAGACAGGGTTGAGTAAGGGGAGAGGGTTTTTGTTTTTGATGGTAATATTGCTTAAACCTCTGTAATCAATACAGGGACGCAGAGTGTGATCTTTCTTAGAGACAAAAAAATCCTGCACCAACTGGGGAGAAGGAAGGCCAAATTAACCCTGCAGCCAGTGAGTCTTTTATATATTTCTCCATTGACTCCCTCTCAGGGTGTGCTAGATTGTAGAGCCTACTGGTGGGAAGTGGGGCCTCAGGGAGAAGATCTATCCCACAATCATAGGGGCGATGAGGAGGCAGGATGAGGGCTAAGTCCTTCCTAAACATTTCATTTAAGTCATGATACTCTACAGGAATCGTAGACAGATCAGGGGACTCTTGGCTGGGTTGGGCAACACTGACTGTGTTTGTCAGTCACTGACAATCTCACAATCTCAATCTCATTGAGATTGTAGACAGGTTTGAGTGGCAGAAAGAACTCCAGTTTATACTTTTTTTCAATACTCCAATCAATGTGGGATTAAGTGTTTTCAACCAGGGGTGGCCCAGAACTAAATGTGTTTCAGGGGAGGAGATCATGTAAAATTCGACATTCTCTCTGTGATTGCCAGACAGTACTAGGGACACTGGAGTGATGTGATGAGTAACACGAGCCAAAAAACTACCATTGAGGGCACTGGCAGTGAGTGCACAATCCAGTGGAACTAGGGGAATACCACACTGAAGAGCAACTTCTTTATCCAAAAAACTCTCTTCTGCACCAGAATCAATCAGAGGTAGGGGGGGCAAGGAGAGTAGTTCATAACAAAAGGTAGCTTGAATCTGCATCCTAGGTTTGGCTGGGGCTTAGGAAACAGTTTGGCTCATCAATAGCCCCACTACTACTGATGAGTCAGGTCTTTTGGCTGAATGGGGCAGGTTGCAATAAAATGACCAGATTTTCCACAGTAAAGGCACTCACCTGCACGCAACCTGCAGAGTTGCTCAGCTGGGATTAAGCGTGCACGGCCCACTTGCATAGGTTCCTCGTCTGTGGTGGGAGATGAAACTTGGGCAGCAGAGGAGGCATGAATTCCAATCTTTGAGAGGTACGACGTGAGAGGTGAGAAGTGAGTGACTGGTGGGACCAATCAGGCGAAGACTGGACTCTCTTCACTGGAGTGAAGAGCCGGGTATATATACTGCAGGAGCTTAATTGGTGGATGGGTCTCAGGTGTGCAGCAGGATGGGCAACAGGAGTGGCAGCAGGTGTGTGTGATTACTACACACACAGACAAAGAACAGACGACACACACGCTATTTGCAGCTAAGTGTTTTTCTTGTGTTCATGGTACCCTTAATATAGAGTAATTCATATTCTGTCTAGATCTTAAAAAAACCCTCCATGCTGTTTTTTAAACCATGAAACTGTATGCACTTATAACAAGAGATTTTAACCAAGTTTGTTGATATACAATTCTTAACAAATTTATTAGACCACCTGTCATGCTTGTCTCAAAGACCATCCAGCATCATGAAGTGCTCTCCACGTTTTACCATTTTGAACAGGAATGAGGAATTTCAAACTGAATTCACCCAAATTTGAGCCGGCTCACTGGGCTTCTCTGAGAAGTAAGAAATTAATCAAGCATAACATTCAACCACTAAAACTCATTTTTCTGTAGGAAAATTACAGAAATGCAAGTAAATAACTATAATTTGACATATTAATCAGGAAATATTAATGTGCTTTACTATTTTTTCAGTTTTTTTTTTGTAAATCAGTAAATTTGAAAATTCATGGATAACAATAATAATTATATTTTAGCATTAAAAATATCATTTTAATTAAAGAGCTTCTACATATTGGTGCATCTTACAACTAACTTTGCAAAGCAGATGGATATGCCCATTTCCTTGTTTTTCCACTGGCAAATCCATCTTGCAAAGCTCCCGTCTGAACCGTTTGGGCCTGGTTAGAAAGTGACAGGACCAATCAGCGACAAGGGGCAGTACTTTCAGGTGCAGCAGAGTTGTGACGTAAACAAGCAGCAGCAAGAGCTGGTTCAGTTATGGAGGAAGAGATTAGCATGGATGCTGCTAAAGCGCCAGTTTTATCAGAACTTGACAACATTTCTTCGTTATAAGAATAACAAAGAAAAGCAGTGAGTTGTTTTCTTTTCAAGAACGACAAAAGCCGAGTACTTACATGTCTATAGTCGCCATGTTTCACATTATTCCTCAGTAGCTGCGCAAGCGCAGCTTGCTAGCGGCTACGTCACATGCTTTGTTGCTCTGATTGGCCCGTAGAGATGTGACAGACAGAACGTTTACCCAATCATACTCTGAGGATTTTTCAAAGCCTCTGCCTTTTCTCAAATGTTTCCTACTGAAGCTTTCCCAGATGGAGGCAGTGTTGCCAGATTGGGTGGTTTTACGGCCATTTGTGCGGGTAAAAATGGGCTTGGTCGCGTTGATATAATTTGGGCTGGTTTTCCTTAAGTTAGGTGGGTTTTTAACTGCATCTTAACAGACTGGTTTACATCCTTAATTGTTTCGTTTAGTTAAGTAAAATGACAGTTATGACAGTAAGTGAGTTCTTCTTGATGTCAGTGAACGTATCAAACTTACTGCAGCGCTTCTGAAGCCTGTCAGTCAATCTGAGTATCCTGTAGATTCCAAGGAAGGAGCCGTGATGTGATTGGGAGAGAGCGTGCACGAGTGAGAGATAGTTGTGTGCATGTCGTGCTGTGTGTGTTTTTATGTGTGTGCGTGCGTGTCTGCAAGAGAGCTAAACTCTCGGAGACCGATCAAGACAACAAATTTTGTTGTTTTTGGCGTTTGCTACAGCCCACAGTAGCCTGCACTGAGTTAGCGAAAGCTTATACAAAGCTGGAAAACGTCCTGTTGTATAGGAAGAGTGGAGGTCCTGATAAAGTAAACAAAAAGTCAAATGCTTCAGTGTTATACATTAGTTATTAGTTATACATTAGGAGTTATGAATGAGCCTCATGTCATTGTATTGCACACCCAGCTGCCACATACGCTGATGTAGACAGCTGTTACGACCTGATGTTTCTGTGCTCTTCATTGGTGTGTTAAAGGAGCAACCCCCAATATCTAAAGGTGAGTTAATACAATCATGTCTGTCCCCTGTAAATTACAATAATTGTGATAAGTCTATTTATCTCTTTGAAAGTGGGGTGTGTATAACTCTAACCAGTTGCTGTATCGATGATAGGAAAAATACAGATTAATTCTGTTATGTTGTTGAGCTTCATAAGATCTGCCGTTTTTTGAGGAATAGAGATGCAGGTGGTGGTCATGCACTTGAAATCAGTTTGTTGTGATGGTTGACTGTTGTTGCTTGTCATTATAGGAGTTATTTTTGGTGTACTTAAGCTGTCAGTGGACTTTTAAGGAGTTTTGTACGTTCGTCAAAAGAAAAAGCACTAAATATTGATTTTTGGGTGGGTTTTTTGTGCATTCTGGCGGTTTTTGGACAAGTTTTGGGCTGGAAACTATCAGCTGTATCTGGCAACACTGGATGGAGGTGTGAAACAAATCTATCTGGCGTGTCAGGTTATCTTACAGCAGGTCAAACTCTACACTTTAATGCTCACATACTAAGGTTTTACCATCTAAATGCCATATGTTATGTATTAAATCAAAAATACATGAATATTAATTGGATAATTGTTACAGTGTGCTGCAAAAGGTGAGAGTTAGAGTGCATACAAACTTATATACCAACCTAGTGCCAACACATGGATCCATCATGAGCAGGGAATTACTTTTGGGCGAGCAAGGGCTGGGAAACAATCTGTGTTTTTCCTCCTGCTAGGTTCTGCTGATCGGTATCTTACATCCACGGTTGTCATGTTAGCTTGTGTGTATGTGGCTGTATTAGTTTCTCTGTCACTGTGCACATGGCCTATTATTGGCTACGCATATGTGAGCGTCTGAGATCAGCACAGATTTGGCATAGTTTAAGAGGACCAGCCAGTCACGCCCAGGCAGGCAGGCTGAAATCAGGCGATTCTGCCCACTGTGTATGTCTAGACAGAACTCAAGGAAAATCTCAGTGTTTAATTTAGCCAACTTTGAGAGGATGCCAAATTTTACTGACCTTGAGCCAAATTCTACAATCTGTTTTGGACTCTGCTCCTAAGATTAATAATTTTTCATGATACAATTTTGCTGTCTTTGTTACATTCAAAATATCTTGTAACAAATGACTGCACTGTATTCTGCAGTATAACTGTTAAAGGTCATACATTTTAATGATCTAATCTTTTCCACCTTATCCTTACCCCCTGATGCCTTGTTTGAATTCTAGATGTAACTTCCTGTGCCTTCTCTCAAACTTGCATTTCCCATAAAAACAAGGGGATAATTCTGATTAAGTAAATCAAAGACTTACAACCAAAAAAAGGAACAAAGGGGCTATTCATTTGCCTTCTTATATTGAGCAATGAGGGGACAATAAGAAAGTGCACATATATTTATTTAGCTAATTTTATCAGCTCTGAATCCATATTTGCACAAGGACAGTCATGTATTGTTAATGCCTTGTTTCCACATGCATGTGACTGATGTTGGTATATCTGTAAACATATGGAAGATGCCTCCTAGTGTCCAAACAAGTACCTGCATTTTTAATGAACGGATTAAAAGCTGATAAACTCCCTGAAGCCACTGGAGAGAAGATAATATTGTTTGGAATTTTGCCATCAAGCAGCTTGGAATTACTGAGATAAAACAGGACTAATACTGCACGTCAAGAAATAATTGAAAATGTTGGCCAACCAGGAAAACAGCATGCATTTCATTTAAGGACATTTAAGTGACCAGACAGGCTAAGCTGAGCTAAAATGTTTAGCCAATCAAATGTTGGTTTATATGCTAAATATCCCATTTTTCTATCCAATCATCCCTTCTAACTGTTCACTTAAATGTTTAAATATATTTGACACCAAAAGGATCTTACAGCACTTCATATTGACTGAAAAAACTTGATAAACTATTTCATATCAAAGTGGTTAATATGAGTATAGCTCATATGAAGCTGATAAAAGTGACTCGTCATAGCCTGTTATGTTGTTAGCAGCTTGGTCAGCAAGCATACTGCCATATGGTCTCACTGAAATCTACAGTACTTGAGGTACATTCAAGACGAAACATTACAGAGGGGAGGAGTTTTGCAGGCACGCAGAATCACAGAGATTCCTTTAGGAATGAATGGACTTCCAGTTGACTTACAGCCATCACTGCAGCCCTCCACAAATCTGGGCTTTATGGCAGAGTGTCTAGACAGAAGTCTCTCCTCAGTAGAAAACACATGAAAGCCCACTTGGCTTTCATGTGAAGGTTTTTGCAGACTCTAGTGGGCTTCCCCTGATCTGTGCCTTGCAACAATCCTGTCTGTGAGCTCTGCAAGCAGTTCCTTTGACCTCATGGCTTGGTTTTCGCATAAGCTTCGAAGACTTCTGAGCTGTGTGCCTTTCCAAATCGTGTCCAGTCAATTCAATTGACCACAGATGGACTCCAATCAAGGTGCAGAAACATCTCAGCAGATCCACAAAAAAGGGAGGAACCTTAGCAAAATTTTAAGACTTTTTGCAAAGGGTCTGAAAACGTCTGTAAATGTGATATCTCAGTTTTCATTTTTGATATGTTTGCAAAAACTCTGAAATTCTGTTTCACTTAATCATTATGGGGTTCTGAGTGTGGACTAGTGAGAGTAAAAATGAATTGAAACAACTGTAGCATCAGGCTGAAACAGAAGAAAATTGAAAGAAGTGAAGGGGAAACTGTGTGACAGTTGCTGCTTGGCTTACCCTGAGAAGAAATAAAGATAAGATTTAATTAAATCAGTATATAAAGATTTGTATATTTTTTTATACTTTCGCAATACACCCATTCTTCATGTCTGACAATACATAGATTGTTGTCTGTTCCTGCTTATATGGTTCTGTATGCCTATTGTACATGGCAGGCCCAGTGTGTGGTGCACATGTGATAACAAGCAGTGAATCTGTGGTGCATGAGGAGGATGTTGGCCCTCCCTGACCTCTGTCTGTTTTTATATCTATGTTATTATAAATGTTGTCTCCCCTGGTGACATCCCCTCCCCGTTTCTCTTCATGTCTGACCCTTTCTCCGTCCTGGTGCTGTGCATGTTTGTGTGTTTGTATGTGTGTTGGAGAGAGAGAGAGTGTTTGTGTGTCGACTGGGACGAGATAAGAGAGCAGGAGAAGAACAGCAGAGTATTTCATTTACACCATCGGGGAATAGGAGTGTCTGTGTGCATGAGTGCATGTGTGTGTGAGAACTGTGATATGACTAAAGTTTCTGGGGATTGCAGGGTAATCATCAAAGTTACTGCAGCATCACAACTGGCCACACACACACACACACACACACACACGTACCCAGACAGACCATTTTTGGCATTAACTGGGCTTGACTAAGCGCTGAAAACAATGTGTCATGGGAGCTGAGCTAGGACAAGCTTTAGCAGCATTCAGAACTTGCATCAGCTCATCTATTTGTGTGTCCAAGTCTCAAACTTTAGTTAAAGATTGATTAATACTTCAGCGTCAAATCTACGTGGTAGCATACACCATTAGATTATGTATCCCTGAACCTATGTAGAAGTCCTAGCACACAGCCTGATTTTCAAATCCATTAACCATGTAACTATGCAGCCTGGAAGCAAAAGGCTGCATTGGTGTGATGTGGGAAGTTTTATAACCATACATTTTTAAAACAATTAAACAATAACTAAGGATCACGTGACATGTTACAGGAGGCTATTTTGCACTTAAATGGATATTGTGTGACCATAGGTAACTTGACATAAATTTAGGCCCCTGGGCTACTCTGACTATTTTGGCATTCTTTGTATATTTGGCTAACTTCCCACAAACCCATGAATGTTGCTTTGGTACCATAATTTGTCAAACCTGGAGTTTTAAACAAGAACTGCTGCTGTTCATTGGGCAAGTTAGATTTATAGTTAATGTAGAGACTATACTAAAGTCTAATATTAAAGTTAAGATTTCCCTGCATTGGTCCTGATGATGCTCGACTGCCAGTGTTTAACAAAGATGCACAAGCTAATGACAGCATAAGGCTGTGTAAAACCTGGGGTCATATTGAGACAAAAGCATTTAGTCTAGTGAACAAACTAAGGGAAATTGTTTGGCATGAAGTAAAAGAATTCTGTTCACTGAAGGTAAGTGAGACATTTAGGGATGTAAACACCCAGACAGCTTGTGCAAGAGCAAGAGCAGGGTTTTTTTTGGCACCAACAATGATCAAAAGCAAGTACCTGGCTGAAGGTGGAGGATGAGATGCTGTTTCGCAATCCTGCACCGACTGCATAGACTCAAACTCATAGCTCCCACTAAATTAGGCCACTGAAAACTAAAAGGTGATTTCCAGCAATTCTGCAACTTGGTTTTGTGGAACATCGGCTTGAAATAGCATCACAGGTAACATTACAGCTTGAACACAACATCTGACAAGCACCCTGGGCAACATAATGAAAATAATAAAAAACTGGTAATATTCAAGATGACCAGTGAGGGTGACAATATTTGATTTAGCCTATTTAGTTGGTCAATAGCACACACCCCTTTCCTTAACAAGTGATGCCCTTTTTAATAAAAGAAGAAAGTTACGTAAAATGCCTCAAGACATCAAACATTCTCTTGATCTCAATTGAGTTTAAAGATCTAGGGACTCTGTGATGTTTTATGACATCCTCCTCTTCTTTTTTCAGGACCAAAACATGAACAGAAACACCTTCAAAGACCTTTGACATTTTTCTACTAGTTTGAGACATCATCCTCCAAAACCAGCCATGTCTAAGCACTAACTTTAACTTTGTGTGTTTTTGGTCCATGTTTGTGTACATGTCAACTTCAGACCATCACAGCCTCACTTGTCCCTTAAAAACTTGGATTACTGAACTTCTGTTTGTTTGTGTGTGTGTGTGTGTTTCGTCTTCAGGCTCAGAGCCAGCTTTAGTGTCATGCTTCATACATTTTGTTACATCATACATCAGACTGAGAGCATCAGAGAGGAGGAGGAGGAGGAGAGAAGAAGAGCGTGTGAAGGGGGAGTTTACTTTTGATCAACTATGGCCTCAACTGTATGTCCTGGAGCTGAAAGTCTGAGGACTGAAAACTTTTTACTCTGCCTTGCATTAACATTTACCCTTTGAGCTACAAAGGATAAAAAGAAAAGTCTTATTAAATGTGTGGGAAACTTTCACAGGTGTTAAACTTTGATAAACATGAAGGGTTGGTTTTCATTTGTGTTGAGAAAGTTGAAGTAAAATGCAGATTTTTGGGCTCTGTTCAAGGGAAGATAAAGACTCATTTACCCATTGACATTAACGTCAGGTATTTATAATTAGCCTTAGAAGTGAGTTTAATAAACCATTAAACTTCTTTTTGTGTGACTGTTTTTCTGAGTTAAAATTTTCATCCTTGTGTTTTGGAGTTAATGGCATCCCTGTATCCTGATTCCAAGGTAATTATGTCACTTAGAAAAACTGATAAAAATTTAACTCATAAAGAAAAAATAATGAAGCTAGATGTCAGTGGTGTGACGTGCATTGTACACCGACTCCCTTAGTGCTTTCCTGATAACCTTATCATGAAATCACAGCCCATTCATGTAACAAGTGTATATTTGTATAATGCATATTAAAACTAAGCATGTTCCTAAGTGTCTATTTCCATATTCGGTTAAACGCTCATTTAAATTTTGTTTAACTGACTAGTCTAAAGAGGAGAAAATTCTTAGAAAACAGTCAGATTCCTCATAGGGTCATAGTGTCAATGTATGTGACGTTAGCCTGATATACTCTCTACAGCAAGGTTAACATTACAAGCTAGCGCCGCCAGCCTTCGTTCCTCTTTGCAGATTAATACCATGCCTTGATATGTGGCCTCTTTTCACTTCGGTTGGAAGTTATACGTAAGTTCAACCCTCAACAGCCTACATACCACTTTATTTCCATTTACTACTTTAAAAAACTGATACCGTGCTGTTCCTACTAGACGCTAACCACTAAGCAACTGCTAAGCTTCTCATGTTTACATCCCTGAAATGCCAGACAGAGGGGCAGTGGCCAGTAACTGAAGATACAGCGGCCTCTAGTGGTGGGAGATTCATTACTGTTTAAAAACAGATTCAAATGTAGTTATGTAAAAAGTAAAAAATTCTACTCAAGTAAAGTCAAAAGTTTACTTGAGGTTTACTTTAAGTACTGAGTTTTGAGTAGCTGTTGAGGAGTTTTTACATAAAATATGATCTTTCTTCATGGGAAAGAACAACAAGAGGACAGATCTCTAACCAGGTTGTTCAGGTAAAGTCACACCTCTAAAATAAACTACAATTGACAGTGTGGATTGAACTCATATAGAGGTAAATTTAAAACGTCTATGCTGGTCCGTCCTTAAGAAACACATAAAATCACAGTTGGGGACTCTAACTCAGTGGATAACATCATTCATGACGCAAATGTGTCTCACATCAAATACAACAATCCAACAGAAACATGAGCAAAATAACCCCAGCAGGGATCACTGTAAAAAAGGCAACATCCAAAAACAACCAAAAACATATTAACACATTCAAACATTCTGCCCAAGGGCATGACAGAGAAATCCAATGTCAAATAACTCCAACACTTAAGACCATTACACTCAGAATAGAGTTTAAATTACACTTAAGAAGTTAAAACTAAACTCATAAATATTAAGATATCAACACTCCAGTTTTGCTGTTTTGTGATGTGATGCAGAATCATTCTCTCTCCATGTGTGACTGTGTAGTCAACAGAGGTGGAAAAAGTACAAGAGAATTGTACTCAAGTACAGTTACTCTGGTAACTCTGGTCCTATGACCCACCCAGCACCCATATCAACTCTTACTAGAGTACGTTCCATATCCAGTAAACAGAGGAAAAAAGTAAATAACAATTTGATACATACAGTACATTTTCCTCAACAAAAAATCTCACCCAAGCAGTACTTCTTCAATTCAAACACATAATGAGAATGAATGACATGAAACTTGTAATGGCAGCAATAACATTACTATCAGCAGAGGATTTCTGACTTTTATAGTTCATATTCATCTTGAATAAATATTTTCAAAGTTTATTTTTAAACCACATTTTACTTTTTCACTTTACCGTTTACTTTATCATTTCTCCTCAACAAGTGAGACTTTTCTTCCTCTCAAATCAAACAGCACAATAATGCACAAAACAAAAATTTTTTCATTCAAAGTTTTGCAACACTACATATGCTAACAAATACAAAAATGGGAAACCCCATAAAAGCACTCGCAAGCTGGTAGAGTTGACAGAAACCTTTTTAACACAAAAAAATACCTAATTACGGAAAAGTTTACAAGGGTAACAAAAAGCAAGAGAGCTTTTGAAAACCAATCACAGCGACCATAACGTGCTGCTCATCGCTCAAAGTAGCATGCTAGGCTAACACATTTATTACAATGAACAAAATACACATGCGAGCACAAATACTATGACAACTGTGGCATCATCTAAAGCTTTACAAGCTATTAAAATTATTTTGATCCTACATGTGTGTTTTATAAAGTTTACTAAGCAGAAAATTACAGGAAAAACAATGAGAAGACTTTAAGTGGTGTTTTCTTCTTGCTTTTGCCAGTCTGAAGACGAGAACTGTCCATGGCAGGTGGAGCCCCCTGGAGGGGGAATTAACTGGAATTACATTCAAAACAGACTTTATACAAAAATACAGTTAAAATGCCTCCGTTCATAGTTTTTCTGTTTTTTTTATGCAAAAAATACAACCCATTATAAGCAAAAATAATATGTGACCACCCATTCTGTGCGTCACATAGTACTAGAATTGGAAGCAATAATAAAATAATAAATATTTATAGCAATTAAAGTTAAATAGTTCGTAAATTCATTTTACATTTAAAATATTGTTAATACATGTAAGGCTGATTGGTTGTAGCTGTAGTATTTGGAGACGGGTGGTTCCAGTGCAGCAGGTCATCCACACTAATGATCCAGAGGAGCCTGTGAGATGAATGTCAAGAGCTCCCAGGAAGATGAATGGTTAGCGACATAACTGGTAAAGATTCACACTTTAAGGAGTTTTTAAAAGACCTTTTTTTTTTTTTTTTTTACCATGGATGAAAACTTGATATACATCTTTTTTAAATCAAACTGATCTGACTGACACACTGAAAGACCTAAATAAATAAGGCACTTTTTAGTTCCTTTGTCTAGCATCCTAAAATCTGGTATTCATGTGCTATGTAAAATTGTGCTCTGAAAGCTGTGTTCTTCATAAACGTATTACTTCATTTCTTGGATTATTTTCATAAGGAAACACTTGCATATCATAATGTTTCTTTGAAGTGTTTTTGAACGCGTGGGAGTGTGCAGTTCGACACTGATACAGCAGCCGATTCTCTCTAATGTGAAACCCTTGTTGACCTGTGTACAGGCTGTTTTCCATGCAGCGTTTGGCCAGACTCTTAAATGCAGCACTTATGATGGTTGAAGTGGGTTCAAAGGCTCAAAAAAAACAAAAGGTCTGATTTTCACTCTTTTTTACTGATGGTGTACTGTGAAAAAACAAGCCTCTTCAATCTCACTAGATTGTATTCCCTTCTTTGTTTTCAGCACCCATTCTACCATGATTGTTTCATGGTCACAGAAATATTGAAAACCCCTGAAGCTTTTATTCCAGCTATTGATTTTTATTACAATGTTCTTACTTTGTTGCAATCTTAAATTGGCTCTCAGCGCACATATGTTGTTTCAGTCAAAAACATAAGCCAACAGAGCAAAAATCAGCCTCTCTGGCAAAAATAACAGTGGGTTAGGACCTGATTTGAAAGATAGGAGGGTTCATCAGGAATACAAGGTGCTGGAAAAGTGCACTTACGTTGCTGTTTGCCCTTTGCTGATGTTGTCTCAGCCGTGGAGTGGCAGAGATGCTGCAGGCTCGAAGGCTTACAAAGAGCAAAGAAATGTCAGGGTGTTTCTCTTTTCTGCACTCCAGAAAGCCCTGTCATCTCACTCCAGTCGACAGTGATGCACTCTGCAATTAAATGGTGGGTAAACCATCAATATTTGCTGAAATCAATCGTACTTTTTCTAGGAAAAGATGCACGAGGGTGTGTAAAAAAAGAGATGCAATCTCTGTATGTGTGTCTATCAGACCATGTACTTGACTGAGTCTGCAATTCAGTGTGTCCATCCGTGTAAGTCTGTGTGCAGCAGATGAGTAGTGAACACGACTAAGCTGGAGTCTGACCTAGATAGAGGGGAGCTGTACAGGATGTGTGTACAGTTCATGTGTGTCTAGATGTGTGTGTGGTAATTGGTGATGCAGCTGAAGCTTGGTAAGCAGGGGGTGAGCTCATGTCTGACCAATGAAGAGTGGGGGGATCATAGCTCATCACATACAGTACAACTACATTCATATCAGAGACACAGACACTGACACATAGAGGGATCCTATTTAGAAACTTTAGAACCACAGAAACAGGTTTTGCCTCATGAAGTTAGCATGCCTTCACACTGGAGATACATATGTCTATTCTAAAGGATTGTGCAGCTTTTGCACCCATTAAACCACTGCAAATGAGTCAAAAAAGCACTGACTAATTTATAAAACACACATAAATGCTCATCTGAACATGCAGTTCAAGACTATCTTTTACTCAGCTGAATGCCAGCAGTAATGTCACACTATTTTTATAAAGGAATGATGTGCTTAAACTCTCCAGCGATCAGGAAGACAATTCTGCCTTTCTCAGACTTTCAGAGAAAGTATATTTAGGGAAAAATTGTACTTCACTTAATTTTAAACAGCATCAGTGGCTGAGTAAAAAAAAAAAAAAAAAAAAAAAAAAAAGAATAACTTAGTCCCGAAACTTTGCTAGACTCATGTCTGTCATCAGGCAGTCTTAAAAAGCTCCAATCTCCACAATTCTTTATTAAATCAGGAGCAACGAAAGGCAATGAAAAATTTTTTTTATGATGGGAGAGATGGTTTTGCTCCTCTGCCAACCTGCTTCAGCAAGAATTGAATGTGAAATATATTAATGCAAAAGATGTATAAAACAATCTATCTGGTTTGTCATGTTAGTTAGATGTAAGTAGGATTCCTAATTTTCCAAGCTGTACCTTTAAAAAATATGGTCACAAAATTATATTCATGTGCCTTTTCGTTTAAAGGAAGAATCATACTTTACTTTTCATGTATCAAAAATAACTACTCAGTATGTAAACTGTACCTTTAATACCAAACTGTGTTTTATAGAGCAACAATAAAAAGTCGTTTTATTGAATTTATTTGACATGAAGTAAAACAGACATCCACTTAAGGGCAGTTGCATGTTTAATAATGAAGTTTGTAGCTGATATTATTTACCAGGCAGAGGTTGTGTGTGCTATGCAGTTTTGTAGCAGCATGATAATACGGCTGATTTACTGACAAAACGTAGGCTGAAGATAGCACAGATGGTCAAGCCTTTTATTATTCTGCCTATATATCCTCAGCATTTTGATCTTATCATACTTGGTGGTATTATTATATTCTATAAATGTATTTACAGGGCCTCATGCTGCACTGTGACTCTCGTTTAAAGCCTTTTATGGTAGATTTGATTCCTTTACAGGATATTATATAGCTTTAAAACATAAAATAGTGTTTGTTTTTCATAAAGAAGATACAGGGTGGCTTCATAAGGCTTTATCTTTGTTGCTGATTTGCCTCTCTCCCTGTCTTGCACCATTTTTTCATCATTATGTTCATGCCTACCTCTCTCCACACCCTCCTTTATGGTCCTCTGTGACTCCAACAGCCCCTCTCTGTGTTTCTTCCTCCTTCTTGCTCTGCATCCCCTGACAGTTTGTTGTTTAAAGTGTACTTCAAACCAGACTGAGTCTTTTGACCATGGCAGTTTGCACTTGCATGTGTGTGAGCGTAGGGAGCAGCTCCTTTCATCTTTAAAAAGGCTGGCCAATTTTCGGGTCCCTTCTGTCTTGGTTTCCAGTCAAGTTTGTGTCGAACTTTCTCTCTAACTATGTCTCACATCCCTGACTAAAACCATCTTTCTCCTCCCTCTTTTATTTTGTTTCTTCTTTTAATCTTTTCTGCATTCTCACTGACTTCTCACCACCCTCTGTTCTTCTGTTTTTTTCTCAGTGGGACACCAAAGTGCCACTGCACCACTCCCCACAAGGAGACCTTCACTGAATTTGATTTTTTTACATTTTATTTTAATCATATTCAAACATGTACATTTTTAATGGTACAATGTAATTATGTTGTCAATCAGTAAAATATAATATCATTATTGAAAATGTAGCTTTAAAATGTTCTGCATGTTTTTAGTTACTGACGGGTGATGTTTTCTATCCTTGGTACTAAAAATGTGAGCTCTGGACCTCCACTGACTCCCTTCAATACAACAGACACCAACTTTGACAGGTTCAACAAAAAATGAGCCCCTCTAAGGGTTTCCTTGTAAGAATGAATTATGCTTTTTGTATGTTAACTAAAACAGATGGTTTCCTTACTGGATGCTAATTCTGTTTGCTAATAAATGGTATTTCCCTGTCTGTGTTAGCATCAAGCTAACAAACGTATTCCATCAGTAAGAAATTGCACCCTGTGTAGGGAACAACACTCGTCACCGTCACACATACTGCAGGAGCGGGAAATAATGATATAAAGTTGTGAGACGCCACCTCTGTCAGAACAGAAATACACAGTAAAACTTTTTTTTTAAATTGTATTTTAATTAGACAAATCAACATGACACAGAACTACAACTAAAAAACACACCAATAAGGTTTAACACTCATGATTTCTTCAGACAGGATGAAACAATTTCTCATTTTTCAGTGTAAATATTCAGAAATGTTTGGATTGATTACCAACATATCAAGAGAATGACTGAAGAAGTGTTTGGTTTCTAGGAAAAGGACATTTGAATTTCTTTATAAAACAAACAAACAAAACAAACAAACAAACAAACAACAAAAACAAAGGAAAGGACATTTCTTTTTTGGTTCAGCTGACTTTAATGATGCACATCCCACATAAGAAAAAAAATCAACCAACTCCAAACCAAATTTTGAACATCTTATTGTGGAATGCACCAATATTCTCGTACAATTAAAGATGTCAAAAATAAGAAAGGTGTGGGGCACAGGTGGCCTAGTGGTTTAAGGCACGCCCCATGTACGTAGGCGGCCCAGGTTCGGATCCGACCTGTGGCCCTTCCCTGCATGTCTCTCTCCCTGCTCTCTTGTCCCTGTTTCCAACTCTATCCACTGTCCTCCTCTGTTAAACAAAATAATCTTAAAAAAATAAGAAAGGTGTATTTTTAGGAGATTCCATTTAGGATCAATAAAATATGGGTATAAATGGAAATAAGAATGTCATTTTTTTCTTATATTGTAATATTTTTGGTATGTAAATAAAATTATACAAATAAAAAGTATAATTTCATCTTTTATTAGACCTCTGGCCTTTTTTTCTGTTTTGTTTGTGAAATGTTGATTGGTCTGTAATGTTTGCTGTCTGGTTACTTTACTGCTGTAACTGCCAGACTTTGTTTATGAATAAAGTTGGATGTCCAAGAAAAATAAACGATATTGTACCAATGAATTACGTCACTTACGTCCTGACAGATGCGGTGTCTCACAGAAGTGGTCTGCAAGAGGGGGTGTCTGAGATTTGTGGTCTGCAGCCCAGCCTCTGCACATGGGTGCCTGCTCCACCAACCGAGCCAAACCAGCACTTGAACCTACGTTCTTACTAACGCCGGAGTTTCTGCCGTACTGACATTTAAGGTGTTGCATAGATAATTTCAGTGCAAGTTAAATCTTACACCACTTCCTGCTCGGTGTTAAATATGTTTCTTGCTGATCATTTCGAAAAGTTGGAACACTTGGAGCAGTATAGATTACAATTACTTCCTTCAATAGCATATGATGGCCTGGGACTTGAAAAGAGATCCTTTCCATGGATAAACAATAAAGTGCCATTAAATTCTTCTGTGTTACTTACAATTTTACAACTCGCTAGCACACTTATTTTACAGTGGCTGTGGGTTTAGGATGTAAGCTATCATAGCAATGCTCTCACGGCAATCAAACAAATGGTTGAGGGTAAACAGCAGTAACCAGAAGTGATAGGCTGTCTGAGCAAGAGGCAGCATGTGAAACAATGAAAATAATTTTAACCGGTCAGATTAAGTGAAAAAGTATTTATGACAATGATTTAATTAGTTTGGACATTACTAGCAAAGATAAATCTCACGTCACCATGGTGCAACCAAGGCAGGACACAGCTTAAGTTACAACAAAACTATCCAACATATCAGTGTGGACTTTACTCAATCTGTGTAACTTATGCATAGCTGGGGGAACATGCCACTGTTCTCTGGTGTTTGATTGATGCTGGTTTCAATGCAGTCACATGGGACTAAAGGTTGACCTCGGCCAGACCCTCAAAAATGTATGATTTACTGTTAAAAATTCCACCTTGATTCAAAGGATTGCTCCGTTTCCTCCACAGCGTTGTATATTCTTTTCACTCCTGAATGTAGCATAAAAGTGATATTTTGCTCAAGATGATATCATATTGCACCAAACCTATTGTCATGTGTAACGGAGCAGGAGGAAGATCCCAGCAGTCAGTGTTTACTGCAGCAGTGCCAGATGCACCAGCTGAGCCAGGCCTTTCTACAGCCAGTCAGTTTGACAGGCGATCCCCCGAGCAGGCCGGCACGGAAAGACAAGGCAGCAGATGCAGACAGACAGGAGCGAGCCCACACACAGTGGGCAGCCGTGACTGTACAGCAGGCAGCACTCAGATAATAGTCCTTTCAGGGCGAGTCTCCTCTTACTGAAAGAATACCGTCCAGGGGCGATGAAGATGAGGGCTCATCACTCATCGTAAACTGGCTCAGGTGCTCAGGTCTTCAGGCTTCAGAAGAAGAATATGACAGGATTAAGGAAGAGAGAATAAGGCTTGCTCCTGGCATGCATTGTGAAATGACAGAGCACCTTCATACTCACAGGAGACAAGCCAGGGAAGGTTAACACACAATGAAAGAACGGGGATGTTCTGTTTGCCTTGTTGGAAAACAGTTCAATCAAAATTACTGAGCTGAGAACAAACAGTTATCAAATAAATTGTGTAATTACAGCGGCTGCACAAAAATGAAATCAAACCTTTCAAATAAGATACTGAGTGTGCCGATTCTAAAAGCCATAGTACAGTAACCCTTGGTACAAACATTTTAATAAGAGTGGGAACAAAAGCATCACATTATTTATTCAAAGAGGAAATTTACTTTTCAAAGTCTAGAAAATACCACAAAGACAAATCAGTTTGTTGTGCAGTTTGATTTTTGGAATCATGGAAATCTGAAAAAAAAAGCATAATTTTTTGGATTATAGGGGAGACAGTTTGATATCAGAAGTGTTTTGTCAGTCTGAGCTGTATTTGCTCATCATCCTTGTAGTCCCAGGGGGCTCTATTACCTGTAATGTTCACATACACCGGGCTGTGCGGTGCTCCACAGTATAGCGGTTTTGCTCCCACTGAAGGCGAGTGACCTCTCAAACTGGAAGCATGTCTGGAGCGCTGCACAGCCAATCATTGAGATGAGCTGGCACAAGATCAAGGGAGAACTATGAGTTCACAGAGGTGAAATATGTCAACAGTGTTGTATTTTGCCTTTTAGGAGATTGATTTCATTTTGATATGATTCCATGATTTTATTGTTTCCCCACTGGTGGGTACATTATGAAGTTTTCTACAAAGGATACATGGTTTCATGTAAAATTCTGTTGTTTTCCACCTCTTTAAAAGTTATCTTTTCCCTGTCAGTGGTGCCATAGTAGCTCTGTGACCCACTGACCCCTGGTTACCTTTGGCTTGTGCCACAGGATGAGATGTGAGGTTGATACAGTGATGATTTGCGATCAGTAGATACTTCACACATGTCCCCAGCTTGCAATCTGCTTTACGGGGATTGACGTGGTTTGGCAACAGCTGGTGCGGGAAATAGACCTGCCCTGTATCTCCAAGCAGAGTGGTGCTTCTGGGATAGGGATAGGTTTGGAAACAGGATTGAGTGGGAAGGGGACATGCAGAAAAGGGCTGCAGGCCACATTCAAACCCAGGCCACCATGTTTTTTTTTCAGACATTACTTTTAAGGAACTATAAATCTGATCTAAAATTCTATTTGAAATAATTTTAAAATAATCTTTGTTGTTTGGAAGGTACAGTCATTGTAGGTGGAAACTGAAGGTTACTTTTTAAGGCAGAAGAAACCACATTGTTGGCTTTATGCTTAAATACATGAAGTAAATTGCCCTTCAAAGGCTAACATAAGATGCATTGTGACAGTGGTGATTTTAACTGAAGAAACATGCTACTTCACTTAAGAGTTGAGTTAAAAGATGATAAAATTTTTTATTTCTGAAGAAGACATCATTGATTAATACTGGAGAATATGTTTTTTTACTCCGTTATTGAGCATAACACACACACAAATATACTCTGTTACAATGGTGAGTCATATTTGATGGTAATATTAATTAACTGTAATTTGTACTCTGCATTACGGTGGCCCTGAGAGCTCACAGCACTGCAACTTAAGAAAACACATGCAAAAAGACAAAACACAAGCAAATTAAGAAAACATCTTCATCAATTTGACAACACATGCGCAGCATTTAGAAAAACGTGCTGCAAATAGACCGCAACACATTAGAAAAACGCGCTGCAAATAGACCGCAACACATTAGAAAAACGCGCTGCAAATAGACCGCAACACATTAGAAAAACGCGCTGCAAATACACCGCAACACAACGGAAGTGTTTCCAGAGGACACTTAAAAGTGATGCACACGTTCGGACACGCTTATTGATGTTGTTGACCATAGATATGGATACGTAGATGACGCGTCCACAGCTATTAAACGTAGCCGCTCTGCATCTGCTGGTCCGCCATCTTGGAACTGGCGGGATTAGTGAACGCTCATTATAAACAAGCCCACTTCGCCTGTAAAATCTGCCCTACCTTGCTTAATCCTGAACCAATCTACATGAAATTTGTTTTGTTATAAAGATGAAAGCTTGAACATCATACTGATTACTTACTGGAGTTAAATCGAGGTACTTATTGTGGGTCTGATCAACTTTAAATTAAAAATCCTATTATGTCTATGATGTGTACAGGGAACATGTGTAATTGAATATTTAGAATCTATAATTATATAGTTTTTGTTTCCCCAAATAGATTTATATAGAAAATTTCTCTCCCTCTCATCTTGCAACTGGTCTTTAATCTAGGCTACATGCAGGCATACACTGGGAGTTGTCACGCCCTTTCTCACCTGAGGATTTTTGAGTTTGCAGTGCATATTAGCCATGTGAGGACACAACGGCTGATCTCGGCTTAATTACTCATGCAGGGGATGGATTTCTGACTTAAACACCCACAGAGCTAGCAGATTCCAGTAAAATTTTCTGAGCGGATCATCAGATGGGAGGCAGAGAGAGAGAGAGAGAGAGCTACATGAGGAAAACTAAAGTCTCAACAGGTAAAAGTCCCGACGAGTCACGTGATTTCTAATTTCTCATGATTTTCTTTTTTATGGTACAACAAAAAGTGGCAAAACAAAGAAGGAGAGAGCAAAGTTAAAGCTGAATGTTCCTGGCTTCTTTGATCATCTTTATGTTTTCTAAAAAGCCTAAATCAAACTGATACTCACACTGTCTGTACAGCACGGTGCACACTGACTCTCTCTCTCTGCGGTGCATATAATAATGCTTATCATCAAAACCAGAGAATTTTCCTGCATTTAAGTCAAATACCAGTCTTCTGATGACTGATTTATTGGTTTGTGGGACAGCAGAAAATTAAGGCAAATATATTTTTGGAGTGGGCGATAAGAACTACGTGCTTTACTAACGCCAAAAAATTTTATATCACCTAGTTTTATATTTTAAGTATTGTATTTAATGACATTAAAATAACACTGAGTAAAAAAATAAATACTTAAAGCCAGGAGGTGCTTTCTGCCAGCAACATTAAAATGACCAATCTGGCTTTTAACATTCAGATGACGGTCAGTACTACACCTAGTGAAAGATTCCACATTTCCTTCCAAAACAGCGGGTGCATTGTATTTTAAATAAGGTAACAACTTTTAATAAACAACCCGGTCGGAAGTCCTGTGCATATTTAAAGCCAGACCACTACCATCAGAGGGAGAAACCCATCGTATCTGTGGGCGTCAGCACAGGAAGTTGGCTTTTTCAATGCTGTCTGCCCATATAACTCTGTTGCACTCTCACTCTTTTGCCCTTGCCAAGATGGCGGCCCCAAAGACGTACCGTCAGATAGCGAACGGTCATCTATGTCTTGACATCTATGTTGTTGACGTGGATTTTGAGTTACAGTGGTGTTGGAAAATTAGATAAAAAGTGTTTTTGATTAATTTTAACATTGTGATCGCATGATTCAGATTTTAGCCTATTGCAGTGATCTGCTGTTAAACTATCGTTAGCATTTTGCTTGTAATTAGCCTGCCAATTCTCGTAACCTGATGAAATAATACACACGGTTAATTCACTGTAAAACCATAGACTGTATGTAGTGTGAAACCATGTCAGCAAAACCTACCGGTAGTTTAACTTACTTGTCCCCTATTAAGGGTTCTGATAGTAACTATAGCCAGCTAACAGCGTGTTTCACACTATATACAGTCCATGGTTTCACAGTGAATTAACCGTGTGTATTATTTCATCAGGTTACGAGAATTGGCAGGCTAATTAAAAGCAAAAGGCTAACGATAGTTTGACAGCAGATCACTGCAATAGGCTAATATCTGAATCATACGATCACAATGTTAAAATTAATCAAAAACACTTACTTTTTATCTCATTTTCCAACACCACTGTGACTCAAAATCCGTGTCAACAACATCAACAAGCATGTCCGAACATGTGCATCACTTTTAAGTGTCCTCTGGAAACACTTCCGTTGTGTTGCGGTCTATTTGCAGCGCGTTTTTCTAATGTGTTGCAGTCTATTTGCAGCATGTTTTTCTAATGTGTTGCGGTCTATTTGCAGCGCGTTTTTCTAATGTGTTGCGGTCTATTTGCAGCGCGTTTTTCTAATGTGTTGCGGTCTATTTGCAGCGCGTTTTTCTAATGTGTTGTGTTGGTCATTGCAGCGTGTTTTCTAAATGCTGCGCATGTGTTTTCAAATTGATGAAGATGTTTTCTTAATTTGCTTGTGTTTTCTCTTTTTGCATGTGTTTTCTTAAGTTGCAGTGCTCTGAGCTCTCAGGGCCACCGTACTGCATAGAGGGATTGATGTTCTTCTCCCTCTGTGTGTGAGTCTGTTTTAATCGCTGCGCTGTAGATGTGGTGTTTCTGATTGGACGTAGCTGGGAGTGTTTGCCAGCTGCTGATAGGTGGAGAGCTTCTGGTGCATGCTGGCTGCAAGTTAGTTGCAGCTTCATAGCTGATACTGGAGCAGACACAGCTGCCGCCTTCTTCCTCACTCCCAACTTTACCACAGAGCTGACAGATGTTGTAACTCAGTGAAATAGTTTCTGGTGAAAACTTGAGAACAAGGTTCTTTGTAAACATTGTTTTTTGTACTTAGTTGCAAATTTTAGAGCAGTCCAGTTAAGAAGGGGAGAGTTGCTTGTCTTTTCAATAAACTTTTGTCTTGTCTCTCTCTTAGGGAGCCAGTTTAGATCGTTGTCCTTTATATATTATCATTTTTAAACCCAAGATACTTGATTTAACAGGAAATGTTTTTGGGGGATATCTGTTATGAAAGGGTGGACTAGAAATCTGTTTTCCTGTTTTTGCCTGGTCATGAGGAAGGAGAGGTCAACCTTCCATCAAAAAACTGTATGCAACTTCTTCTCAAACTGAACACACCTCTGCATTTGAATTTATCTGAGTTGATCCAAAAGTGTAACTAAATACTGTATGTCTTAAAAGGGTTAGGTTATTTACACTTAAAAAGACGAAGGTTGTTAGAACAACTAAATTATCTTGTTTCACATATGCAAGAAAATTTTAAGTAGATCAGACTAGTTAAGGTACTACAGATGAACAAAAATACTAAAACTTAATACACAGTTACTGTGACTTTATAAGATATTCACCCCCTTGGATGTTTAACCCTTTATTTGATTTTGTAAATCAGTCAAGGTAAACATCATTTTGCCTTTTTGAAAAAATAATTACAAAAATAAAAGATATAATGTAAAATAAATGATTACAATAGAGCCCCATTTAAAGTGACCTAATTCATCAGAGGTCCAGCCAAATGGTGCTAGTAGTCTCATAAATTGTAAAATGGGGATCACCTGAGTGCAGTGAATATGTCTCAAGTGTTATATTAAGACACCTGTGACTGGAAGGTCCTGTCTCTGGTTAATCAGTATTCCTGGCTACCATTACACTATGAAAACAAAATAACACTCCAAGCAATACAGAGAAGAGGTTATTGAAAAGTATAAGTCAGGGGATGGATACCAATTTTTTCAAGGCATTGAACATCCTCCGGAGTTCAGTTAGATCCTTCATCAAGAAATAAGGAGCCTTCAGACCCATTGCAATAACAACTGAGATTTTGCTCAGGTTTCTCTAATTTCCCTTGATTTTTGCTGAGATATTTATGTAAATTAAATTAATTGTACATGATTTGGAAAGGTACTCACCTCTCTACAGAAGGCCTCACAGCTGACAATGTATATTAAAGCAAAAGCCGAGCCATGAGGTCAAAGGAACTAGAGCTCAGCGACAGGATTGTTACAAGGTAAAGATCTGGGGAAGGCTACAAAAATAATCTGCTGCAATGAAGGTTCCCAAGGGTACAGTGACCTCCATAATTCTCAAACGGAAGAAGTTTGGCACAACCAGGACTCTTCCAAAAGCTGGCCACCCAGCCAACCTGAGCAATCAGGGGGGAGGGCCTTAGTAAGAGAGGGGAGAAGGAATCTGAAGGTCACTCTGGCTGAGCTCCAGAGATCCTGTGTGGAGATGGAACAAAGTTTCAGAAGGGCAACCATTAATGAAGCTTCCACCAATGTGGGCCTTATGGCAGAGTGGCTAGATGGAAGCCTCTCTTCAGTGCAAAACCCATGAAAGCCTGCTTGAAGTTTACCAAAAAAAAAAGCACCTGAAGGACTCTTAGACTATGAGAAACAAGATTCTCTGGTCTGATGAAAGCAAGATAGAACTGTTTGGCCTTAACTCTAAAAGTTATGCCTGGAGAAAAACCAGGCACCACCTGCTCAATACCATCCCAACAGCGAAGCATGCTGGTGGCAGCATCATGCTGTGGGGATGCTTTTCAGCAGCAGGAACTGGGAGGGTGTTGAGGGAAAGCTGAATGGAGCAAAGCACAGAGATATCCTCAATGAAAATCTGTTCCTTGGTGCTCAGGACCTTAGACTAGGTGGAAGGTTCATCTTCCAACATGACCATGACCGTAAGCACACAGCCAAGACAACACAGCAGAGGCTTACAGACAACTCTGTGAATGTCCTAGAGTGACTCAGAGCCCTGACTTGAACCCTAATGAACATCTCTGGAGAGACCTGAAAATGGCTTTTCATCATGGTCCCCATCCAACATGACTGAGTTTGAGAGGATTTGAGAGGAAGAATGGCAGAGAATGCCCCACTCAAGGTTTACAAAGCTAGTTGTGTCAAAAAGACTCAAGGCTTTAATTGCTACCAAAGGTGCTTCAACTAAATACTGAGTAAAAGATCTGAATACTTATGTCACGATGCCCCTTTTTTTGGAAGACATTTGCATAAAAGATCTAAAATTCTGTTTTCACTTTGTCATTGGGGGTACTAAGTTTAGAAAAATTAAAATTGTAGCTTCGGGCTGCAACATAAAATTGAAGCAAGTGAAGGGGGTCTGAATACTTTCTGAATACACTATAGCTGTTAGGTTCAGTAATAACTCTTATTTCAACAAAATGTAAAATAATCTACTGAAAGTTATTTGAAGGATACTGTTCTCATCTTTATTAT
Organism: Cheilinus undulatus; assembly: GCF_018320785.1. Lineage (NCBI taxonomy): Eukaryota > Metazoa > Chordata > Actinopteri > Labriformes > Labridae > Cheilinus > Cheilinus undulatus. The sequence continues at coordinate 27,494,631 of NC_054874.1, read as the reverse complement.
ATAAAAAAGGACTTGCTATGAAAGTCTCTTTATCTTAGCTGTCCTTGATCATCATAATGGAACTGGCTTTGCCTCCATTTGAAAAATAAAAGTCTTCATGGCCAGCAAAAGAGATGAATCTGATTGTGTCAGATGAAAGCTAATCTAAGCTAAAGATATTACAGCCTAATATCTTTATATTTACCTCTAAAAACAGGTATCCATGCTGATATCCATTTATTGAGGTATATATAGGTACAGTCGAGGGGGGATCATTTCACATTTAACCTGCCTCTGATGTCTTTCACTGAGAACATCTTGTCTTTTGGTTTCTAAAGATGTAAAGCAGATTTGGGGGACCAGTTAGAACCTCAACCAGTTTCCCCTTTCGGATCAAGCTTTGAGCAGCCATAAGAATGGGAATCATATACAGTGCTGTGAAAACTTATTTGCCCCCTTTCTGATTCCTGAGTTTTCTGCATATTTATCACACTTAAATGTTTCAGATCATATAACCAATTTTTATATTTCACAGAGACAACACAAGTAAATACAAAATGTAGTGTCTGAAGGTTTATTTAATTCATTAAGGGGTGAAAAAATCCAAACCTATCTGAAAATAATTGCCCCCTGAACCTAATAACTGGTTGTGCCACCCTTGGCAGCAATAACTGAAATCAAGCATTTGTGATATCTGGTGATGAGTCTTTCCCATTGCTGCAGAGGAATTTCAGCCCACTCTTCTTTGCAGAATTGTTTTAACTCAGCCATATTGGAGGATTTTCCAGCATGGACTGCCCGTTTAAGGTCACACCACAGCATCTCAATTGGATTCAAGTCCTGACTTTGACTTGGCCACTCCAAAACCTTAATTTTTTTTTTTTTTTTTTTTTTTTAGCCATTCAGAGATGGACTTGCTGGTATGTTTCGGGTCGTTGTCCTGCTGCATAACCCAAGAACAACTGAGCTTGAGGGCACAAACTAATGGCCGGACGTTGGCCTTCAGGATTTTCTGGTAGACAGCAGAATTCATTGTTCCATCAATCACAGCAAGTGGTCCAGGTCCTGAGGCAGCAAAGCAGCCCCAGACCATCACACTGCCACCACCATGTCTGACTGTTGGCATGATGTTCTTTTTATCAAATGCTGTGTTATTTTTATGCCAGATGTAACGGGCCGCACACCTTCCAAAAAGTTCAACTTTTATCTCCTCAGTCCACAGAGTATTTCTCCAAAAGTCTTGGGGATCATCAAGATGTTTCTTGGTAAATGTGAGATGAGCCTTTGTGTTCTTTATTGTCAGCTGTGATTTTCACCTTGGAACTCTCCCATGATGCCATTTTTGCCCAGTGTCTTTCTTATGGTTGAGTCATGAACTCTGACCTTAACTGAGGCCAATGAGGCCTGCAGTTCTTTGAATGTTGTTCTGAGTTCTTTTATGACCTCCTGGATGAGTTGTCGTTGCACTCTTGGAGTCATTTTGGTCGACCAACCACTCCTTTGAAGGTTCACCACTGTTCCCAGTTTTCTCCATTTGTGGATAATGGCTCTGACCTTGGTTCGCTGGAGTCCCAAAGCCTTGGAAATGGCTTTGTAACCTTGTTCCAGACTGATCGATTTTAATCACTTTGTTTCTCATTTGTTCTTGAATTTCTTTGGATCATGGCATGATGTGTTTCTTTTTGAGATCTTGTAGCCTACTTCACTTTGTCCGACAGCTTCTATTCTAGCAATTTCTTGATTCAATAAATCTGGCAGTACTCAGGCCTGGGTGTGGCCAGTGAAATTGAACTCAGCTTTCCAAGACCTGTGGTTAATCACAGTTAACTTGTGATTTAACAAGGGAGCAATTTCTTTTAACATAGGGCTAGATAGGTTTGGATTCCCCCCCCCTTAAAAAAATTTAAAAAATAATTTAGACACCACATTTTCCATTTACTTGGGTTGTCTTTGTGAAATATAAAAAATTGGTTTGATGATCCAAAACATTCAAGTGTGATAAATATGCAAAAACATCACGAATCAGAAAGGGGGCAAATACTTTTTCCTGGCACTGTAGAAGGACATCACACTTAGCTGAAGTGCTGCTACTCACTGAGTAAAAGTTTAACATAAAACCGATGCATGCCTGAAGTCCCTCTCTGTGTCCACGTGTGTAACACAGATATATCCGATGCTCCTTACAGAAATTTTGCAGTATCCTGAACACATCAGAAAAAGCGTGCAATTTATCTCAAATTCTGCAGCTGTACAGAAAAAAGACTTTAAGGACAACACACTCCAGGGGGTTATAACCCGTGTCACCCGCCTGCAGCCATTGTTTTCCACATGAGCCCACACATCAGTTGTGTTTTATGCTTCTCTTATTTCCTAGCATCATCCCAAATCAGCTTTCCAGGAAAAAAAAAACAAAAAACATTTTTGCCCACATCTGCTCCTGCCTGTGGAGCTTTTCTCATCTGTGCTATGGGCATCAAATTCAGCAGCAACGTGACAAGGCCAATATGAAAACCACTTTATACTACTTAATACTTAGTAATAACAGTTAAAATCAGACAAGGAGGATGTAGTTTGCTCAGAGAAAGGTAATCTGAGGATAAGGTTCAGACAGGACAGTTTCAGAGACTCAGAGGAGCAATGACAAAAGCTTGGTCAGCTTTGGTTTCAGATGAGCTAGGTCTTGGTCTGGGTCTTGGGCTTCAGTTTGAAGACTGAAGAGGACATTTTAACATATTCTGTCCACTAGAATGTCACCTTTGAGAGTAGGTTGAGACATTTTGTACACCAGAAAGACAGCCTAAAGAACGCTTTGCCATGTTTTGTCCACTAGGAAGGCAACTTTAGGTTACTTTATCATGTGTTTTTTCACTGAAAGGGCACCCTGGAGAGCATTAATCAGAAATGATGGTTTCCTTCAAGACCAGAGGGACCTGGATCAGCCAAGGACCTCAACTTCATACCGGAACTCGGACAAGCACCACCATATCTCATCTTCTAATACCAGAAGTCACTTGAACAGAGCACCTTCCTCATTGTTTTCTTCATGCGTCGCCGCACTATTAATAGAGGCATGTCCGCCATATAAGGAAATACAAGTTGACGAAAAAATAAACTCCCGATGCATGTCAAGCTGGAAGGAGGACCTTGGGGAAGACCCAGAATGCACTGAAGGTGTCCTGTCTGGTCTAGGAACTCCTTGGGATCCCTTAGGTTAGCTGGAGAATGTTGCTGGGGTGAAAGATGTGTGAGTTGACTTGCTCAGCCTGCTACCACTGCAACCTGGCCCCTGATAAATTGAAAAAGATGGATGTATTATTATTATTAAATTATTTAAATATTATTTTTGGCTAATTACCACTCACCTCATGTCCTCATTTTTTTTTTACAAAAAAAAATCCTTCTTGTAAGTATAATCCATGTATATAAACAAATCAAGCCAGATTAGCACGATCAATTGCAAATGCAACTGCAACTACTGATGGAGAAATCTGCTGGCCCCTGGTGGTCTTATTAAAGCATTTTTTAATTCAGTCAAACCCCATTTTTTTTTTATAACCCCTGCAGGGCTCAAAGTCAATTTCCAGTAGTCACTGGCAGTGGTGTGCACAGACTTTTTTAAGGGCAGGGGCGAAAAGAAAAAAAGGGGCACGTAACAGCACGTTCTCACCACTGAAGAGGGCACTATGTTTTGCGTGTTTTCGAGGGCACTTTAGACATGTTTATATTTTATACAAATGGCACATTATATAGCCTTTAAACAGACTAACTAGACAGACTACTCAAGTTAGTTTGTAGTTAGGATCAGCATCTACAAGAACTGTGTGGATTCAATGTTGGACTGTGAAGAACACACAGAAATAAATAAATAAATCCCTCGGGGGTCTGGGGGTCTTCCCCCAGAACATTTTCAATTAAGTCGATGCCGTTTCCTGTATTCTAGTGCATTTTAACACCATATAAGCACCAGATAATCCAAACTGGTTCTGTGAGATATAGTTCTGGCTCAATATAGATCAAAAAAGAGCCCAACATAAAAGTCATTGCAACAGTAATGTTTCATAGTATTTCTTGGTCCTGATGGTCTGCTGGAGTCAAGTGTAATTTTCCACCCAAGAGAGCATTTTATCATGTTTTAACCAGCCAAGTAGGCAGTTTAGTGTGTTTTGCCAATGAGAAGGGTACTTAAACATGCCTTTTTGCCACCCAGGTGGGCAGTTTATCATGTTTTAACCAGCCAAGGGAACAGTTCAGTGTGTTTTGCCAATGAGGAGGGCACTTCAGCACGCGTTTTGGCTCTTGAGGACACTTTAACACATGTTTTGACTCCAAAGAGGACACTTTAACGTGTGTTTTGGCTCCCAAGAGGGCACTTTAACACGCATTTTGGCTCCCAAGAAGGCACTTTAGTGTGCATTTTTCAACAATTGGGTGACCATTTACAACCATGTGCAATACATCAGCACTACAGTACGATAGCACTTTGCCATCTTTACCTTTTGCACTATAACTGCAACGGCCACCTTATTAGTCAGTCTCGAGCATTTTCTTATAGCTACCTTTTGTACTGATAAATGTGGGCCTTTGTTTAATATTGTACTGTTTATGTTGCTTGGTCTCTGTATGTTGTCTGATGTAATGTTGTAATAAACATGCTTGATGCCCACTTTTATATGTATACCATCAACCTGCCGGGGACTATGGATGGAAATTAGCTTATGGCTACAACAAGGCACATTTATATGTCCATGTTCATTAATGTGCACTTCCCCCTATAATTAATAAATACATGGATAAATATAAAATTTGACCACATGATTCTTAAAAGCACAACATTTTTATTCCAGTGGGATAGCTTAATCAATGTTATTACTGACAGTAATTACCAAAAGTCCAAAGGAAATCATATATTTTGTTTTGTTGGACTGGGTTCAACACACTGTAATTTAATACAATTTTAATATTTTTTTTATAACAATACAAATGTTGTTGGTCTCAGAAGTTCGTACCGTATTCTTTATTCGTGAGTGTTAGTGTGCGTCTGTATACAGCAGTCCAGACCTGTGCTCTTACATAATCAGTTCAAAGCCCTCCACTTTCTCTCTCTCTATTTGTGCCAAGCGAGGCATTGCAGGAGGAAACAGGCTTCTTGCATTGCCAAGTCTGCCTGCAGGAAGAACCAGTGGGAGAGAGAAGTTATTTGGCTTGGAAATGATGCTAAAATGAAGGAGTATTGATGTGTGGCGCTGCCAGGGTTTGCTGGAGGAGGGAGGAAAGGGCACATCAGGTTCTCTGATTTACCAGCTGTTTTAGGATATTTATTTACTCAAGCACTTGAGTGCTGAGGAGGGAGCTTGCAGGGTGGAGAAAGTGAAGGGGGGGCATTTATATATAGACACGATTTTAATCAAATGCTGACATTCACTTACAGTACAGCATAGTCAGAGGCTTATACACTGCAGGATAGTTATACACCACTGCCAACACGATAAATAAGTTTTGTTTATGGTGCAAATCAGAACAAAGTTATCTGAGGACACTTTACATAAAGAGGTCCTTACTGTACTCTTTGTTCTACTATTAGAGACACCTGACATGTATCTTTCACAAGTGAATCCGTAATAACCAACAACCAAACTGACTAATTATGGACTGACACATGAGTTGAATGAGGACAGAGCAGGAACAATGCTCTAAATAAATTTTACTTTGATCCCCATACATATCAGATCTCAGAGTTTAGCTGTTTCATATCCATGGCTCAAACAGGAACACCATCAAAAATACGCTCTCTCTTTATGTTGTGTTCACTACAGTGTAGCAGCTGAAGCTATTCAACCAACTCAAGATGTCTTGAGTCGTAGTCAGCATTACTTTGTTCCTTACTGTGGCTCTTAACATCTTCGTACAAAGACAGAGTGAAAACTGTAACACACAAAATACAATACTTTAAGATTCACATGACCACATGAACTCTTTTACCATGCAAATACATGTATGGTAAATAAACATTTTTAACCACATGAAATGAAGTATTTTTAAAATTTACATTAAGTTTTTAACCTTAAATCATAACTTCAAACATAAAATATTTATGTATTTTCTCACGACATTACCTCTTTGGTGTCTACAGAATTGCATGAGGTCTCATTCAGCTGGCTTCATCAAAAATGGCTGACAGGAAATGACATATCCCTCTAAGCATGCAAAACAGACTTCAAAATAAAAGACCTCCCCTCAAAATAAAAGTCTAACTTAGATTAAGCCGATTGGTCAGCACACTCTTTCTCTCTCTCTTACATACACAAATCAAAATGTATACTCCTGGTCAGAAGGAGGTCTGCAGCTATTTCCTGCCAATGGGTCTTTTGTTCAGGACTCATTCATAGGCAGCAGGTATGCCTGCTGTTGCCACGGTGATTTCATGCACTGTTTGACAGTTTGTGAAAAAGTCCTGAATTGGTTCTCCTCTCACTGTGAGTTTGCAGACGTAAACTTCGAAAACAACCTTGAAAAATCAGTCGTATAACTCAATAATTGGGTCAGTTGGCCTAAAATTGCACAGTGAAGCTAATGCCCAGCTTTATTTGAGGTTATCTAGTTTATAAAGAAATATATGGTGTAAGGGAGAAAAACACTGATTGCTCTGCAGTAGCTGTGACTTCTTGCAGAGAGAGAGTGTCAATGAGAGGCAGCTCTCACCTCCTTTTCAGAGGTTTTGTTCTTTCAGATAGTACTGCAACAGCCCCACAGCTCTCTAAAAACCTTATTTCAAATGACTGTAAGGCACAAGGACAGCTTCTCCTCTCTTAAAAATGCAAATTCAACCAAGTTTAAGAGGGATTGGACTGTCAGGATGTAGAGTTAGGGTCTTTGCACACGTGACTTTCAGCGAGCGAGACTGGACAGACATAAGCAGAGGTCAGTTCAGAGTTTAATGATCAAGTGCGACAAACTGTACTGAACTAAACTTCTTTGTGGGAACTGACCAATCACAAGCGTGTACAAGTCTAGTACTGCTTCGGGAGTTCTCTGGTGCTGTGTGACGTCATCGGCAAAAAAAGTTCAGAGAATAAATTAAAGTCACTCTCCATCTCTCCAACCTGGCACAGCTTTGACGTACCAGCTGGTGCCGTATTAAGATCTCTGTCAGGATGGATGGATTCTGAGTCATTTTTAGGGAGTGACAGAGCAAGTGCAAGGTTTGAGTGTGTGACATTTTTTTTTCCTGATTGGGAAACTGAAAAAAAAAACAAAAAAACAAAACACATTCGAAAATAAGAGACAGGGTGCTAGACCTTTAGGCCAGTAGAGTCTTTTCTAACGAGCTGTATAAATTCCTCTTATTTTATCTCCTCCTTACTTATGTACATGTGATGTTTTACTTTTTTAATTTTAATAAATTTGCAAAAATTTCAAACAAACCTTTTTTCATATTGTCATTATGGGGTGTTGTGTGTAGAATTTTGAGGGAAAACATGAATTTATTTAATTTTGGAATGAGGCTGTAAGATAACAAAATGTGGAAAAAGTGAAGCGCTGTGAATACTTTCCGGATGCACTGTAATATCAAACACAAATTGGAAAGGGGACTTGACAATGTAGGCATGACGACTGACAAGAAGCTGTTTTTATTTTTCTTGTAATAGAGTAAGAGAAATCCAATACAAAACCTTCCATATATTACATATAACACCTTACATTCAGGGCAAGATGGATCCAAGTTTATCCCCTCTGTGTTTGAAATGTGTAAGAGAAAGGGGGGGACTATATCCACTTTTTCTGGCATGGTAAATACCACACTTCTGGAAATGTGAAAAAGGTCTTTTCAAAACTAAAATCTAAAAAACCCACTGGGTTCTTCTTGCCTGGTTTTCCATCTAAAGATATGTCACTTCCTTCCCTTAAATTTAAACTACTGGACAAACTACTTCTTCTGGCAAGAAAATGTGTTCAGTAGAAATGGATTAAGGATACACTTCCTACCATCATGATGTGGTAAAGAGAGATCTTTTCTGTACTTCATGAGAGGATAAGTGCTTTGCTTAAGGGTAATGAACAGCTATTTCTGAATATGTGGAAACCACTCTTAGACTATCTGGTGAGACTCTGGATCTGCTGTCAAAAGGATTTTCTCCCTCAGGTAACAGTCGGAATAAGCCTATTTAAAAAACTAATAGCCAGTGGCTGCTTGATGAACTATGATACTAACAAACTGAGGATATGGGATGCTTTTCCTCTTCTTTCTTTCTCCTTTTTTATTTCAAAGTCCCCGCAAAGTGAAATCTAAAATTTGTGTCAAACACACAAGATATATTAGAATAAGGTTGCGGTAAACACAGGAAAAAACCGAGATATGTGTGTGAAATTTGAATTTAGAACGTTTTTCACCCGTTTCATGGCTAGGTTTAATTTTGGCAGGGCAAATAAAGAGCCCCATGATGTCACAGGGCCCTACGGAAATTCTCCATCCCTAACTCTACGACCACAAAAAGCAGTTTATCCAAATAGTCTGTTGTTAAGTTAATATCACTGCCTACGTTGGAAATTCACAGCTAATGCTATGTTTTTGTTTTGTTTGAGGTAAATTTGCCAAATCTATCAGCCACTGTGGCCTATGAGCATTAAAAGCATCATAGAAGTCATTTGTGACAGAAAACTCACTTTGTCTCTTCTCTAACAACAAATGATCTTGGGGCAGGTTAATTGCTGGAGTGCTCATCTATTCTGCACTTAAACAAGGCAAGGAACAAATATCTTGCACCTGCTGAAGGTTTGGCAACCTCTGGTTCTGAAAAATGAAGCCAATGCGGAAGTGCAAAAAAAATGCAATACAGCGAGTGTCCAATCCCCTTTTTAACCCTGGTTCAAAAAACCAAAAAAACATGTCTTCATGTACTCTCTCTGTACGGGGGGGGGGGGGGTTGTACCACAATCGTTTCTACTACATAGAGGAGAAACCTCACTGCTCACTGATTGTCGCGTCTCATTTGATTGACAGATAGCTTGACAGGCAGAAGCTATCTTTCTGTCAACCAGAATGCTAACTAGCTAGCTGACAGGAAGTCGAGTTAGTGGACGGGCCGTTAGGTTGATCCAAAGTTCAGTTGAGGCAGCAATGTCAATATGGAAGCCACCACAGATTGGCTCCAAAAGCTGTTTGAGTTCACCTAGTGTAAGCAGACAGCTGACGTCACACAGGTTTTTCTCAATTCTTTTTACAGTCCATGGCCCTGGATCATTAAAAAGAAGCAGACTGTGGCTTTGTCTCTCTCAAAGCAGCAAAAATTCAATCCCCTTTGTCTGTTAGTGGTGTGACGCTAAAGTTTTTGAAAGTATCTTATGATAAACATGCTCTATTCCTGCCAAATTTGTCACAAGAAAAGCACCCAATGCTAATCATCGTTTAAGACTTTTATTTTGAAGAGCAACATCAGGAATCTCATGAACAAGAAATATAACTTCACATAACTCAGAAAAGAGAGATGAGTAACTGAAGTGTTAAATAAAGGATTAGAAAATGAAAATGGTTCATAACACAGTGGTTTGTCATACAACAAACCTAATGTACAGATTTATTATTTTTTTTATCACTTTATGGAGAACTTAGTCTGTTTTATTGATTGCTTGTTAATTCTAAATGGGTTTGTGTCATTTTTTCACAAGATCTTTTAAAAGAACGAATATAAAAATGAAAATAATGTGTTCTCCTGGGTTTTTATAATGTTTTAAGTTATCATTGTTGGCTGTATTTTTCATAGTTTCTTTTATTTTTATCATTGTTCATTGCATCAATCAAGCAATAGACATCAATTTCCAATTCTATTAACCATTCTCTGATTTAAGATTTTGGTGTTTTTTGTTTTTTTTTTCATGGTTTTTGAACAGTCAGACTTCATATTGAAGCTTTTAAAAACCTGTTATCAATACAGAATTCATGCTTGGGCCTTACTCTTTATTAGGATATTTGATCTCTACTTGACAAATTGTAAGTGTCCAGGTTGAGACATGAATTAGAAACAAAAAATCTTTGAAGTACAGAGGGAGGCTGGATGTCTTGATGTTTTGGGAGCCTCCGGTGGGATTTTTGTGGCAGCTTGTCATCTCCAAATGACTTCCAGTGTTTTTCTTCCATCACAGCTGCTTTCAAGGAGCCGCCAAGAAAGGACCTTCAGAAAAGTTCTTTGTCTCAGGCGATTTCCTGTGATGCCGTATTGTTTGAAGTGAGTACAAACAAACAAAAGTGGGTCTGTTGACTGGCAGCCCGTTTATTTTTCCAGACCTTTGAGGAACATTTCCACCCACAGACAATTTGTAACAGAACAACATGTGTGGCTCTGACATCATAATCATTGTCTATGAAATAATATACAAGAAAAACATCGCACTTGTTTCTACAGCTTCTTAGTATGATTTTGATTTAGTTTTGTTCCAGCACGTGTTCATCCAGAACTTTCAGCACATGAGATTTCAGGTCACGATGGTTTAAATAAAATATGTGGATCAGAAAATTTGACCCATTTTAAAGTGTTTTTTCACAGTAACATAAAACAAGTCATTTTTTCTCTCAGCACCTGTTTTCACCTCTTGACTTGCTGCGGTGAAGTAGAGGTGTTTCCAGAGATTTCCCCCAACAGTGTTAAACGAGCACACCTCTGCCTGCAAGGTAAAACTAGGAAGTCAAACTATCTTAGTATAGTATTACATTGGTAGAAAGGAACAAACGTGCATTACTGTTAGTGCCCACAGGTGTGTTTGTCTTAGAATAAAGGGAGACCTGGGTGCAAAGCTGGCCTGTTCCTATCATGAGAACTGAAAATGATTTTGCCTTAGACTGCCTAAAATCCAGTCTAAAGTCTAAATTCAGTGGTGCTGTTTGTTCCTCATATTTATGGACACACATGACTTCTACTACAGTGCTAGCTTTATTTGGATGTTTTATTAATTTTATAAAACAATCATGATCAATATATTTTGTTTTTTTATATAAAAAAAAAACTCTTTAATGTCAAAGTGAAAACAGATTTCTATAAATTAATGTCATTTAAATACAAATATTTAATGTTAAATAAGCAACTTCATTGATATTCACCCTTTTTAAAGTGATCTAATGCAACAAAGGTCCATTGCTGCCATTAGTCACACAATTAGTGAAATGGGGATCCCCTGAGTGCAGTAAATGTGTGTAAAGTGATTGTACTATAAAGACGCCTATGTCTGGAACGTCCAGTCAATGGTCAATCAGTATTCCTGACTACTATTACACCATGAAGACAAAAGAACACTCAAGGAAACTCAATGAAATGGTTATTGAAAAGTATAAATCAGGGGATGGATACCAAAAAAAAATTCCAAGACAATGAACATCCCCCAGAGTTCAGTTAAATCCATCAACAAAAGTGGAAGGAGCAAAATGGTGCTTTTTGGCTGTCAGATAAGACACTACGGCCTTGCTATGTTTGGCAGACACCAAACACTGAACATCACCACAAACACACCATCCACACTGTGAAGCACAGTGGTGGCAGCATCATGCTGTGGAGATGCTTCTTAGCAGCTGAACCTGGAGAGATTGCAAAGGTAGAGGGTAAGATGAATGCGGCCAAATCCTCCAGGTAAAAAATCCTGGAGTAAAATCATATTCATTCTGCAAGAGAACTGCGGCTTTGGAGAAGATTTATTTTCCAGCAAGACGATTACCTGAACCAAACGGAAAAAAAGATACACAGAAATGGTTGAAAGACAACAAGGTGAATATTCTGGAGTGACCTTAATCCAATAGAGCATTTGTGGCTGGACTTGAAAAGCACATCTGATCCCTGCACAACCTGACAGAGCTTAAGCAGTTTCGCAAAGAAGGATCAAGTAAAAGCAGATTTTAGATGTGTGACCCTGATCCACACAGACTCAGTGTTGTGATTGCAGCCAAAGGTGTACCTACTAAATACTGACTTGAAGGGGTGAATATTTATGCAGTCATTTCACCTGACATTTTTTATTTAATTGACATTACTTTGTAGAAATCTGTTTTCATGTTGTGTCAGGTATCTCTGTCAGGTATCACTCATAAGGCTCTGTTGAATGGCGAAGCGCAGGACCCAAACAGCTGTTCAAGTACGCTGAGACAGAGGAGCACATACAATACAATACAATAACTTTATTTATCCCCAAAGGGAAATTCATTTGTCTGGAGTCTTATCTGTTTATAATTATGTAGTCTTATTGCTTATGGTGTGAAAGATCTATATCTTTCTGTCCTGCAGTGCAGAGAGAGGAGCCGTCCACCACCGTTGTTTCTTTGGTCATTTAGTGAGATATGAAGTGGATGATCCATGTTCCCCAGAATGGCCTCCACCTTCTTCACTGTGCATCTCTCCACCTTATCCTCCAAAGAGTTCAACTTGATTTAGACCACAGAGCCAGCTTTTTTCACCAGTTTGTTCAGACGCCTTGCATCCTTGTGTTTTACACTGCCTCCCCAGCAGACTGCAGCATAAAACAGAACACTTGCCACCACAGACTGACAAAACATCTGCAGCATCTTACTGCAGATGTCTATTGATCGGAGTCTTCTCAGGCAAAAGAGGGGGCTCTGCCCCTTTTCGTAGATGAAGTCTACATTTTTCGACCAGTCCAACTTATTATCCAGGTGTACACCTAAATATTTATACAATGTCACCACCTTGATATCCACGCCACATGTCCACTAGCTGAAGATTGCATTACAAAATAGTGCCAAACTCAGGGGCTTTCTGGGTGAAAAATGAAACTCTTCAAACAATGTGATATAGCATACGATTGTTTTTTGGCCCATTCTTACGGAGAACTCAGAACCTGTCTGCTAGGCTGTAGGGCCTAGCTTCTTCAAGTGTATTGTGTTTGAAGAGGCAACACACACTGAAATCTCTGCCACTACTGTTGACAAGTATCTCATACAACCCAACTTAAAAAACACTTAAATTCCCCATTCAATGCCAAAAATACAGCTGTGGAGACAGCAACATCTAGTGGATAATTTATAATGTCTATTCCTACATATCAGACATGTGTGAGTGTGTGGACAGTGATGGATGTATTGTTTAAAACACTCAGCTCTATTTTTGCATTTAAGAGGTTCATAAATGAGATTCTTAATCTCTATGAGGTTTTTCCTGGTTAAATAAATTTAAATAAATACATAAATATAGCAGCCTTAAGCTGATTTTAAGTATGAGGTCTTTGCACTCTAAGAAAGTATTTTTCCTTCAGAAATCTTCAAACATTAACTCTCAGAGGCCAACGTAGCAGCAGGCAGCTAAAATGAGCTACGGCTTAAAAATGTTTCCTAACTTTTGAGTTACAACAAATGCTTTAAAAACTGGGCAAAAGAGACAAAAGGCCACACTGTACCCTTCATCCCTGCCCTCTGACCAGTAGAGCAAGAGGAAGATGAAGTAGCCATGGAACAGATAAGAGTTTTGTGTACTTTGTGGAAATCATCTTCCCTTTTATTCTCTTCGCAGTAAAAAAATAATTTGCCACATGCTATGAAATTTTGCAGTGAATGCAAATAAAACACAACTGACTCTGTGTTTAAGCTTTAAACATAACACGTTTTTGGGTGGGGATTACAGAACAGAATGACTCCGTCTGCAGGGACCTTAACACTGAACAAAAACATGTCCTGATCAGGTTATGAGTTAGTCACCAAAAGAGAGCCAGCTTCATGACAAGCTTTGTGATAGACCCTCCAAAACTGATCCTTAAGGCCTGATTCAAAATGAAGTTTGTTTTGCCTTATAGCAGCACAATCAATACATACATTTTTCATACAGCATTGTATTTTACAGGATACGCACACCAGGAGCAAAAGAAGCTCTTCGGTTTGAAAACTATGGAGAGGGAGAACTTTATTTTAAGACTAGGATAACTTTCTATCTACAGGGTCTGTTCTTCAAGAATGTACTGTACCTATCCATGAATAAATGATATCATTTTCCACTGTGTTATACTTTTGCACAATGTATGTGCATTAATAACGCAGACACAGCACTATAAAAACACAAACACACAGATGATGTGTGTAACAATGCCTGTGAGCCTAAAAAAGAAATGTATCCCTGCATCCACTGAACATAAGTGAAGTTTTTTTTATAACTTTATTTGAAAAGGTTTGGTGTGTGTGTGTGTGTGTGAGAGAGACAGAGAGAGAGAGAGAGAGAGAGAGAGAGAGAGAGAGAGCAAATAAATGAGGGAAAAAGAAAGAATCCTCCATCAAATTGAATATGTAACTGGCTATGGTGTGGTTTCATCTTTGCATTTGTAATTTTTCAATTTGAAACTGAAAAATTTGAAATGTTCTGACTTTGGAAAATGCATTGTGGCTTTAATATAGGTTGTTTGTTGTTACATAATCCTGACGACACGCAAACCTATAAATAAAGGAATAAAGGAGAACAGCAGTTAGGAATGAATAGGAATGGAGGACAGTACATAAAAGCTCCAAATGGACATGTATATTGCATTATCATCAAAGAAGTGATTTTGATAAAACTGATTTCCTGGCTTGGAGGCTATCAATATCACAAATTAGATAGCCCTCCTGCAGACCTGTTGTTGTCTAGCCAGATGAAAGGGAGAAAACAGTCTTAATGAGTCTTGTATTGAGCTAAGAATCTAGATGAGCCCCTCTTACATTAAAAAAAAGAAAAAAAAAAAAAAAAAAACATTGTTTGACACACGCACATGGCTAGTATAGCTATGTTAGGTTTTGCTATCGCTAACAAAGCTAGAGTAAGCCACCGTGGCGTGTAAATGTGTATGGATGCGTTTGAATGGGATTAGCCCATACTGATTGCCAATTCTCCATAGCAACCTCTGCCGTCTGAATGTAGAGTGAGTGGTGTGAATGGGTATGAATGGTGTGACCTGTGGTGTAAGGTGCTTTGAGCTCTAAAACAAGTCTATACATAATTAAATCCTGGATTAGATCTCTGACCTTTTTCTGCGTTATTTATGACATGCTGCTTAGTCTGTAATGTTTGTAGTGTACTGTAGTTATTTCATGAATGCACCTACCAGATGTTGTTAATGAATAAAGTTTGGTTAAAAAAGAAATATAAAATGAACTGGCGAATTCTGTCACTTCTGAAATAGACAGCCTCTCAGATGATGGTCTGTAAGAGTGGCCATCAGAGATGTACAGTAGCCAGACTGTCTCAAAACGTGATATTGTAGTTGTGTTTCTCTTTGCAGAAATCACTTCTAGCCCCTCATCTGGAGTCCTCCGCTGTGGCGTGAAGTCATCTGAAAAGAACCTATTCCTGTGTCCTCTGATTGCTCAGAGGGACATATACATTTAAATGGAAATGAATTGTCTGTAGTAATCAGCCTGTGATTTATGCTATTGCAGCTCCTCTGGGAAAAAACACATGACTTCCTCCAACTTATACCACTGCTTTTATCCACAGTAATGATTTTCTCTTCCCTTTTTGTGAATGCAAGGCTATATTTTTTTGGATTGAATTCCTCAGGTATATCTTAAAGGCAGAATTGTGCAATTAAATCCACAGCCTGGGCTGGCATTTCAGACATTTTAAAGATTCCTCTTATTAGAATTTCTCTGTGGTTTTCACACTATCCTTCAAACAAATTACTATTTGTGTATGACAGAAGCTTAGCCAATGTCATTTTCTATCTTTTAACACACATCTAAATGTAACCAAGTAGCTTTTTTAAAAAACCAACAGACACTAAAAGTGGCAAGTCTGTGTCAGACACCAACGGGCATCTTGTGCAACTATTTAAGAAACCAAAGTAGAGCATTGATCTTTGGCCGCCTGGTTTGCTTGGTACATCATTGCATTTGAATTTTGCATTTATCAGAGATGCCTTTAACACATTTAGCACTAAATAGAAATCTTTCTGAATGAGGTTCATCAGCTCTAAAACTGAGCAGAGCATGAAACAGGAGGAGTTTTTCCAAATAATTACTTTTTACATTGATATCAGAACAGTATTAATCATGACATATCCTGTCAGATAAATGTTGTCAATGGACTAAAAAAGATTAATTATCTAGTGTAGAGGTTGTGATTAAACATGATTAATAACATTTAATATACTGGCTGAAATTTTGAAATACATGAAATGTATCAAAACAACATTACGAGTACCAACAAAAGGTACCTAAGCCCATCTGACACATTCTGCTCACCATGAGGCATATGGAAACACCTATTTCACAGCATAATGGCACTTTGCACAGTTTTAGCCAGATGTTGCCATGCCAACTTGAGCATGCCAACCCCGCTTACTGAGGGGTCACAGAGGAAGCCTATTTTTCTGGCTTACACAAAGGTTCACTCTAAATTGAGATCTGCCTGTAGTAGCGTATGAACCTGATCTCCTGCCATGAGTTTATGATGAGGCGATGCAGAGAAGAGACGAACTTTTCATGACTGGTCTGTAACTTTATGTTGACTAAAGCTCGATAATTTGAGAACATGTTTCTCTGCTTTGATTTGGTATTCGCGTTATTATCATCATTTAATCCAACGCAATGTCTGGACATTTTTTGGCCATCGTATGCTTCTCTGCATTCATACTGAAACATGATTAAAACAACAAACAAACAAAAAATTGCTGAATCCCCTTAAAACATGTATGTACACGTACATGCACACATGAGTGCACCAGTGCATGAAGCAGTGCAGGGTTGCAAATCTCTGTCATGCAGGTGTAATGTTTAATGTTTAAATACAATTAGGTAAATGTTTAAGGTAATGTTTAACTAAAATTAACTAAATGACTCAAACTAAAATGACATTTTATTAAGGAATTAGATGAAAAAACTTAGGTTAATAATTAAAATTTTCCAGTCAAAGGCTGGCATGACCACAGTTTGTTCATAGGAGGAAATTAAAACATTAAATAAAATGAAAACTGACACTGCACCAAAAAACACACAGAATGCACCAAAAATCAATGTTGTCAGAGTGCAATGATAAAAGCAGACTGATCTCATCACCTGATATGTTGAAAATATTTCAATATGCTTTTACCCCCAAATATAAACCCACATGTAAATGTTGCTTTTTAAATGCATACTGCTAATGACTTTTGTCAAATTCTGATGTATATTTTACTTATTTATTTCATGTTTTATACTTTCATACTTGCATGTTTGGCTGCTTTGTATCAGAAACTTTGTCAGTCTTGGCCTGTCTTGGTCAGGACACTCTTGAAAAGGATTTTCAATTTCAGTGAGGTTCTCCTGGTTAAAGGGACATTTCAGGATTTTTGAAGTTGGGTCATATGAGGTGCTTGGCTATAGTGGTAGCAATAGCCTCCAGTGATTTCCATGTAATTTGATCCTGTTGTTATTACGAGCTTGGAAAGAGCCGGCACATAGCGGCTGTAGATGGGAACATGTTGTCCACGTGAATTAACTAGTTTTACGAAAAAAAGGGCCAAGGAAATATGTTGGCTCGCCTGTGCGCTGTGTCGAAAACATACACAGCACTTTATTTCTCCTAAAAACCCCCTCTGTGTCAGGCACTAACTTACGATGCAGCTTTCGCCATTTTGTATCCTTCCGCCTCCGCTCACTGTTTACTTCACACATCTGCCGGTCAGCTGTGTGGATTGCAGTGTAGTAGGGTCAAGCATCGGTTACTACAGCGCATTTTTGGGTTTTTTAATCTGTTTTCTTTAGATTCAGAAGATGCCGTGTACGTGCATTTATCCAGACCGTTTCAACAAGCACACCTCCTGGACACCACACATATCAGCCATTAGAGGAAAAAGGCGACAGTCATAAGCTTACCTGGATGACAAATTTCCATTTGGCCCTTCAAGTCGGGGTCTGTTTTTCCAATTTATCTTCGTAAAGTTGAAGAAGGTCCACAAAACACCGACGATTAGGCAGGGAATCCTGGATGGAGCGTGATGCAGACTGCAGGCGTCTGTGAGCCGCTATCCTCTGATTCAGTTTTGTCCTGAAGAAGTGTCACAACTAAGTCCCACTCATGACAACAGCAGCTCTCCGAGTGGGTTGGCATGGATTCACGTTTTCCACACCTACACCACCAGGTAACTCGGGATCTCTCCTGCTCTAAAATTTCAAATGAAGGTTCTCTGGTCTCTCTTTCAGCCCACTATATAAGTCTGGTCTATATCCATCTGTGTAAGTTCTTCTTCAGTGTACTCTGGTTCATTCAAATATCCTCTCGTATCCACAGTAAACGGCACATCATCATCATTCATGCCGAAATCGCTCGTCATCTTTGTTTTAGCTTGACGGGGTGTTATTATTCCTGAAGAAGTCCGCAGACCCACACAGCTGACTGGTGGATGTGTGAAGTAAACAGTGAGCGGATGTGGAAGGATACAAAATGGCGAAAGCTGCATCGTAAGTTAGTGCCTAAAACAGAGGGTTTTTTTGGGAGAAATAAAGTGCTGTGTACGACACAGCGCACAGGCGAGACAACATATTTCCTTGGCCCTTTTTTTCGTAAAACTCGTTAATTTACGCAGACATGTTCCCATCTACAGCCGATATACGTCGGCTCTCTCTGAGCTCATAATAACAACAGGATCAAATTACACGGAAATCACTGAAGGCTTATGCTACCACTATAGCCAAGCACCTCATACAACCCAACTTCAGAAATCCTGAAATATCCCTTTAAGTAAAGGTTAAAAAAAAATACATTTTTGACAGTGCTATGCATCCAACTTTGTGGCAACAGTTTGGGAAGGCCCTTTTATATTCCAATGTGACTGTGCCTCAGTGCACAAAGTAAGGACTATAAAGAGACAGTCTGATGAGGTCAGTGTAGAGGACCTTGACTGGCTCACACAGAGTCCTGACCTCAGCCCTATTAAGCACCTTAGGGATAAAGCGGAGCAAAGATTGCCAGCAAGACCTTCTCATCCAACATCAGTGCCTGACCTCACAAGTACTCTACAGAATTTATGGGCACAAATTCCCACAGAAACACTCTCAAATCTTAAGGAAAGCCTTAGTACATGTATTTGAATTCAATTCAATTCAATTTTATTTATATAGCACATTTCATACAACTGTAAACTCAATGTGCTTTACAGAGGATAAAAACAGACACAAACGGACAAACAGCAACAAAGATACACTATTGAGTCAAGAAAAACAGAGATTTCAGGCAAAATAACTAATGATCTTGGACACACCTTGCAACAATCTGTACAACACTTTGCATATACTAATGTTGGAATCTCATAAAGGAGCAAATCCATGAAGAAGTTTGCACACAAAGATAACCTAACAGCCAAAGGCTTGTGAGAAAAGCAGCGTTTTAAGGCCGCTTTTGAAGGAACTAAGGGCCAGATCTACTAAAGGTTTGCGCCCACTAAGCGCGACTTCCTGTCAAAACTGGCTGTTTAACATGTGTGCAGACAGAACTTCCAGTTTTCCTACAGCTAGCCTCAAGTGGATGGTTGCGGTGTAGCAATTTTTTGCACTTCTGCATTGGCTTCATTTTTTTAGGGTCGGAGGTTGCCGCTTGAGCCAGCCATGAGAGGGAGTCACGCAATACCTGCAATGACAAAACTCCTTGCAAGTTAACTTTTTTTTTTTTTTTGCATCTGGGTCATTCCAGCGTACCATAGCTATTACAGCTGGGATCTCCCAATCCCGTTTTTCTGATGTTCTGTGTAAAGTTCTAACACTTAACTTTTCTCAAGCTGCCGTTAAAAACACACAAGGGGTGATTTTTAAGGAAAATAGAAGACCTTTTAAAGTAAACAATATATCAAAATGCAATAAACAACAATTCTGAACAAATACAATCAATAAATCTCTCAAGAGAACGTAAAGAGTTTAAAGCACTTCCCATTTAATTAACACCTCCCCAGAAAATAAGCGCACGTCGTGCGTAAACTTAAATGAAAAGTAGGTCACAACAAAATAAAAGATTTTATCTGTCTTTATAATTTCATAATAAACTAAAAGTCCAAATCTAACGAAAACAGCAACCTCATTCTTATCCAAGCACTTTTAAGTGTTTTTTAAGTCTTTTTAAAATGTCTATGACTCTCGTAAACGCAAAGGCAAAAGTTTGTAATCCACCAGTCTCCTCAGAAAAAAACCCACAATAAATCCACAGAGCTAAAACACCCAAATCCAGGAAGCATAATCTAACAGGGAAAACTCTTTATCTTCTCCCTGATGGCTTCTTTGCTGTAGCTCATTTAAGTGTTTTGCTTCATCCATCAACTCCTCTAATTCTGTAAGGTTGAATTTCATTTTGTGTGTTCATGCTGCAAACCATGAAACACGCAAAATCCTCATTTAAATAGGCGTGTCTCCAACATGTTTGCACCTCTTGTCCTTTGCGCATTAACTCTTAGTAAATCACCCGCAAACCGCGGTCCAACCCAAAATGCAAATTCTAGATTGCACATGCAAATTACACGCAAATGTTTCAGCAGATCTCAGGTCAGCAGGCAGTTTGTTCCAGCAGACAGCACCGTAGTGACAAAATGTACCAGATTTAGTTTTAATTATAGGTACATTCAGGAGATACATGCCTGATGATTGCAGAGGTCTGATGGGATGGTAGTCAGTGAGAAGGTCAGAAAGATATTGGGGTGCCATAGCATTCAGAGATTTATAGACTAGAAGTAATATTTTGAAATCAATTCTGTACCTAACAGGAAGCCAGTGAAGATTTTTTAGTACAGGTGTAATATGTTCTGTTCTTCTTGTCCTTGCAGGCGCTCTGGCAGCAGCATTTTGGATGAGCTGGAGCCTTCCAATTGACTTTTTAGGAAGTCCAGCAAAAAGTGCATTGCAGTAATCTTACCTGCTGGATATAAATGTATGAACCAGCTTTTCAGAGTCCAATTGTGACATGAAGTACCTTAGTTTAGAAATGTTTTTCAGGTGGTAGAATGCTGTTTTGTAATAGCTGTTATGTGATTTTGGAAGTTTAGATTCAAATCAGTGATGACACCTAGGTTTCTGACATGTTCACTGTGCTGTAGAGGGAATGATGACATGGAAATGAACTCTTGCCTCTGTTTTTGTGGGCCTACTATTAGTATTTCAGATTTTGTCTTTGTTTAGTTGTAAATGTCATAACAGTCTCTGTTCATGTAATGGTCAAGCAGCCGAATACTATTGTACATATAATGTATATGGTCCTTTGACCATTTTTTGTTAATGAGAACTAATCAGGACATTTCTTTCTTAAAGGGATGTATCAGTATTTTTGAGGTTGAGTCGTATGAGGTATATAGCAGTAGAACTGGCATGAGCTTCTAGTGATTTTTGCTCCTTTAAGAGGGACTCACTGGTTGTACCATCCAGGAAGCTAGGCTATACAGCATAAGAAATGGAATTTAGCAAGTTCTTGTTAAAAATGGGACACAAAACAATGTTGGCTGTGTGGATGTATACAGTATTGAAAACTTTTAAGGCATGTTATTTTTTACCCAGAGGGCCTCTTTGTTTTTGTCACTGGCTACCAGGTACGTGGTTCCACGTTGCAAAATAGTTACAAAAACAGAGGCTTTCTGGGCATAAAATACAATGCTTTAAAAGTTTTCAGTAGTGCCTACATTTGAGCGAAAGTTGTTCTGTGGCACAAACTGTATCCATCTTTTGCACTGTATAGCCTTGCTTCCTGGCCGGTACAAGAGCGTTTGTCTTAAAGGGTTACTTTAACATTTTGGCAAATTCGCCCATTGCCATAATTCCTTTAGTCTTAGTAATAGGTTTGTTTACTTTAGTTGTTGGTGCAAGCTTTTTTCTAGATCTGGGGGGACTGATATACCAGCTGCGCAGCTAACGCTATGGAGACAGACGGTATTTTTGGCTTTCCCTCATCAAACTCATCAAATACAGTTATGAGATGTAGATGTTTTAAAGTCTTTTTAAAGAGACATAAGGGTTAATACTTTTAACAGATAATTGGGGAACGAGGAAATGTAAATATGAAAATAAAGCCAGAAAGTCAAATAATAAAATGATGTGTAAGGGTCTAGATTAATCACATCGCTTAATGTACTAATGTTGCCACCCCTGAGTGAAACACAAAGGACAGAAAAAACCTATCCAACACCTAAAACAGATCCATTTAGAGCCCCGTGTTGCATTGTTCTCTGTAAAACATCCGACATTGACCGGCTCTCTTCATATCACTCAATTAAAGATGGATGGACTTAGTGGGTTGCATTCAGAGAAAAATCTTTTGAATGTCTTGACCTTTGACCTGGAAATTTCCACATAAAATGAAGGATTGGACTGTTTAAAATCATCTCCAGACAGAAAATCACAAAAATTAAATTATATTCTTCCTCAGTATACAGGGTAAAATGAACAGTCCTCATTATGGACCTTTTCCCTGGGTGTTAAAAACAAAACGAAACCGGTGGCCATGGTAGCCAGATAAAAAGGCACTGTTCTCATAAACCAAAGCTCATGGTTTATCCCCATCCATGCCTGTAATTGAAAAAATCCTCTCCCTAGGATTCAGCTGTGATGAGGGGCTTCTGCTTAAAGACTCTGGCCTTTTTATCCAAACATAACTAACGAGACTGAATGCCAAGCTGCAGCCAATTTTTCCAACACAAGTGCTTGGTTAGGTTTAGGAAAAAAATCAAGGTTTGGCTTGAAGAATTTCAGCAATATTGATTCGGGTTTAACACTGGACAAGCACAGCAGCTGCCTGGTTAAAAAAGAAAAGACTATCCAGCTGGAGGCCCTGAAGGCTGCTGGGCAAGTTCTTAAGTCTCAATCATGTACTGCGGTCATGCCAACTCAAATGAAAAGGCTTTTGTGTTTCAGTCATGAAATATACTTTCAATCCAAATGCAATGAACTGAAAAATAAGGTCAGTATGTGTCCATGCACCTAACTCTTTATATTTGATTTTTTTAAAGCTACCTTGAGTCTGTGTTTGTGAACTTGTGGTAGCTTTTTGAGGAGGATGTGAGTATTCACACAGGGTTCAAGCTGCTCTGACGACAGCCTTAGGCCGGCAACACACTAGACGATTCTTTTAATGTAGAAAGGTTTTTAAACCATGGGAGACCACAGACTTCAGGACGATTTCCAAAGATTTTTCATCTTTAATCCTCTGAACACACACACTAGACGACTCAGCCAGACTCCAGATCACTGGAGACCACACGCCTGCTGACCTGCCTATGACCTCGCGTGATCACGTGACTTCAGAAAAAAAAAACAAAACAAAAAAAACAAAAAACATGGATGTCTGTCGATACCATCTTGCTGGCTCTCACAACAGGCTGTCCTGGCATGCATTGCAGCAGGTGAAGCAAAAATTTTAATACAAGGGAAAGACTGGGGATGAAATCATGGCTGAAATTAAGTTAAAGTTGTGTTCATGGTTGTGAGTGGTGAATACATATGATCAGGCTGTGACGCTACCCAGTCTACTGGCTCTCATTGGTTTTTGTGGGTACTCTGTCAGCGGCACTATGACCTAGAATCGTAAATATCAAACATTTGATATTTATGATTCGTTATTTTAGAGGCAACGGCACGATTTGGAGCAGTAAAACAATCGTGTTGACACCACACACGCAGACTACTCAGACGAACAGTCGTTTGTGACGAGGCTCCTCTCGGGATACGCAACCATCATCGTCGGGGGAGACAAATCTTGCCCTAACCTTGCAAAGCAGATGGACACGCCTGTTTCCTTGTTTTTCACAGGTGAATCCATCTTGTTAAGCACCCATCTGAAACATTTGGGCCCGATTAGAAAGTGACAGGACCAATCAGCAACGAGGGGCAGCACTTTCAGGCGCAGCAGAGTTGTGACGTTAACAAGCAGCAGCAAGAGCTGGTGCAGTTATGGAGGAAGGGATTTGTGTGGATGCTGCTAAAGCACCAGTTTTATCAGAACTTGACAACAATTCTTCTTAAAAGAAGAACAAAGAACAGCAGTGAGTTGTTTTCTTTTCAAAAATGACAAAAGTCGAAGCTTACATGTCTATAGTCGCCATGTTTCGCGTTATTCCTTAGTAGCTGCGCACGCACAGCTTGAAAACTGCTACATCACATGTTTTGTTGCTCTGATTGGCCCGTAGAGATGTGACAGACAGAACGTTCATCCAATCACACTAAGGCCGGCCTTAGTGTGGTGGCTTTTATGTCTCTTTTTTCTTCTTTAGTTATTCTTTCCATTGAGATGACTTTATGTGTACTGCCCTTCATTCCTCTGCTCCAAAAAGCAGTTCCAACAAACTGATGCATACAATTAACATTTTGTTTACTGCTATGGCAGTGTTACACTGGAGGTAAAGACAGTGAATAGAATTTAACAACGGAGCAGGCTGCCGTGAGGGAGACGCCTCGCTTGTTCATACTGACGGTTTTCTATTTTATTAGTTATTGATAGGAGACTGAAGATGAAGAGGGAGAAAATCAAAAAAGAAGGGAAAATTGACTGGAAAACCAGCTACCTCTTTTATGGGCTTGGCTTTTGTTTAATGTACTTAACATCACAGTGGTAAGTGGTCTGGTCCTCTTAAGCACTTCAGCTGAATTCACTTTGGGGAGAATAAAAAGAAGGAGAAAGGAAGCACTGAAGTCAGGAATGATTTGTATGAGAGGGATATTGAGCAAGAAATTCTCAGATTTGTTCAGTTAAGTGAACCTGAAGGTTTGGTGGTGTTTATTTTGTGGACGTGAAAAAAAAATCATTCAAACAGCAGGACATTTGAATATTTGCCAAGACATGTATTTAACTTAAGACTACTCTAAGTGATGAAAAATGCTGCTTTCTTTATTTAGCTGACTGCTGAGGTCAGCCCTACCCATGAGTCTGTATGTGACTGACTGAGTGACGCTACTTTCAGAGCCATAACATGAAGAGTTTCACTCTCCTGAAAGAGGGGAGAAATAATCACGAGAGTGATTCTGTGCTATTTCCTCATGGAGTGCTTTTAGAATCTTTAAACACAGTTACAGATGTAAAACATTTACAAAATATGCATTTACATGCTTTTTGCAACTGCAGAAGAGGTAGAGTTAGGTAATACTCATATTTCAATTAAAGCAGAAAAGAAAAAACAGTACTAATTGCACTAAATCATTTCCTTAATTTTCTTTTCAAGCAAAAATAAATTCTAAGTGCTTCAAAAATATATATTCCTTTCACAACTAATGCTAAATGCATAAACACATATAATACAATAAACATCTTTTTACACATTTCTGCATCAGTTCACGAGAAACAGAAGACTAATACAGATCATGCTACACGCAGAGGAGCTACAGGTCATCTTGCAGCACCGAGCAGGGGCTAGCTTACTAGCAAAATTACTCTTCAAAAAGCATGACTTAAATGAACTCAAAACATTATCTAAACACTGTATCGAAACTCTAAACATGTTAGAAAGTTATTCTGGACTTGTTACCTGTATTTTTGAACATAAACATACCTGAAAAAAGGGAGAAATAATCACAGGAGTGATTCTGTGCTGTTTCCTCATCAAGAGTTTTTAGTAGAATGAGGAAAACACTGCAAGCTTGTCTTGGCAGAGATGTTTTTGCATGTCTCCTGTCGTGATGTGTCCCCACCATGCACAAAAGAGCACAGAATAAAGGGAGGATATTTTCTCCAAATTGTTCTGCCACAGCCAACTCCATATAGACACTTCCTCATTAACATTAGGGCTGTAGTTGACTCAATCTGTGTGTGTAGCTGCATGTGTTTGTGTGTATGATTTTTAACCGGTCAGATGCAATAAAAGAAAAGCTGGAGGGGAGGGGGGATGACGTTGCTCCGTGCTCCATTCAGTGTCTACTGACAGAGAGAGGAGAAAATGTAGCTATATAAATTTAAGTAACAACAATAAATTCCTCATAAATAAGGACTGGTAACAGGTTTTATACAAAACATTATGTAAATTTTATATTTCTTTGAGTTCTATGGTTAAATTATTGTCCCTATGCTCCATTTAGAGTTTGATTTGTTTGGGAAATATTTTAACAAAGAAGTGTTATTTAATTGATGATGATGATGATGATTATTATTATTTATATTTTAATGGAAATTACACAACACTACTCACACTGTTGAGTAGTTGTTTTTAATGTCAAAAGATTGCTTATATATATAGTTATAGAACTGGTCATTGATTGTCTAAAAAAGTTTTATGGGAGGGGATCGAACTACTTAGAGCACTTTTACCCTGTAGGTCACATGATACAGTGATGGCAGAGGGAGCTATGGAGAACTGCCCAAGTCAATAAATCCATACACATGTACACAGCAGTACACACCAGAACACACCACTGATGAAGTGGTGGGAGCAAAGTGGAGAGTGATCTGGCTGCAGACAGTTAATCTCTGATGGCCACTCTCACATCCGTTCATCTCTCAGAAAGGACGTTCCATAATTGGCCTGTACAACATATTTCCAGTTTAGATTTCTTAAAAATACAATTTCATTCATAAACAAACTCTGTCAAGGCTAAGCAACATTTCTTTAATAAAATAAAAAGAAAAGTCAGAGGTCTAATCTGGGATTAAATTACGTATACATCTATTTTAGAAGTAGTTACATGAACAGTGGCTCGCTTAAGCTTCGTTAGCTTTAGTTAAGCTAACAAATAACATTATTGAATTTAATTAAATTTCCTTCAGGATCAATAAAGTATTTATCTATTACTGAAAAAGCTAATGTGTCTAAGTTCCCAGACAGCAAGCAGTTATTGAAACTCTATTGAACCAACGTTATTTTTTCAACATTAAGTCATTGAATCAACATTGAAATATGATGTTGATTCTACATCATGTTGCACCATTTTTTAATATTGAAACAACATTAAAATTCTGAACATAGAACAACAGAATTTCAATGGTATTTCAATTATCAGGAATATTGAAACAACGTGGACATTTCTACTCAACTATAAATCAAGGTGTTTTCAATTCAATTTCAACTGTAATAAGCTGAATACCCAGGCCTAAAAACCCTGCTTTATCTACAGCCAGGGTGGGGAAAAGTGATGAAAACCTTTTAGGGTTGGCAAAAAATGACTACACCTGATGACTTTAAAGTATATATAAACACATTTTTATTAGAATATAACAGCATTTGATAACACATTTACATTAACATTTAATAACACATTTACATTTAATAACACATTTACATTTAATAACACATTTACCGGTGCAGGCGTCCAGCTCCCCCTGCCCTGTCCGGTGCGTTGCAGAGCCACTTCTGAACTGCCTGGGAAAACATGAATTGGGTCACCATTGCGGGCCCTCCCTGCAGTACAAGAGCATCTAAATAGAAAATACAAACAAAGTGCAAAGTTACGCTTAGTTTATACTTCCGTGAATCAAATTTTTTTTTAAAAAGGAGGAGGCAGGAGCAGGAAACCTAGTTGCAACAAAAAAAAAAAGGGACATTTTGTGCATTTTTCTCTTTTTGCTGCTAAAATTGTAGAAAATAAGAGGTCAGTACAAGTGCTTTGGTTGTAAAAATTATATATATATATATATATATATATATATATATATATATAAAGAAAACACAACAAAGTAATTACATTACACTATTTACAACTGATTTTACATCTGCATGCAATCTACAGTCCGTGTGTATTGTGCCAGTCATGTAATCTAATCCAAACCCCTACCTGTGATACATCGTAGGAAAGGTCAGTCTATTGGCTAAACGACTAGTCAGTCAAAAAGAAGCTGGTTCACATTGGCTGAAAGTTTGGAGGGCAGGAGTCCGGGCTGGTCTTTTCTGAACTGCGGTCGCTGGTTGGACATGAGAGCCTGTGGTTTGGATATACAAATTCCGATCAGCTCAAATGAGGTGTCAATCAAACGGTCAGACCCCAGCGGCCATGCCGAGGAGAGATGTAAACAATCGGGGGGAGGAATA
Source organism: Cheilinus undulatus (assembly GCF_018320785.1). NCBI lineage: Eukaryota > Metazoa > Chordata > Actinopteri > Labriformes > Labridae > Cheilinus > Cheilinus undulatus. The sequence goes on along the minus strand of NC_054874.1, from coordinate 27,466,752 downwards.
TGCAGATATAACGAAAAAGGAGGAGGAAATTTACAGGGTGGACGTCTTTTTGTAAATGCAACTATACTTAGTCATGATTTATGGCCTTTTCTTATGAGTTTTGGACAAGATGCTGAGTGTCATTGGATTTATGGATATCTTAGGAAGATTTTGAGACTATTTTTGTGGGAATATTCTGATGCAGTGGAACAGGACAGGGCTTCAAAGGTGAGTAATTCCGTTTATTTTACTCCGTCTTTTTTGCTGCAGGTCTGACGGACTGTGTTTGCTGTTATGGCTGTATCTGAGATTGGTTTATATGGCTGAAAACATGAGATTCTTAGCTTTCAAACAGAGGATCACTTGTGATATGCTACTGCTGCCACTGTTTCTCTGTAAAGATGGTGTTATGCAAATTATGTCGTCAACGGCCCGAATACGGGCCGGTGGACTTTAACTGTAGAAACACTTGTCATTATGCTCGCTGTGCCAGCGGTTTTTGCTACTGCACTCAAAAAGGCAGAACATAGAGTGGTTAGCTGGAACATCTAGACAAGACCGTACAATGCTGGGCAAAAGGAGATTTTTACTTTCCAAAAACAGATGAGCGGTGAGTAACGGAGATTTTTCTTTTTCTCAAGGCAGTGCCTCCTGCTTGTTATAACTGTTTTTATCTGTTCATCATTATTTGATTTGTGTGAACGCGAGAGTTAGCGCTGCTCATTTGCAATACGCTACTAGAGCAGGGTTAGCTAACCGGCACGGACCCTCTACAAACTACACAGATTTTTTTGGTTGGTTTCAGATTTTATTTTGAAACCGAATGTCCAAAGAATAAAGGATTCACGGATGCGTTACCACCTTGGCCTTTGCATATCATCAAGCAAGAATACCAGATTTTTGAACAATAGATAACAGATTGTGTGCTTACCTGGGTGCTTCGCTTCAGGATGAGAGACAAATGGATGAGTCCGCCACACGATGATCTCCCGGTCAACCGGTTCAATAACATGCAGTTTCGCTGTCAATCATTTTTCAACTATTTATCAACATTGGTGTCATTGCCCGGTCAACCAGAAATAGATGCTTAATCAACCACAACAGCCGATCATAAATCGATGTTGTTCCAATGTTATAGTCATCAACATCAGGTACCATCAACAATTCAATGATGATTCAGTGTTTATTTATCATTGAGAAATCGATATCAACCATTCTGACAGTTCAGATGAAATATCAACATCTATTCAATGTCGTCTTGCTGTCTGGGTTAGCTTTAACAATGTGAGCTTCAGTAAACATAGCTAGCTAAAGCTAACATAGCTACGAAGATAACATCTCTACAGAGTTGACATAGCTGCATTTGGAGCTTAGCTTTAGCTATGTTAGCTATGAAGCTATGTATCTATGATAGTTACGTAGCTCTGTAATCTAAAGCTAAGTTAGCTTTGGCAACAGCCCTCGAGCAAACCTCTACACTGGGGTGTTTGGCTGGAGACCTCTACAGTGGGGCGAAACCTCTTTGCTGGGGCGTGATGTCATTGCCCAAGCCTAAGCTTGGGCATGCAGCATGTTAGCTGTTGTTAGCATGACCTAGCTGTTGTTAGCATGACTACACCGCTGTGCTTATGACACATTAGCATAGCCCCATACGCTACGGCGCTATATTTGGGCGTGCAGCAACACACCCTGACCCCTACGCCGGGGCACCCCAGCGTAGTGGTCTACGCTGGACCGTGCAGTAGCAGACGCCGACCCATATGCTGGGGCGAAGCCCAGCATATGGGTCTACGCTGTTAAACCCTGACTGGTTCGGTTTATGCGTTTAAATTCGACTGGTTAGGTTTAGGCATTAAAACCCGACTGGTTAGAGTTAGGGTCAGCCTGTCGGCAAGCGGATAGAGCTGAAATTTCGTCGCGGGTAATATACGTCATGCCCCAGCGTACAGGTCCGCCAGCTCGGGCAATATACGTCACGCCCCAGCGGAGAGGTTTCGCCCCAGCGTAGAGGTCTCCAACCGAACGCCCCAGCGTAGAAGTTTGCCCGAGGGCTGCAGCCAGATGACTCTCGCTTTGTGAGCTTAGCTTTAGCTCCATTTTTGACGTATTTTATGCAGCTAATGGAGCTATGTATACACTCAAAAAAATGACTCAAGCCCCTTTTTGATGTAACACATTAAATTTTGCTTTGCTCTATTCAAAACCTAAGCTGACGAAAATTTTACAGGTTTAGAGTTACTGTGAGTTACACTGGCGTCGTTTAGAGAGACCTAGCTTAATGGACAGCAACCCTCAGAGAGACCAACCGCGGGCACCGTATACATGGTGATATAATCTTTCTTTTGAATATTAATTCCCGTGGACCGTCGTTTAGCTGTTTATTCTTTTGGACTGCGGTGCATGGTGTTATTTTTCAAATTTTTTGACTTTGCTATGGTGGATATATACACCCCTCCCACACCCCCTGCATGGTGCAACCCGAAGTCCAGTTGTGAGTAGAGGTAGAGGTAGACGTGCTGAGATGAGGAAGAACGCTAACAGACCACGGTCATTATCTGCAACTTAACCTGCGCTAGTTAGCAGTAAGTAAAGTCATGTAATTTTTACTCAAGGTAATGGTTAACCTTCCCTATGGCGATTTTCATCAATTTTGTGATAGAGTTTGTGACCATCCGTCAGTCTTACAGAGAGAAAATTGAGAGTGTTAAAGGAACCCCCTTTAGCTTTTACTCACATTACACCAGGCGTGTAACAAAGGTGTAGAACGTTTAGGAAGCTTCTAAACATTGAGGCCATCTACACCGTGATGACCGCTCAATATATATTAATATACAGGGAACGTCACCGCACTGCTCCTGCCATGTAGGGACTTGGTGTTGCAGGCGTCCGTGCATGCCAGTATTTACTCTAAATCGAGTTAGTTTGAGAGAGGTGATTTTTTTGGTTAATTCATTATTTTTATCAGTGAAGGGATGGATACAAAACGCATCAATAATTGGAATGAAATATAACAAATATTCTGATATGGCCACTCATATGTTGTCTTGCTGCTCTGGTACTTATAAGCATTCTTTTCAAACAAAAACAATCTCCCTGCAGTTTACATCTTCAAAGGGAGTTATTTCTAGGCATTGATTTCAGTAGTTTAGCCTGAGCAATTCATCCTGAAAGATCTGAGTAACTCTTTCTCGTTTCATTTTAATAATTTATTTAATATCAAAACAAGGTTCAATTTATCGTTAACTAATCTCAAAATGCCAAAGATTCACACTATAACCACTTAAATCCCCCCACACTTGGCTACCTGCCTATTTATTTTAATCACATTTGCTTACTTAAAAAATGCTTTCCTCAAAAACTCATGATATGGGTATAGAAAGTAGACAAATGTACCTGACTGGAGGCTACGTTTTCATCTTTTCATTCATCATAAAAGCAGCGTGGGAAGATCCTGTGTCACTTGTCTTATAAGTTGAGACTAAGTGTTTTAACATTTATTCCATGTACCTCTTAATGCTCATACTGAACTACCCTTGTTTCAGCAAACAAAGTCTTACGAATATGGAAAGATGTTCAGCACAGACTGGGAAAGAATAATGTCTTTTGAATATGGAGTCCTGTTTGAGATAACATTTTTAAGACACACTTTGTAATTGGTGGTTTGTAAGATGTCATCAGTCTACATGTTCATTTATATAAATATTAACGATTGATCTGTCTGTACCCTTTGGTAAATGTTCTTAAGCAGTTTTTTAAAAATGATTTTATTGTTTTTTTGCGGTGTGCTCAGTGAAAATGTGAGACCTCAGTTTGTGCACATCTTTTGGCAACAATAAGACAAGTCAGACATGACTCCATTTTAAAATCTTAAGGTAAGTATTGTTTAAAAAAATATCATGTACTTCACTTTCAAATAACACTCTTTAAACCTCTAACATAATTATTTAATTTGTTGTTTGATCAGCTTCACCAAGCTTCCCACTACGACCTCATAGTGGTGTAAGTATTACACTACTTTGTCTATATTGACTCAAGATTATCTGTATCAGCACCACTGGGGATGCATGTTACATAAGGATACAGCAGTACTGTTGGCCAGTAAGAATTTGGTATGATCAGATTACAAACACAGTCTCATTAAAATCCAAAGCATTTTTTTGAGAAATAAAAAAACATTGTAGGACCAGCACTATTTTTTCTGTGCATGTTGTTAGTATTAGTGCTCTCCATTTAAGTTGGCTAAATTAAAGCTGTGGAATATTAGTGTAGAAGCTACAGGATATCTGCTTTCTGAAATACAAAAAAATAAAAATCTGTTCAGTCTAAAAAATTACAATGCATCTTCGGTTGCAATTTTACAATGAGTTACGCACTCACACTGTTTCTTTTTCTCCTCTGTAGGATAATGAATGTGGAAATGCAAGGTATGCAGTTTGGAGGTAGCTAGCTGGTACTTGTTGCAGCATTTAAGGCAGTCATCAATGTGCATACACAGATAGCCCATGTACTTTTAATACATGGAGTAAGCTACTAAATCACACATATAAATGTCACAGCAGGAAGCAAACTCCAAAGCTAGCAGAAGGCTCTACTTTCCAGTGCCATGTCTGCTCATGCAGAGAACTAGCATCAGAAAGAGATTTTTTTCAACACTTAAATGGACATCTCAGGCATGATGAAACTGTTCCATGTGTGTTCCTGGGATGTACATTTAAAACTAATATTTATCGTACATTCAACACACACAAAAACAGGAAACATATCTAGCATTCATTTAAAGACTTTAAAGCCAGTGTCATCGATGCAAACAGTCAGTTGGATCAGTCAGAGAATTCTGCAGATGAGTCCATAGTCTTTGGATATCGATGACGAATATGAAACCCGAAGTTGTGGTGATGCTACAGAAATACACCTTCCAAATTTTATTGAAGAGAAAATTGCTTGTATTTTATTGAAATTGGAAAATTGTTCACACTCCCAAGGCAGTAATTGATGAGGTCTTCTCTGAACTTCACTTTATCTTAAGTACAGCATCTTGCCTGTTACATAAGCTGTTATTTCTAATGTATTTCAAAATCATAATGTACAAGTGGAAGAGTCAGTAGTCGATGAACTTGCCACTGTTCTGTGCAAGTCCAGTCCTTTGGGTATAGCTATCACAAAAGATGGTCCTCTGGGTACTGCTTATAAACGCTTACAATACTATACCTCACAATTTGGTGATATAAAGCCAGTAGAATACATTTTGGATGCTCAGAGGAATAGGACATTTCAGTATATCCCTCTTTACAGTCTTTGCAGCAATTACTTGCTCACACAAGTGCTCTTGAACATCTTAAGACTCAGAGAGTACAAGAGCAGCTGTTGGTTAAAGAGTACAGAACAGTGAGAGACGGTGATTACTTTAAACGAAACAAGTTTCTTTCAGGTGAAGGTCTTAAAATAGCAGTCAATCTTTTTGTAGATGATTTTGAGATTTGTAACCCTTTGGGTACATCTCGTAAAAAGCATAAACTCTGTGGTTTCTATTGGGTGTTGGGCAATCTTCCACCAGGTTCCCATTCAACACTTAATTCAATCAATTTAGCAGTCCTTTGTAAATCTCATGATGTCAAGGCTTATGGTTTTGGAAAAGTCTTGGAGCCTCTCTTACAAGACTTGAGCATATTAGAGCAGCACAGTGTTTTATTTCTCAGCTTGGTCAGTTTGTAAAAGGTTCAGTCCAGTGTGTAATAGCTGACAATCTTGGGGTGCATTCAATAGGTGGATTTGTTGAGAGTTTTTCAGGAGGGTCAGTATGCAGGTTTTGTACTGGAAACAAATCAGAATTTCAGACTAAAGATGTAAAGTCAGGTGCTTTCCAGCTCAGAACAAGAGACACTCATGATGCGCATGTCATGTCTGCTCAAGATAATGGAACTGTTTGCTGTGGTGTGAAAAAACAGTGTTGTTTTCACAGAGCACCTTTTAAATTTTCATGTTTGCACTGGCCACCTCCCTGACATTGTACACGGTCTCTTGGAAGGTGCAGTTCTAGTCAAACTTGCACGTTGTATTGCTTCACTGATCTCCAAAAAATATTTTACACTTGATGACCTTAACTCATTGATTCAGACATTTCCTTACAAATGGGGAGACAAAACCAATCGCCCCCATGTCATACCACAGTCTTTCACATCTAGCAGCACGATAGGCAGTAATGCTCATGATAACTAGACCTTGCTAAGATTGCTTCCCTTTTTCATTGGTGAAATCTTGCCAGAAGATGAGCCTGCATGGCAGGTTGTTCCAGAGCTAAAGGGCATTGTTGAGCCCCCATTCACAGAGAAGAAACCATTGCATATCTTGAGGCTAAGATCTAGGATCACAGACAGAGCTAACTTGAACTCTTCCCACATGCCAGCCTCCTACCAAAGCATCACTATTTGAAGCACTACCCATAATCCGTTACTTTCGATCTCTAATTGCATTGTGGACAATGGGGTTTGAGGCTAAACACAGTTTCTTCAAGCAGGTAGCTTGACACACAAATTGCTTTAAGAATATACCTCGCTCACTAGCCATCAAATATCATCTCATACTTGCTTATCACACACATTCCCCCACTCTCAAGAAATCAACCCTAGAGGTCACAGATGTCTCAGTCATACCTGTTGATGTCCTCAATGAGGGAGTAGTGTCTAAACTTAAGCAGAGATATCCAAATTTGTCTGCAATTCATATGACAAAAAGTGTATCTTTCAGTGGAATACATTACAGTAAGGGAATGCTTATTGCACATGGATCTGTTGACAGACTACCTAAATTTAAAAGGATCGTTCAAATGTGCATTGTGAAGAGAAAGCTGTTTTTTCTTGTGTAAGATATATGTGTTTGGGATAGGGAGCATTATCATGCATTTGAGCTGTCAGCTTCACCAACTAGTGAGGTTGCCCTTATTGAGCTTGGTTAGTTGGAAGACCTATATCCCTTTGTGGACGTCTTGGTTGGTGGTGTGCATATGACAACGTTGAAATGGTTCATCATTGTGGAAGGTGAGCAAAATATTCTTCCTCCTCCCCCCAACTCCCTCCTCTTGATCATTTAAATGGTTAAATGGACCCTGAAGAATTGCTGGTTCAAAGTCTTGTTAGTTTGTCAAAGCTACCAACCCTAGCTGTAATTGTCACCCATAATTAATCCTATTGTAAGCCAATATATCTAAAAATAATAATAAAAAAGAATATATATATATATATATATTTGTACAATGTATAAACTTTAAATCATTTTAGTAGGCACAGATTTTTTTTAAGTCTTGAAACAAAATTAACACTTTTTTCTGCGTTTAAAATACACTAAAGCAGCCTTTTTCCATTTCTCAGTCTTGCAAAATCTGTCAAATGTTATTTCGAAAATTTTTTTACTAATGTTTTGTTTTTCTTCTTCTTCTGTTTTACTTTCCCCTTGTGTCTTATCTAGACTGAAGGTGATCAGTAAAAGCAAGCCCAGTAGTTCTGAAGATCCTCTTTGGTGATGAATCTGACTCAAGAAAACTCACCCTTGCTTCTGAGATCCTGCAACAGTGGACAAACTGCAGGCAGTAATAAAGACTGCCTTTCAAGTGAAAGATGACTTACGGTTGCAATACATGGATGTTGACTTTAACCAGTTCATGAACCTAACTTCGGTGTCTGAAATTCAAAACAAAAGCACGCTGAAAGTTATACGCTCTTCTGTCTTTTCAGCTGAAGAACCCTACATCACCTTGTATCAAGTGAGCTCACCTGGAGGGACCTCATTTACCACCACAGATCCTCAAACACCATCCTCATCAATTGCCTCATCCTGCAGTGATGACACACTCTGCACATCAACTCTCCATTCATCTCCAGAAACTCAGCCCTCAAGAGTATCCTCCTGGCAACAGGTTTTTGTGGTACCCAAATTCTCCTATGGGGCCGAATTTGAGCTGCAACTGAAGAATACAGATTTTGAGATGAGCGGAACATATTTCAACCCTGGACCAAAGCTGAAAGGAGTCATCCTTGAAGGTTTAGCCCAAGATATGTTGAAATACACAAAATATCAATGTGAAGAAGTAGCAGCAGCTTTGACTAGAGCTCATCCTTGTTTGGGGCTGCTGGGATCCAAGACAGGGTTTTGGGGATGGAAACAGTCACTGAAGTATAAAATGCAAAACTATTGAACAAAACTTGACTTGGAACATCCTGAGATCCATGTCAACAGTTGGAAGCACAAACGAGAAGGCCAAGGCAAAACTGCAGCCAGCATCAAGAAACCAAGAAAGGCTGAGATTAATTATATCCCCCTCCACCCTAAAGGTGAAACAGCTGAAAGCTTGGAGAATGAGAGCATTGCTTGATTGTCAGAAGTGAAAAAGCACAACAATGAAGTGGTGATAAAAGCAACAATGGAAAAAACCTTCTCCCACAGACAACTGGAGATAGTGGAACAGAGGCCAATGGTAGCAGACTTCAAGGTAAGTGTAAATCAGTGTAAATCATCGTTAGAGATAAATGGTCTGCATCCAGACTGTCTTGGCAAATTGGGGTTAAATGTCTTGCCCATGTGAGTGCAGGAGCTGAAGACCCTCTGGTTATGAGCTGACTGACTTTACCTACTGAGCCACAGCCACAACAATGACTGAATGAAACGAAATGTGAATGTAGCTTTCACGAGCATACCATAGACATTCTGTCTACTTCTCTCTGATATTTTTCAACCCTTTATTTTCTAAAAAAATGTTTAAAAAAATGCCCAAAAACTCCTTACGCATGTAGTTGAAAATTCCATGTTAGACATGGCAGGTGTAAAACTTGACTGGCATAGCAAGAATAACCAAGGGAAGGGCGGGCATTTGCTAAGGGTCAGTTGATGAAGAGGACTAAGTCACCCACACACAGGAACTGGTGACAGTGAAGTTTAAGGAGCTGACCTCAACAGCTGGTGTATTTTGTACTTTAGAGTTCTGCCTGAGGACACTCTGACAGCTGGACAGCCCCGAGGCCTTTGAGGTTGACGCTTGTTCCTTCTGGGTTTCAGAACTATAATTATTTCATTCATCCTGTTTGTATGAAATAAAGAAAAGCTACAGGCTGAATGCTTCCCTTCACAGTGTTGTAAAAAGCCCGCTGCTTATTGAGACATGTTGACTTCACTGGATTAACATTACAGTGTTTCTGTCAAAAAATAACAGCAGGTCTGTATCCAGCAAGTCAGATACCCTAACACATTACAAATATTAAAAAATGAAACAAAACAGTTTTAAATGAAAAGTAGTGGAATTTCAAAATAGGCAAGAGTGTATCCTGCTGCAAGGGCTACTGGAAAGATAGGTCTTACTGGGAACATGGCCCATTGTTTACAATTTAAACTACAAAAACAGGCCTCTGAAATATGTGTAGTCCACATGGCTCTTATTTGATTTAATCAAGATGTATCACAAGTATGCCACATATATGATGGGAATATCCCAGTTCATTCATATAAAAGCTCAGCATCTTTGATATTTATATTTTATTAAATTCTTTATCACTTCTTTCTCTATCCACCTGTTTTTTTCCATCCAATCAACATGGGTGGCAGTTTTGGAAGGGCATTTATAGAGTATACATATCCGGGGCACTGCAGTAACAATGCTGCATGTAAATTGAGAAAGGAAAGAGAATTTTTTTCTAGTTATTCGTTAGATGTGTGTCATGCCACTCTGAATTGTTTATTCAGAAGTATAGGGATAGCTCTTCTTCAGATAGTAAACACAGGCTGTCAAGATTTAAAGTGCTTTAGTGGGGAAATCATGACAAAAAGGACCACACTGCTGTTTTGGTCCTTTTTAGACTTTTTTTTTGTTCTGAAGTGACACAATATGAGCAAAAATGGTTATTGAAAATGCTAAAATTCTAAAAAATGCCATCTTTTCCGTCAGCCCCTTAGTGAGAGATCCTCATATACAGCAGTCACTACAAGATGCAAGATTTCAGGTAATCCGAGCCTTTGAAATAAAAAGGCATGTCTTCTTAATGTTACCCACTCAACAGTTTGATAGAGGACAATGCTGCTGCGTGGGATGGGGCTCTAATCAAAGGTTGTATCCAAAATCTTACTCTCTATATAGGAAGCTGCCTATGTTTCATATGGTTGGAGTAGCCTCTTTAAGGAAGATGGGAAAGGCCAATCCAGCAATTGGCTGTAGGATGATCCCATCTCCCACTAAGCTGTCAAACAAAAAACTACAGATGAGGATGAAATTATTAAAATAATGTAAACATCCAAAATAAAATTAGGATGTTTGGAAAAAAAAATCCTCGCTCTTTTCAACAGCATTTGGGAAAAACTCATGGGGGTGGCTAATAATTTCATTCTCATCTGTAACTATTGAAAAGTGAAGCAAATCACTTAAATTGAAAAGTACTGGCAAACTACAACCCACTAAAACAAAACTTAAAGTAGACATGCATTTGTGACCAGACATAGTATGAGAAGCAAATGTAAGGTGTAAATCAGTGGTTCTCAACTGGGTCGGGACCAAAAAGTGGGTCACGGAGCAATTTTCAGTGGGTTGCAACTAGCTGTCTGAAAAAAAAAAGGTGGCAAAAGTTTTGAAGTCCTTATCAGACATGTCTCAACACCTTTAAATTTACCCTGCTTTACTGTGAAATTGGCTAAATTTAAATGTTTGATCAGTATTTCAACTCATTGATCTCCTTCTTGCAATAAATGGCTACTTTTTCCATGGTAATGAAATAATTTCTCAAGTTCCCTGGAAAATTGGCAAAAATTGACACATAAGGATGGGGAAAGAGGTTTCAAAATTTGGTCCCTTTTCTTTTTTATATCAGGTGTTTTGGTCCAATCATGCTCCAAACTGCAACATATTCAATTAACGAGACATGCATTGTAAAAAATTGTTTGGAAACTTGGGTCATGATCTGTCGTAAGACAGACTGGTGGGTCCTGAGGCCGGACCAGTTGAGAACCATTGGTCTAAATAAAGCTGGGGTCAGGAAAGACATCTATATGAAATGTGTTGAAACTAAGCAAAGTTATACAGTGCTGTGAAAAAGTAATTGCCCCCAGTTAAATTATGAGTTAACTGTAATTAACCACAGTTTTTGGAAAGCTGAGTTTAATTTCACTGGCCACACCCAGGCCTGATTACCACCAAATTTATTGAATCAAGAAATCACTTAAATAGAAGCTGTCAGACAAACAGAAGTAGGCTATAAAATCTCATAAAGAATCGTATCATGCCACAATCCAAAGAAATTCAAGAACAAATGAGAAACAAAGTGATTGAAATCTATCAGTCTGGAAAAGTTTACAAAGTCATTTCCAAGGCTTTGGGACTCCAGTGAACCACGGTCAGAGCCATTATCCACAAATGGAGAAAACTGGCAACAGTGGTGAACCTTTCCAGGAGTGGTTGGCCAACCAATATGACTCCAAGAGTGCAACGACCACTCATCCAGGAGGTCACAAAAGGACCCAGAACCACATCCAAAGAACTGCAGGCCTCACTGGCTTCAGTTAAGGTCAGAGTTCATGACTTAACCATAAGAAAGACACTGGGCAACCACAGCATCATGGGAGAGTTCCAAGACCAAAACCACTGCTGACAAAAACAAACACAAAGGCTCGTCTCACATTTACCAAGAAACATCTTGATGATCCCCAAGACTTTTGGAGAAATACTCTGTGGACTGATGAGACAAAAGTTGAACTTTTTGGAAGGTATGCGGCTTATTACTTCTGGCATAAAAATAACACAGCATTTGATAAAAAGAGCATCATGCCAATGGTCAAACATGGTGGTGGCAGTGTGATGGTCTGGGGCTGCTTTGCTGCTTCAGTACCTGGACCACTTGCAGTGATTATTGGAATAATGAATTCTGCTGTCTACCAGAAAATCCTGAAGGTGAACGTCCGGCCACCAGTTCATGCCCTCAAGCTCAAGCGCTCTTGGGTTATGCAGCAGGACAACGACCCGAAACATACCAGCAAGTTCACCTCTGAATGGCTAAAAATAAACAGAATTAAGGTTTTGGAGTGGCCAAGTCAAAGTCCGGACTTAAATCCATATGAGACGCTGTAATTTGACCTTAAACAGGCAGTTCATGCTGGAAAACCCTCCAGTATGGCTGAGTTAAAACAATTCTGTGAGGAAGAGTGGGCCACATTCCTCCACAGCGATGCAAAAGACTCATCACCAGTTATCACAAATGCTTGATTTCAGTTTTTGCTGCCAAGGGTGGTACAACTTTTCACACAGGGCCAGATAGGTTTGGGACCCCCCCCCCCCCCAATAATCATTCAGACACTGTGTTTTTTATTCACTTGTGTTGTCTTTGTGAACTATAAATATTGGTTTGATGATCTGTTTGATTAAGTGTGATAAAAATGCAAAAAAAACTCAGGAATCAGAAAGAGGGCAAATAATTCTTCACAGCACTGTAGGTTTAAGGGAAAAAACAATCAAAACCATTTTCACCAATCCTGTATCTAAAAAACCTGCATACATCTACTTCATTGAGAGAATTCTGTTTTTGTTTGACCTGTAAATAATCAAACATAATGAGGAAAAAATAGGGACATAGCGATGTAATTTTGGTCTTAAGTCAAAGATCATAGGTGCAATCCACATACATTTCTTAATTTCAATCAGCAGAAGGTGTTATAACTGAACGAGAACTATTTGCCCTCATTGTTCTTGATTTATCAGCCTCAGCACCAATCAAGTGGAAAGGCTACATTTTTATGTATTGAATTTTTAAATGCTGGTTGATTTGATCTTTTCTGGGTGATTTCAGGTGGTGACAGAATGCAAATTCTGATTGGTTACACCACAGTGTTTCATAGGAACATTGTGTTTCAGCACAATTTTGACTAGAAATTTTGGCAGTTTTGGCACAAATTGTCCAGAGGCTGTATTGGGTTATATTCAAATATAAGTGAAGTACTGAGGTATGATATTCAGCTCAGAAATGCGAGCATTAAACGGCAAAGAAGATCAGAGGACTGCAGTGCTAGCACTGCTAATGTTAGCCATACCGGCCCTACATCTTCATAATGAGGAGTATTAATGATGCAGTGTGGAGCCTCTGTTGCTGTTACACATGCACTTGTTGCATTTTTCATACTGTTTCCTCACAGGGATCTGTTTTATTTGTATCAATGCACACTGGCACATTTTTACTTTGACATTTTGAATTAAAAAAATACTTTCCATATAAGGTTGCTTCAGTTTTCAGAGGTTTATCTGTGCAGTTTTGGGTTGATGTCACCTGTAGATGACCTGCATAGTTATTAAAGTGAAGAGTGCCTGGTAGAGTCTTTGAGAGGAAGTCTTTGTGATATGTATGTGCTGTAGACATAAGTGTTGAAACAACACTGTATCACCTGTGCAATACTCTAATGAAGAGAAGGCAACATTCTGTTTTGCAAACTGCAGAAAGATGCTGTGAACAGCCATTAACGAAGAGGACAGATAGTCCACGCTCAGTTCCACCACATCTTTTAGAGCCCTCTTGTTTGGGAGCATTTTCTTTCATCTCGCATAAGGCTGGTGTTCTACCATACACTGAGAGGAAACTGTAAGAGAAAATAAAAAAAAAATATTAAAAAGAAAAAAAAATGATTAGAAAGCAAGTACAAGGGAAAGTGAAAATTGATAATGTAAATGCAAATTGGGTTTGAGCTACTGTTTACCTTTGTCCCTTGATATCTGACATGGAGGCAGGCAGAGAGAGAAAATGACATCTTAAAGGGTGTGAATTTCTTGTGTGTGGCTGAGGATGGAAGATCACATTGCCAGCCTGACTGGCCCGCCTGGCCCTGACGCTGATGAAGGTCCTGTCAAGTAAATGTGTTTTTTCTGTGAAGCAACCTTTGCAGAATCCTAGTCTTTGTTCAGGGCAGTTTTCACCAGTTTCTTGGGTGGTTCTATTGATGCAAAACAATATTTATTTTGCCAGATTTTCAATGCATTGAAAAAAAAAAAAAAACTACATTTACAAATCAGCTGTAACCCAAGTTCTGATCCAGGATGACATCCTGTTGGTCACATTTGGGGAACTGCAGTTTTCTATGTCCATCTAAGTGAGCCTTATAAAAGGTGATGTATTGGACATCTTAAGAAAAAAAATATTTAATATGAAATAAGAGACTTTAAATATATTCACAGTGGTCCAGCCAGTTGGTGATTGTTGCCTCACGATTTCTGAAATGGGGATCACCTGAGTGCAGTGAATGTGTCTCATGTGATTGAAATATAAAGACACCTGTCTCTGGAAGGTTCAGTCACTAATGAGTCAGTATTTCTGGCTACTATTACATAATGAAGACAAATAACACTACAAGCAACTCAGAGAAAAGCTTATTGAAAGTATAAGAGAATGGATAAAGAGTTCATTTAAATCCATCATCAATAAATGAAAGGAATGTGGCATATGTTAATCTTCCTATATCAGGACGTCCTCACAAACTGAGTGACAAAGGGGACTAGTGGGAAAGGCCGCCAGGCCACACCTATGTCTACTCTGGACAAGTTACCAGCTTCAGCAGCTGAGGTGGAGAAGACTTTGCATACAACTGTTGCCCAGGTTCATCACAGGTTAAAGCTTTATGGGAGAGTGGCAAAGAGAAGCCACAGTTTAAAAAACTCATGTTAAATCTCAACTAGAGTTCACTAATGGGCATCTGGAAAACTTCATGGCAAAGTGGAAGAAAGTCATTAGGTCTGATGAGACCTTAATGTTGCTTTTTGGCCACCAGACAAGACACTATGTTTTGCAGACATCAAACATTGCACATTACCACAAACACACCAACCCCACTGTGAAGCATGGTGGTGGCAGCATCATGCTGTGGGGATGCTTCTAGGCAGCCAGCCATGGAAGGCATATAAAGGTAGAGGGTAAAATGGATGTGACAAAATATTGAAAAATCCTGGATGACAATCAATTTCAGTTTGCATGGGAACTACAGCTTGGGAGAAGATTTATCTCTCAGCAAGACAATGACCCAAAGTAAAAAGGAAAAGCTACACAGAAATGGTTTAAAGGCAACAAGGTGAATGTTCTGAAGTGGCCAAATCAAAGCTCGGACCTCAATCCCATTGAGAATTGTAACTTCACTTGAACAGGGCTGTTCACGCCTGATCCCTGTGCAACCTGACAAAGCTTAAGCAGTTTTGCAAAAGAAAAGAGTAAAATTGAAGTGTCCAGATGTGGAAGCCTGATTGAGCCCTATCCACACATATTCAGTGCTGTGATTGCAGCCAGAGGTATTACTACTAAATACTGACTTGACATTTTTTTATCTTACATATTTTTATTTAGTTGGTATTACTTTGTAGAAAGCTTTTTTCACTTTGACATTTAAGAGGTTTTTTGTAGTTTGTTGGGTCAAAAGTTCAAATCATATTTACCATGATGAATCTATAAACTCAATAAAAGCGTAAAATATCCAAGGGGAGAAAACTTTTTATAGGCATTGTATTTTTACCACCAGTCTTTATCTGTTACATTTTTAGAGGCAGTGGTGGCATAGACTGTGGTAGAGGAGTGCTTTCCTGAATTGACTAGTTATCTGTAGAAGGCACACAGCTGATATATAGATACAAATGTGTCATGTACATTGTGAGTAAGTGTCATATGGACTGGGACAGAATGCTTCAGCCCATTACTGTGAGAAAAAAGGAACATCATCATCATCTCTCATAATCAACCCAGCTAAATAAGTTGAAGAATACCTCTACATACATTCAGAAATTTTAGATCAAAATGAAGTTACTCACTTTACATGAGCAGACTCACTCACATCTGTGAGGTTCATCAGGATCAGTGTGGTGTAACCAGTTATTCCAGTGGTACTGCCACTCCTTCACTTTTTAAAGTTTCTAAAAACCTGCTTGTTACATCCAGTAATATTTTTAAAATGCACGAAAATATGTGTCACAAAGCTGCTTCTTGTTCAGCCAGGTTAGATCACCATGGTAACTGATTCTGAATTCATTCAGAGTTTTGTCTGTTCTTCAAATTGGCAGAAAAGTGCTGTTTTAAAATTATTATAACCTGATGCTTTTCCGCTTAGGCAGTGAAGACCTTCATCATATCTCTGGACACTTTTTGGAGTGGTAATTTTGCATTTCTAATGCCATTAACATAGAACACTATTGAATCCCACTCCTCCACCCATCTCCCTAACCCTACTACATGAACGAAACAGTACAAGTGTTATTTTGTATGCAGACCAAAAGCTAAAATTGCATTTCTGAAGGGTAGCATGAAGGTGCTGCTTAACAACAGCAATGAACACACATGATGGATTTTAATTTACAAATCCAAAAAAGATGGAAAATCATCTCAGAATATTGACCAACCTAGACTGAAACTAGACAGGGTAAAAAGGTCTAAAATGTGACAGACGCTAGAAATATTTTTATGACTAAAACTAAAACTAAACCTATGGCTGCCAAATGAACTCTGTGACTGTTTTTCCTATCAAATGTTGAAGTTAAGATCCTTCTATAAAAGGAAGGGATCCAGAGAGAAGAGGGAATGTAAAGGATTTTACAGAGAGTCTCTACATGGACCAGCACCCCCAGGGTCCATCAAAACTTTGGCAGAATCTTCAGAACATGGTTTATGTGGGAGGTTATACCCAGGCTGGCTGACGGGGACATGTGTCCAATAATCCTCTTTTCTTGCCTTCACATTGAAACAAATTCCTGTACCATTTTTTCACACACTTTCAAACACACATGCAAGGGAAAATCTTTTTTTCTTTTTTTTCGGGGGTATTAGAGGAATCCAGTGTGCCTCAGCAGGAACAAGGTGATGCTTAGACACGTTCACTTATTAGATAATTAACCCCTGCCGAGACCCAACAGTGATGGAGGCAGGAGGTCAGTGTGGCCTGATAACCATTACATAATCCAAAGAGGTTAACGGAACATATAAGAGAGTGTGCGTGTGTGTTTAACAGAGAGAGACAGATGGATCTTTGGGTCAGCTGTGTTTAAGCGTGTGTTTGGGATTTTTCTGCTCTCTGCTGGTGTTTGTGCTCACAAGGGTCACTCAGTGGAACATGGAGTCAGCAAAAAAGTGTGTTCTTGTCCTTAACTTTCATAATTAACTGAGCTGAGACTCTAAAAATACAGCGGTGTGACCAGATGGTAAAATGATAAAACAATAACTTTTTAATGACCTTTGTTGTGTGTGCCGCTATTCATGATTGCATAATATTGTTGATAATATTTCATTTTAGTTGCTAAGAAGAACTACAAATATGCAACACTTTTCTAGTTTAAAAGGATATTGTTGTATTTTTGAAGTTGGGCTGTATGAGGTACCTAGCAGTAGGAGTGGCATTAGCCTCCAGTGATTTCAGTGAGCATTGCTCCTCTAAAGAAAGACTCGCTGGTTGTACTGGTCTGGCAGCTTGGCTATACAGTGGAAAAAGATGGGTACAGTTTCTCTGCGGAGTTTTGGTAAAAATGGGCCAGAAAACCATGTTGGCTCAAACACTCACTATTGAAAACTTTTTAAGCATTTTATCTTTACCCAAAAGGCATCTGTGTTTTTGTCACTATTTTGCAATGCAGGCTTAGGCTAACCTTGGAAAGCAGATGGATTCCCCCATTTTCATGTTTCTCACTGGCGAATCCATCTTGCAAATCAAGAACTGAACTGATTAGGCCCTGTAAGAAAGTGACAGGAACAATCAGGAGTAAGAGACAGTACATTCAGGTGCGGCGGAGTTGTGACGCAAGCAAACAGCAACAAGAGGCTAGTGCAATTATGGTGGAAGAGATTAGTGTGGATGCTGCTAAAGCGTCAGTTTTATCAGAACTTGATGACATTTCTTCATTAAAAGCAGAACAAAGAACAGCATTGAGTTATTTTTCTTTAAAAAAAAAAAAAAAAAAAAAATCGTGTACTGATATCTGCCATGGTTTGTGTGTTTTGTAGCTTTGATTGGCCTGCAGAGATGTGACAGACAGAGCGTTCATCCAATCACCGTCCGAGTTTTTTTTCAAAGGCTCTGCCCTTTCCCAAACACAGTCCATGGGAAGTTTTTCAGATGGATGTGTGAAACAAATCCATCTTGTGTGTCAGGTTAGGCTTAGGCTACCTGTTATGTGTTTTTGCAGTGCAAAATAGTGACAAAACACAGAGGCTTTCTGGGCACAAAAGTTTTCAATAGTGCGTACGTTTGAGCCAACATTATTTTGTGGCCCATTTTTACCAATAACTTGCCAAATTCCGCAGAGAAACTTTACCCATCTTTTGCACTGTATAGCCTAGCTTCCTGGCCAGGACAACCGGCGGGTCCTTCTTAAAGGAGCAATGCTTACTAAAATCACTGGTGGCTTAGGACACTACAACCGATACATAACTAACATGACTCAACTCCAAAATAACTTAAATGTCACTTTAAATAGCAAAATGCATTCTATGTCCATCTTTAAATATTATTATGAAGAGTGCTTTGAATGTCTTACATCTAAACTTTAATATGGGGTCCTATGAAACATTTTTTTTTCCATATTCTCTTTTAATTTATATGAATTCTGCTTTTTACCTTCACATGTATTTTATCATCAGATAGAATCCTGTTTATGTAAGTGAATAAAATCTCCACTAATTAACCATAGATGTATTGAACCTTGAATTGAATTGAAGAAGATATTCATTAAACATTGGAAGAGTTTAAGTTCATCCATAATTACATTGATTACATTATGGTGTGAATAAAGAAATTCTTCTTTCTTTCAAACACAGTGATGGTAACTTTATCAGAAGGTAGTATTTGTGTATAATGGTAAAAAGTTTACCTAAATTTTTCATTACTCTCACAACATAACAGATGCAGTGTGATGCTGCTTTTTTCAACTCATAACTGTAACTGTCTCTTTCATATCTCTTGCTCCATACACTCCTGTCAGTCTGCCTGTCTGTCTTGTATTGGACCTGTACATTAACCCACCAAAAGGGCCTTTAATATCAGTGAAGGGAAATATGCTTTACCTTTGATGCAACCTTTAAGCAGGAGTTAGTACAGAGGCTGAGCGCTGTCTTTTCACTGACTGCCAGTCCGTGTGTACCTAGCAAGAGGTCATCCGTGAAATAGAGAGAGGGGAAGAGATGAAGCTGAGGAGAGTGGGGAATGATGTTAACTGATCATAGTTTGTAACATCATAGTCAATAGGCTTTTGTAAAATCTTGAGCCTGACTCGAGTCTGAAGCCTTTGAGGGGTGAGTAGCTTACAAGTTAAGCCTGAAGTCAGTGCTGTGTATCCTGTACAAACTAGTTCAATTCAGTTTAATTCAAGTTTGTTCATATAGTACATTTCATACAAATGTAAACTCAATGTGCTTTACAGAGGATAAAGAACAAACGGTGAAATCAATGAACAACTTCAACACAATTCTTTTTTTTTTTTTTTTCAAGCTTGGCCTACGGTGATAACCTTGCAAAACAGATGGATTGGGACACTCTCTTTTAAAGAAGAAGGCGGGGTAGCGATTACTCATCCTTCATTCTGATAAAAGTCTACTACATTATAAAATAATGTTCCTAGCACCATGAAATAATACTGAGAAACACACAGATTCCACATTCTGAATTAGCTAACCTTATCCCAAGTGTGCTTGGCTAATAATAATGGGAAAATCACATTGATAACTAATTACCGTTATATGAGTTAAGCAAAGATAACATAAACAATATATAAAATGATGACATGGCAACATCACATTATATTCTACATAGTCATCAAACGAAAGGTAAATGAGCATGCATAGTATAAAACGGATTGTTTAATTTGTCTCCAGTCTCTCGTCTTGGAAGGCTGTAATAACCGAAATGACCACAAGGGGGCAATGTGGCTCCATGGAAGATTTCAGAGTTCGGCAGTGGCGATCTGTAATTCTTGATATTTGGGGCAATCTAAACAAAATTTATATCCATGTGCTGCATTCTTTGTCCCCAAGGCACCTGTGGAGACGTGTAGAACAAACATATGATTGTAGTCCTTTTGGAGAATTGCAGTTCATGTGGTCAGGATACTAGAGCGGACATATGGAGTTTTATGCTATCAGTGTCCTTCCGCTGATCCCACAGGGAGGTGAGATTTTTATGGCCTGAGAGCTTGGGAGTGTTTGGATTTCCCTGGCGTGAATTATCTTAAACAAAACAACTATTGGGATGTGCCAGGCGCCTAATGGAGTTGGTTAAGCTCTTTCTGGTCTGGCTTCTTTAAGTAGGGGTGTTGAGGTGTCACTTAGACTCCACAAAGACTGAAAAAGGTGTCATAAAACTCCAGGAGGAGAAGGTCTGTTCTTTCTCACTCAGATGAGAAGAAGTTCATTTAATTATTCTGGATTCTCATTACACCGTAAAGATGTAACTAACAGAACCTTTATCCAATCACAGTCCAAGTTTTTTTTCAAACGCTGAAACAAATCCATCTGCCGTGCCACGTTACCACAGTGAAGGACTTTTAAAACTCCTGCATACACCTAACCAATCTAAACCACAGATGTACTGCAATTCAATTCAAACAAATAAGCATACAGATAAGTATAAATTATATAAACAGGTGAAAGGGTTTTTTGGTGTATATTTTCTGAAACTAAGCCATTATATCTCTTATTGATATATAGCTACACATGCTTAAGTATTTAAAGATCTGTTGTACCCAGTGCTATGCAGAAGCCCTCAGACACCTTTTTTTAAAGAACAGTCAGGGGTGGCATGTTTAATAAATCAACACAATGAACCAGACAATGTTGTACCAGACCAGGGCATATTCTCACAAAGCTTGGCAAAATAAAATTTTTGGGAGTCCCACTAATGATACAAAATGTATATTCAATCTTGGAGGTGTTGCACAGTGTCACAGGAATGGCTTTAATTGTGGTTTATGTGTCTCGAGTCACCCAGCTAAAGTGCAGTATGTTTGGGCCCAGGGAGCAGTGAAATTATAATGAGTGATACGAGCAGGGAATAGTGTAAAAAGCCCATCATGTAAGGCATCATTTTAACAAGAATCCCCATTTTTGGCTTTTCCGTTTATGCATTTCTTCTAACTGGTGTTTTTGTCCTGTCTTGCTTGTTTGTTTCCTCTTAAGCTGTTTCCTTTTACAGACTTGGACTCATTTCTTTGTAATGCTGATGCTGCTTTGATCACAGGTTTATAGGAGATTTTTACTGACAGGTGTCTGAATGCTGATTTCTCATTTTAATGTTGGATATAGCTAAAACATGGAATATGAGAGTATAAACTCTGTCATAAAACACTTCTATAGCTTGTTTTTTTAACTGTCGTTTGACTCCTGAAATTGTGTTAGAATCTGTTTGTGTTTCATTCAACTAGTGTTATTTTTAATAAGGACTTTAATTGCTCCAGCCTTTTGATGGATGCTATTTCCAAAACTCTGGCTACACTGGGAAGAGGAAAATGTATTTGTCTTCTTAAGTGTGATATTTGGTTTTACTTCATTATTTCCTCTTAATGACTCATTAGCATAGAAAAATGCACCTTTATATGTAATGGCGTACATGCATGATTAAAGTTCATCTTCTAAAAGTTCTTGTTTTCATCACTGAAAGGCTCGAATTGCTTTTGAAAGCATCTGAAAACATTAAAGTAAGGATCCCTGCAGAGAAGATCTTATTTTTTTGGAAGAATATTTTAATTTTGGATTAGAAACAGCCTTTAAAGTTACCAAAGTCTTTGACAAACAGAATTTTTAACTTGCATAACATGATCTTAGTTGGGTTTTTAGGGGGAAGCTATTACGTCAAAAGCAGGAGTTGGTTCCACACTAAGCATTTAAAACAACTCAACATGGCTCAGTAAATGAATTAATTAATCAGTCATTTTAGTGGTAGACCTCAAATGCAAACATTCTGCAGAGAAGAATAACTGACACATTTATTCTGTAGGGATCCTTTGTAAATGTTATTAAACAGTCTGAATATCAGTCTGAGCCTGCTGGTAGAAAATGAAAGACCTTGGAGGAGATATTAATGGACCAAGATTGACTTTACCCTCAAGGGTTAAAGAGCAGCCATCAGAGCTTGTGACAAAGCCTAGGGATGAAGAGATCTGCTGGAGCAGTTCCTTTTAGTTATATAGACCCCAAACATATAAGAATATTATTATTCACTTTATAATTTCTGGACTTCCTCTTCAGACTTCAGTGTTCTTTTTCAAAAGCTTTGTATCAGTCCTGTCATAATTTTTTGTGTATACTTAAGGCCTTTGCACATTGAGCCTGTTTTTTTTTTCATCTGAATTTTTTTGCACATTAAAAATAACGTTGAGCTCATGCGGTTTTAATTAGGTTTGCATAAGGATGTCATAACTTTGGCCCTTTGTTATTTTTTCCGGAAAAGGTTTGATTTTATGCTAATTTTCTATCAGTCTAAGTCATTTAAATGGATGATTGAAGGGTCAGATCAGCAC
This sequence comes from Cheilinus undulatus, assembly GCF_018320785.1. Classification (NCBI taxonomy): domain Eukaryota; kingdom Metazoa; phylum Chordata; class Actinopteri; order Labriformes; family Labridae; genus Cheilinus; species Cheilinus undulatus. The sequence goes on along the minus strand of NC_054874.1, from coordinate 27,444,296 downwards.
ATGCTGCTTCCTCTTTTCTCACTCGCCCCCTCACTCTCTACCTCTCTCGCACTGAGTGCTCACTATATGGAATGTATTATATGGAAATCATCTCCAGTTTGGCACAGCGCTATGACGCATGGGCGGGTGTTATTTGAAGCTCTCTGTCAGGACGGATGGATCCATTGTGATTTAAAGGAGTGATAGAGCCACATGCTCATGGTGAGAAGCAATTTGCCATATTCCATCAATTTTTGCAGTGAAGGCAATGCAACAGATTCCGTGTATAAGGTTACACTGACAATGAGGGTTTTTTTTTTTTTTTTTTTTGTTTCTTTTCCAGATAGCAGATCTGAAAAAAAAGCATCTGAAAATAATTGATCCAGAGTGTGAAATCCTTTACACCGAAACTGTGCCTGATCTAGTTAATTTGTAACTTGTGTCAGTGTTTGATTGTACTACAGAGATTAAAAAGGTACAGCTTAACTAGTTGAAGACTTTTTTCCTTAATATAGTGTTTGTTACGGTACAGCGCATTTTGAAAGTATTCAGACTACATTCACTTTTTTCATTTTTCCTATGACTGATGCTACAGTTGAACAAAAAACCTCTCTCATTAATCCACCCAGTACACCATCATGACAAAGCAAAAACAGAATCTTAGACATTTTTGCAAATTCATTAAAAAGAAAAAATAAAACCTCACACTGAAGTACTCAGACTCGGTGCAAAAAAGAAAGAAAGAAAGAAAGAAAGAAAAAAACCCACTTGAAATTCAGCTCAATTATCTAAATGTTTGCTGAGATATTTCTACATCTTGATTGAAGTCCACCTGTGGTAAATTAAATTGATTTGACATTATTGGAAAGGCACGCACCTCTCTATACACTGTGTTCCACATTATTATGCAAATTGGACTTTAGTGTCATAAACATTCAGTTTTTTTTCAATTAAAAAAAAAAAAAAACTCCTTTAACCCAATTAAAGGAAAACTTCTTAAGAAGGATGTTCCACATTATTAAGCAGACCACAGGTTTCTAACAATATGAGAAAGAAAAGGATCTCTCTGCTGGCTAAAAGTGTCAAATAGTGCAATGCCTTGGACAAGGAATGAAAACATTAGATATTTCATGAAAACTTTCTCTGGAGTCCCACCAAGCTCAAGGTGTAGGATCCTCCAGAGGCTTGCAGTCGTGTATAAACCTACTATTCAGCCACCCCTAACCAGTGCTCACAAGCAGAAACGGTTGCAGTGGGCCCTGAAATACATGAAGACTCATTTTCAAACAGTCTTGTTTACTGATGAGTGCCGTGCAACCCGAGATGGTCCAGATGGAGGAGTAGTGGATGGTTGGTGGATTGCCACCATGTCCCAACAAGGCTGCGACGTCAACAAGGAGGTGCTGGAGTCATGTCTAGGACAGAATCATGGGAAGAGAGCTGGTAGGCCCCTTTAGGGTCCCTGAAGGTGTAAAAATGACCTCAGCAAAGCATATAGAGTTTCTGACTGACTATTTTCTTCCATCGTACAAAAAGAAGAACAGTGCCTTCCATAGCAAAATTATCTTTATGCATGACAATGCACCATCTCATGCTGTGAAGAATACCTCTGTGTCATTGGCTGCTATGGGCATAAAAGGAGAGAAACTCATGGTGTGGCCCCCATCCTCCCCTGACCTCAACCCTATTGAGAACCTTTGGAGCATCCTATGAGGGTGGGAGGCAGTTCACATCAAAACAGCAGCTTTGGGAGGCTACTCTGACATCTTGCAAAGAAATTCAAACAGAAACTCTTCAAGAAATTGACAAGTTCAATGGATGTAAGAATTGTGAAGTTGATATCAAAGAAGGGGTCCTATGTTAACATGGAACTTGGCCTGTTAAGATGTTTTTGATTCAAATAGCTTATGATTGCCATTTATTTGACCTTGTAATGCTGCAAAATCAACAAATGACCATTTTCAGTTCTTTTCAACCTATAAAATGTTCTGAAACTCTGTTATACATAATAATGTGGATGACTTGAAAATTATACTGACTGTCATTTGCATTAACTATTTAGAAAAATCAGAGAAAAATGTCATTTGCAATAATATGGAACACGGTATAGAAAGCCTGACAGTTGATAATGCATATCAGAGCACTAACCAGACCATGAGTTCAAAGGAAATTTCTGTTTAAATTTCTAGAATGCACTTTTTGAAGGGTAAAGAATAGAAAAGCTAAACAACAGTGTTTTTTTTTTAAATTCCTCTCCCACTCGACTTTACAGTTGCAATCATAATTATTCAACCCCCATTGCAAATCAGGTTTATTGTGAAAATGTACAGACTTTATTCTGTTTGCGAATGAACAAATCAAACAAAGGGAATTAAATCAGCTCAACACAACTAATGCTTGAAGTGGTCTCCCTAAATTCAATTGAAAATTCAACTTGATTGCGACTAAATCTCTTCTGTTCATTTTACACTTTTCTAATTCAGCAAAGCAAACAATTTTGTATAATTTTGGACACAGAGATGAAAACTTGCCACTTGATGGGAGGTTTTATATTTCCTTCTCCTTTTACTTCCATGGGACATAACATAGCCCCTACCCTTTATGTCTCACACTCTTGTGTGAGACATAAAGGGTAGGGGCTCAGCCTCGTGTGGTTGCACTCTATAATTTTTCCCATGTGGTGCGTTGGTGAAAGCGCCTTTCACAGGTTCAGTAAATGCAAAGGTACAGATGGCAAAACAAAAAAAAGCAACTTCAACACCCAGCTTCTGCAGAAAATATTGCTATTTTTACATAGCAGGTCATAAAACAAACAAACAAAAAACATTAACCGTACGTACATGCTCTGATCTTATGTTGATTTAAGATATTTAAACCAAAGATAATTTATTTTATCATTAAAGATACAGTCCTGAAAATTCACCTGAAATATCCTTGGAATGGTTGAGAACACATCATTCCAAACTAACAGAAACTTCGATGGCGTTGCCTTTGGGAGTAATTTGAGGTTCACTCTGTTGACCAAGGCTACTGAGACAGCATGGACTCATCCACTTTAATAGCTTAACTCTCAACAGTGCTCTCGGTCTTGTTGTATGTCCTGTCATATCAAACATTATCCTGTAGAATAAAAACATGTTGTCTTTTTAATCATAATCAAAGGTTTGTGCTGAAAGTCTATACTGTTGGTTCTCAGCATGGATGGGTGCTGCCTTCATCCTCCTCTGCATCACATCAATTGGCCATCTCTGGTTTTTGCGGCGTTCAGTTTGTCATGATTACCACTGCAGTAAACAGCTTGTTAGAACTGTGTTTTGTTTTTTTTTCAAATTCATGTGTCATGAATTGTTTTTTGTCCTTACAGTTGTGTAATGACTCACATCATTTATAAAGTAAAAGTTTGCAAATCATGTATTGATGCAGATTGTGCTCTGTTTCACATAAAGAGGACAGTCATTGAATTAGACAAGATGTGTTTGAAGGGTTGATTCCACAGCAGAGATTTCTCTTTCTCTCATCCGCTTGAGGAATGAGGCAGAATCGCTGTCATTGAAGCACTCGACAGGGTAATGAGGGGTTTGTGGAGCTGTCCGTGGTGCTGAAATGCTCTGATAGTCCAACATGTTTATGGGAATATTTAGTTGTTAAAGGTTGAAAATTGAAGAAACACAACCCCACAATCTCAAACATGCATTGATTAATAGTTTCCCCTCCCTATTTGAGATGGACCTACTGCACAGAAATAATGAGACATGTTTTTGAACACAAAGGACTGCCACAGTCGAGAGCAGGCAGACAGCTGAGAACAAAACAGAATATAATGACAGAGTGCGTGGGTGGGTGAAAAAAAGTAAATACAAGTTTACATGTCAATGTGCAGGCTGTAATTGTGTTCTGATACATTTTATTGTTTGCTTACCAGCATGAATGTGTCTTGAATAAAATGAATCTGTATGTTTAGTCCTAAGTAGCTTAACTCATGTAGTGCTTACTGTTAGACATTTGCAATCCTAATAAATTATGATAATCATTACTTACATGACATGTGTGGTTGTTGGGGGGTGGTTTGAGATGACCAGATTGAGAAGTGTGTTTTTTATTATTTATTTATTGATTTATCCTTCCTTGTATTTTTTATAGCATTGCATCAAAGCCCCTCCACGGGTGGAAGTCGGTGCTCACAGAAAGGACCAGCAACATACAAAGGTGTTTTAATGAATCTGACAGGTAAATCCAAGGAAGAAACTGGAGCACACAAATTGGTGCAGTTTAATCAGGTGCAGAGTACTAACATTTCAATGAGGATGCAGTGCGCGTCAAAATAAGGGACAGCAGAAAGGAGGGAGTAGGCATGTCTTATCTCCCCTCCCTCCCAGCCCCCTTCCATGACATTGTCAAGGCATTTTTTGAAATTCTTGGGTAGATGTGCCTCAGCTGAAACTCTAGGGTTTAGTTACTCTTTGATAAAGAGTTTTCTGGCTTCCTGCTTCTTAACACTGGGAAGCTGATTTTCAGCCAGCTTTGTATCGTTGTAGCAGGAAGTGTGCATGAAAATGATTAGCTAAGATAATCTCTTTCCTCTACCAAGAGCCCTCTACAGGGCCAGCAGAAGTCCACCAGATGACGTGGCTGATATTCAGCAGTCAGATTGTGTTTTTGTGCATCTACTCACAAGAATGTTATGATCCTGAGGGGCTGCCTCTCTGCTCAAAGGCATGAAATAACTTTATTCAAACAATCAAATGATTCTTTTATAGTATCATAATAATATAATGCTGGATTCAGACAGACAAAACAGTGCTGAAAAGTCTTTGCAGATAAAGAAGGAAGGGAAGGCCACTGCCAAAAGTCGAGGACTGTTGCCTGTGCTTTGATGTGATTAGCATTGTATAACTTCCTTGGACCAGTGACAATTAGTTGTGCTGCTGTGATAAAGGGAAAAAGAGCGCATAGCCCACCAAAGCTTTAGGCCACAAATAGACCAACATCTAAGCAATTCAAATACGTTAAACAGCAACAAGGTTTTATCATCTTAATTTTATAATTTTATTCAACATTTAGAAAACCAGGAGAACCTCGCTGGGAATAAAAACTTCTTTCCAAGGGTGTCCTGGCCAAGAGAGACAGCAGCACGGTTAAAATATGCAAGCACAATAGTACATGAAGAAACATGACATAATTTATAAGCAAATGTTTGGCGAAATTAAGCTATGATCAGAATAAGCTTAAATCAGACAGAACATCTACAAACAGATATGGTTGCCTCCAAGTCATTAGGCACCCTCTGATAAGTCTTTTTAGATTATTTAAAAGGCAACACAACAGCCTTTGTTGGCCCTTTGGCCTATCTCTGCAATGCAAGTACTACTGTCAACTATGCCATCTCTCTATTTTAGGGAGTATATTCTGCTTAAAGTGTAAGAACCCTCAGCTAAAAGCTAACTCTGCCCACTCCAGTAACTCAAAAAATGCACAGAAAGTGAGCAGTTTGAGAGGAGGGAGGGGAAAAGGACAGGGTTTTCCAGATGAGGCAGGAGTGACAGTGACGTCCCCTTGCCAGAGAGTGACACAGACATAGTCCCGCAGCACCGCTGCCTCACAGCGACCTTTGAGGTGGAGGATTTTTCCTCTCCAGAGTCCCCTGAAGCAGGCTATACAATACAATACAATAACTATAGTAAGGTGGTTGGCTGTGGTGGTCCTGAGCACTACCTGTTTGGGCCGTTGGCTCCAGCACCGGCGTTACTAAAGCTGGAGCTCTCGGAGCTGAAGCAGTGCAGGAGAGGATGAGAGTGGTCTCTGAAGGGTAAAGTCAGTTTAGTTTAGAGTGTGTGACGTAGAAACCTGCTGATGGTAGGATTCTATGTCACATAAGCCCCGCCTTTTCAGAAAAGATTTTTTGAAGCAGATGTCCGTTTGAGCGAATTAAAAGCTGGAAAATGCAGATTTTAGTCAGTTTGGTGCAAATGTCAGAAATAACACCAGCATTGATGTGTTTTATCATAAATTAGTTCAGTCAGATACTTTAGTGTACAGATGAAAAAAATGTGAAAGTGTTCACTGCTTCTTTAATAATAGATGCCCCCTGGTACTCAGGCCTGGGTGTAACAAATGAAATAGAACTCAGCTTTTCAAAAAATGTGGTTAATCACAGTTAATTCATGATGTAACAATGCAGGGGCAATTACTTTTTCACATAGCCAGGCAGGTTTGGATGGCTTTTCCCCTTAATAAATAATAAAAAATCATCATTTAAAAACTGCATATTGAATTTAGTTGGGTTACCTTTGTCTAATATTGAAATTTCTTTGATGGTCTGAAACATTTAAGTGTGACAAACATGCCAACAGAAAAGAATCCAGGACGAGGGCAAAACTTTTGCTCTGCACTGTAATTAGCAGAAAAAGACTCTGTGAACAGTTGATTTAACATCAGTGGATGGTGAATCATTAGACTCATCCAAACTCTAATCTCTCCTCATCTCTGAAGTACTTCATCACAGTCCTCAAGACTCTCTGGACAGCTTACCCATAAATTAGATCTTCTTAACACATCAGTCCTTAGAAGCCATCTGAAGCATTAGTCAAACACTCATCTTGTGATCAAAGACCTCTCGACAGGAAAATGTGTGTCTGTCTGTGTGTGGAGAGATAAACAGAAAGAGAAAGAGGAAAGTTGAAAACAAAGTGACTTCCAGACAAAGTTGGGTTGTGTTCTATCATCAGAAAATCATTTGACCCTCCTTTGGTCAAAAAAGATAACTTCAGAATGTTGAATGCAAACTTCTGCAGTGATTTGGCAGTTTTTAGGCTCTGATTGGATCATTTACAGTAAAGCTTTGGGGGTACTAGGGTCACAGAGCCTCACAACCATGACATCCAGAGATGCATCTTAAATAAAACCCTGGCACATCTAATGGTTCAGAACTATGAAATATAATATAAGCAATCTGTGAGTTGAAATCTCAGCACATCATTCTCTTTTTTAACTTTTAATTTATGTTCTTTCAGGAAGTTCTGAAACCAAAGGAGCACCTCTGATGTTCAGAGGTTGCCAGGGTGATCTTAGTAGCATCAGTTTGCAAGTGTTGTGAAAATATACCAGACCTCCAAGACAGAGCTGTCAAATGAAACAGTTTGTTTATCAACTGAAGAGCTTGTTAGAGGGAGGTATTTTAATTCAATGTATTTTATTTAACAGGGATGTCACAATTTAAAATTCATTTTTCACATTTCAGAACAAACAGAACTAATGCGCTACACAGAGAGAGCTAACTTATTAGAGCGTATAAAATATTCAGTGTTCAGTCACATAAAACAACACAACACTATTACAAATGATGATTGATCAAAAAAGTGCTAATACTTGCAGATAACTTCATAATTGTTCCAGACATTCCTTCATAGAAGGCAATATTTACTATTTGTTTCAAACCAGAATTAACCCTGATTTCCTGGATGATAATCTGTGTGTCTTTACTATCATGGACATCCATTGGGACTGGAAGTATTTTTATTCTCTTTATACTACGTCATCTGGATAACACAGCACATAAATCAGTAAGTCAGAACAAGACAAACAAAAAGGATGCAAGGAGATACCTTAGTGGCTGGTTCAGACTACCTGAGGTATTTGCTCTTTCATGATGAAACCATGTTAGACTACACAACAAAAATCTTGTCCATTCTTGGTTGACTAAATGGTCAACACTACAGGTGTGATCCTGAGCAGTCATGTGACTGTGTGCAAGTTCATAGGTTTATGAGTTCATATACAGGAACTCAGGGTTGTGCTCAGTTTTGGTCCCCACTGAAGCTCTCTGAGTGCAACTGCTCTGTCATAAAGTACATATAGTGCTGTTAGGCCTCCCCTTTGCTGCAACAGATGTTTTTTTTACCGTGAAGTGAAAATCTGATGTCGTGACAGCCCTAGTTCCAATCAAAGTTGTTGCTGTGACAGTGTAGGATTTGGGGTATTTTGGTGCTGTTGATGGAGATCGTGAAAAAACCTACAGACTCATGTCTTCTTCATAATCATAGCTTCACACTTAACTCGTGGTCAGTCTAGTTTGAATGGTTAAGACATTACAGCTAATGAGCGAATATCAAAAGCATTTATAGTATGTATGATGTGGCTGATAAGGGACAGCAGGAAGGAGGAAGTGGGTGTATCTAACTCCCCTCTCTCCCGCTCCTTTCCATGAGCTTCTAAAGGTATTTCTTTAAATTCCAGGTTAGGTACACTTCAGCTTAAGCTTAGGCCTGCAGTTCCTTGACTGCTTCTTGGATAAACTGCTCTCTCTACAGGGTTTTTGATGTACTTTTTTCAGAGGTGATTTGTATTAATGTCTTGTAACAGGATATTAAGGACATCATTTGAAGTACTTCATCAGAACTAATTTGCAGAGACAGTTGCAAACAGGAGGGGAATGAGAGTTCAGAACTCTGGAGACAGGGATTTGGGTTGCATTTGTGTTTGGTGATAGACAAACATGCTGAGATTTCACTCGACTCATCACAACCTAAATCCTAACAAAGCTGTCTGTCACCGTCTCAGTCCAAACCAAGGGCGAGCTTTGTGAGCTCTCTCTCCAGACACAACAGTCTGACCTCCCAGCACTTCACTTTTGAAGACAATGTAAAGATTAACATCCACTCTGTGTGGTAAATGATGCAGAGGCATGCCTTAAAAAATCATGATGGTGGATTAAAATTGGCCGTGCCGAATCATTATTTCTGTTTAAAGGGGAAATAAAATCTAATCCATAAAATTGGTTTTCATGATGCAGCTGCCTTCCAAAGTGAGACGTTTTCATTTTAGTGTTGATAAGCTTTCACTGTTTCATCATGCATTTAAGTTTGTAATAATGAACATAAATTTTGTGACGGATATAAACACTAATGCACAATAACAGGCTGTTAAATAAGAAGCCATTAGACATGGACTTTAATTTAAGCCAATTTAGTCTTCATCTTGAATGGCAAAGAGGATCAACCCCAAAATCTGATTTAGTCACTATGACATCAGTCAATTCAGGAAATAACTTCATTTGATTTTAGGAATGATATGAGGAGAAAGAGCCTCAAATTCGACAATGAGTGTCATCGAAATTCAGACAGGCTTCTCATTCAAATTAGATTAGAAATTTAAATATGTCCAAAAGAGATTTATATTAAAGGGCCTGTTCTGACTAGAAGAGCAGGGACTTCAATCTGCACAAGTGCATTTTATTTTACCATCCCCACCCATCTGATAACGTTGCGGTATGAAATTGTGCTGTCTGGAGCATGGAGTGGAATGAAGTGGATTGTAATTTAGGAGTCAGAAATGTCTCTCTTCAGCAGGAGTAAGTGTCATTTACAAACACTCTTTAAAGCCAAAGCTACACTTTTCTTTTTTTCTTTGATATCAGTATTTCAAAATAAAGGCATGACTCACTGAATACAGGCAAGAGTACATGTCAGTAAGACGAGCTACATCAATACAGATGTTTCTAAGGCATCTTAAGTAATCAAATCTGCTCTTGCCATGGTTACAATGGGACTTTCGTGTTTCGATTTGATTTGATTTTTTCATTGTATTTCAGAATTTTACCAGACAGACTTTTAGAAATAAAGGGGTAACAATTAAATAAGGTACAAACATTTTGCATAACTGGTAGGTAACGAATGAGTAAGCACTAGTTAACCGTGAACAAACAGTAACTATTATTTGAACATTCACAAATGAGTAACTACCTACCAGTTAACATCAATAAATGAGTAACTAACTACCAGTTGACCATTAATAAATGAGTGACAAAAATCACAAATAACCATTTATAAATGAGTAACTAGCTACTGGTTACCTCAAGCCAATGAGTAACTAACTACAAGTTAACCATTGACAAATGAGTACCTTACTACTAGTCTCCCATTAATGAACAGTGTTGGGGGTAACGTGTTACAAAGTAATCTGTTTGAGTACTCAGATTACTTTTTTTGGCGTAACAATCCAAGATGGCCGCGCACACGTCCTAAGCGCTTGTTTACTCTCTGGCTCAACGTTTTACGATCATGTTTTAATTAACTTTTATTAAGTGTGATGCTTCTTATTACCGCTTTTTAATCCTTTTTGACTGGACTCATCCCACTGCGAGCTTTAGCTACACTTATCTGAGCAGAAACGTTGCAGTGTTGCCTACCGGCTTCTTACCTCCCTGTTCCACCTGTGGTGCCCTGTTGGCCATATGCCTCTGTAGTGCTGGAAATCACTGCAGACACCTCTGCTTTGGCTAAGGACGGTGGGTCATCCTGGCCGGCAGCAACCGTGCTGCTTCCCCTTGGCGTCCCGCCCCGAGCCTGTGGCCCTGCGGGTCTGCCGACCTGGCCCGGACTGGCTGGAGACTTCGCTGGATACCATCTAGTGTCTCGGCTGCTCAGCCTTCAGCAACCAGCCTTCCACGCTCGAGTGTCGCTGCTGTGTTTACGGCTCTGTTGCCTGGGGCTTCTTGCAGTGTCTTCGTGCTGAATGCCGATACTAGTCCCCGGGGTGCTGGCCCATCTGTTGCTGCAGGCTTCCGTCCTCCACCTGGATCCCTCGGCTGTGTGTCCGCTCTCCGCTAGATGTCCAACTGACAACTGCTGGGTCTTGTGGCTTCACCGGTCTTCTGGCTGATGACCTGACGGGCTGCTAGCTGTTAGCTGGCGCGTGTAAGCAGCTGGTGGCTAGCTGGTGAGCTAGCTGCTAGCCACAGCTAGCCCGTGTCCTAGGGTGACCGCAGCAGTCCTGCTGCCAACCACTCCACTCAGCATACCTACGCAGGTGACTCCATAGGTGACTGCACTTCATCTCTCTGCTGTCTACTCCTAACATCACTCGCACCTTTAACTGCATGGTTAACCTATCTGAGACAGTAACAATGAAGTTTTTGCTTGCACTGTCCCTAATACTCGTGCTTTGGTCCCACGGAACTGTAATCCATCGTGGTGTACCAGCTAAAGGGCCCCGCCCACCTCTGTGCCTACCTAGCGCAATGACTATCACCTGGTCCTTTGCTCCTACAGAACTGACAGTAGATTTGTTGGTGTCCTCTTGTGGGCCAGTTTAAATGATCTTATTCTGCTTCGTTTTATGTGTAATTTTGTCTTGAAAAATCATATTATTCGTACAGAAGCATCATTTATTGACCTTGCCAAGTCTAATAAGGATGACACTGTATCATTTCTCAGTATTAAGAGAAAATGTTTTATCCTACTCTTACTTCTTCTGTCAGGCAACGTTCAGCCTAATCCAGGCCCCCCTCTGAACAGTATTGGTACCCCTGATGAATTCAGAGCCAGATGTGGCCTTGGTATTGTCCATTTAAATGTTCGGAGTCTACTCCCCAAACTAGATCTTGTTAAAATATGGATTCAGTCAACTGACACTGACATTCTTGTCCTGTCTGAAACCTGGCTGACCAAAGCCATCTCAGACAAGGAGATATCAATAAAGGGTTATTGTGTCTTCCGCTGTGATCGTCCCAAGAAAGGCGGAGGTGTAGCCATTTATGTAAAAAATAAGTATCATGTGTCCATCCTATCCTCAGTGTCCTTAAGAAAGCAATTTGAGCTTCTTGCCCTAAAACTTGACTTTTCGCAGGATCAGTCCATAACAGTTATGGGTTGCTATAGACCACCCTCAGCATGTAATGAGGCCCTTTCCTCACTGTCAGATTTTATTGCTAGGTTTAATATGGGTGAGCTTGTTTTGGTTGGGGATCTTAACATTGATTGGTTGACACCATCATCAAACAGCTTGAAATCTGTCTGTGACTCATTTAATCTTACCCAATTAATACATTGTCCAACTTGTCCTAATGTAAAAAATCCTACGAGGTCATCCTTAATTGATTTAATCCTAACTAATGTTCCATATAAGTACACCGATGTAGGTGTTTTTGCTAATGACTTAAGTGATCACTGTGCTATTGCAACTGTGAGAAACGCCAAACTTCCAAAGACAAAGCCTCAACTTCTAGTAAAAAGAGATCTTAAATGCTTTCATGAGCAAGCCTTTTATCATGATTTATCTATCTTTGATTGGAGCAGAGTTTCGCTCTTTGATGATGTTGAGCTGGCCTGGAAATACTTCTATGACGAATTTCTGAGATTAATTGATAAACATGCCCCTCTACGTAAATTTCGTGTTAAAGGGCGTAATAATCCCTGGTTCTGTCCAGAAATTGGTAATCTACTTAAGACAAAAGATGCTGCCTGGGCCAAGGCAAAAAAAACTAAAGCTGAGTCCGATTGGCTTTCATTCAGGCAGCTTCGCAATAAATGTACTTCTTTAATTAAGAGGGCCAAGTCAGAGTTTTACCTCTCTGAAATAACAAAAAACTTAAATGACCCCAAGAAATTTTGGAAAGTTGTTAAAACTACTTCTGGTCATGGGTGTGCAACTGAACTCCCTAACTTTCTAATTAAAGATTCTTGTACTCTCACTGGAAAGTCAGAAATGTTGAACTGGTTTAATGAACATTTTATATCAGCTGGTTACTTATTCGATTCTGTAAACCCTGAGCTAGTTAAGCCTGCCTCAGTTATGGATACTCAGGCTGTAACCTGTACCACAAATTGTTCTTTTTGTTTTGCTCCTGTGTCTGCCTCTGAAGTCCAGAGAGCGTTGTCAAAACTGGACACCAGAAAAGCAGCTGGTCCTGATAAATTGGACCCTTTCTTTCTTAAATTGGCTGCTGATTTCATTGCAGAGCCTCTCTCTCATATTTTTAATTTAAGCTTCACCATCAGTGAAATTCCAAAAATCTGGAAATCAGCTTTTGTTCTTCCCCTGTTAAAGGGGGGTGAACCTTGGGATGTAAATAATTACAGACCAATCTCCAAACTGTGTATTCTGGCTAAAGTGTTCGAACGTATAGTCTGTAACCAGGTGAAGGATTTTCTTGACACCCTTTCAATCTGGTTTCAGAAAGCAACACAGCACAACTACAGCCACTCTTAAGGTTTTAAATGATTTTATTGATTCCTTGGACTGTAGGAAATACTGTGTTGCACTGTTCATCGATCTGTCAAAGGCATTTGACACAGTAGATCACAGTTTAATGATAAACATGCTTCATCAGATTGGTTTGTCAAAAAATGCGGCATTGTGGTTTGCCAATTACCTCTCTGATAGAACCCAGTGTGTCCAGATGGCGGGCTCCACCTCGTCATTTCTGGAGGTATCCAAAGGTGTCCCCCAAGGCTCAGTTTTAGGACCTATTTTATTTTCCATCTATATTAACAACATATGTGATCATCTGTCGAATGCCTCTTACCATTTTTATGCAGATGATACCATTATTTATTGTTGGTCATCTTCAATCGTGCAGGCTTTTGAGTTCTTACAGTCTGCTTTTAATGTTGTGCAGTCTCTTTTAAAAAGACTTAAATTGGTTTTAAATGCAGACAAAACCAAACTCATGTTGTTTTCTAGTTCCAGTGAGTTACCAGGGAACATCCCATCAGTCCTAACTTCACAAGGTGTTCCCATTGAACTAGTCTCAAATTACAAATATTTGGGTTTTCTTATCGACCGTGAGCTCTTGTTCAAAGCCCATATTGCCAGTTTGGTCACCAAACTCAGGGTGAAAATAGGTTTCTATTATAGAAATAAGTCCTGCTTCTCACTCAGGGCTCGTAAATATCTTGTTTCTGCAACCTTTCTATCGTTGCTGGATTATGGTGATGTTTTGTATATGACAGCCTCAGCTAAATGTCTACAGTCTTTGAATACTGTCTATCACTGTGCGCTGAGGTTTGTCACCGGCTGTAGTCGCCTCACGCACCATTGTGAACTCTATGCCAAATCTGGCTGGCCCTCGCTGAGTGCTCGCAGATACACTCACTGGTTGACTGATCTACAAGGCGCTTCTTGGCTTGGTTCCCACCTATTTATGTACTCTTTTGCAAAGATCTAAAAGCCACTACGCTCTGCGTTCCTGTAATATTCTCCACCTGCTTGTTCCTCGTGTCAGGACTGAACAGGGGAAAAGAGCGTTCAGATTTGCTGCCCCCTCGGCATGGAATACTCTCCAGACTGAATTGAAACTTTCCGAATTCATCTCACTGGAAAACTTTCGCTCTGTCTTAAATGATAGACAACGTGAGTCCATGGAACAGTGCTTGTGTTTCTAAATTATTACTGTGACCACTATCCTTGCACTTTAAAATTTGATGTAGCTCCAATTCTTATTATTATTCGTGTTATCTTATTGTGTATATCTGTCTCTTGAATATGTATTATTTATTATGATGTGTGCTGCTGACCTCTTGGCCAGGTCACCCTTGTAAAAGAGATTTCGGTCTCAATGGGTTTTTTATCTGGTTAAATAAAGGTTAAATAAATAAAATAAAATAAACAAGTAATGTAACACATTAGTTTTACAATTCAAGTAATCCTGTTATTAGTTACATTTTCATAAAAGTAATACGTAATACTGGAAGAAAAATCACACATTTCCTCTCTCTTCCGTGGCTTCAAAAAGAGAAAGAGAGAGAAAAATTCCTTGAAGCATCAGCTCTGTTTGTCCTTCTCTCTTCCTGTAGTCACAGCATGTAGTCTCATGCCAGCAGAAGGTAAACATTCTGTGCCATTACGCTCACATTGTTAGCTTCCTGAGCCAGTAAGATGACGGAGAGGACAGCAGGCCACTGTGGAATTATCCCCATTATGGTGGATTTTTGGACAAAAGGGACAAGAACAGCATCCTGGTGAAACGTACGTTTAAAAGCTCTGTTTGCTTTCATTGAATCAGCTGTGCAGCTGTTCCAATTTACGTGCTGTTATTACGATTACGCACAGTGTTGGAGTGATTCTGTCTGCCTCTGCTCAGCATGTTGTCAGATTGTGAGCATGTTAAAGAGCTGTCAAGGTTTTCCTGTCTGTTAGCGGCGTTCTCAGGCTGCAGAGATACAGATTAGGGGCTGTAAATGAGGCTGTACACTGGCATTAGAGTCTGCACATTCAAATGCAGAAGTGCGGTCGTTATCTGTCGTTTTTACAACCAATGAGTGGAACGAGTGGTTAAAGGGTTTTAATATTTAGTAACGCAAAAGTACTCTAACGCATTAGTTTTTGAAGTAGGTAACGCAGTATTGTAATAAATTACTTTTCTCAGTATGTAACACAGTAATCTAACGAGTTAGTTTCAAAATTAATGCTACCCAACACTGTTAATGAATGAGCAACACATTACTAGTTAAACATTAACAAATGAGTAACTTAAGTACTCGTTAACATTAGTTATGTATGTTGTCATTGTTTCCTGTGTTTCAAAGCTTTGAAGGTGACTGTAGCTCCATGCTGATTTGCATTAGAAGTAGAAGAGTGTTGAGGTGATCACTGGAGACACTAGGATAACATGACGGTCAGACCTGGATTTAGCAGCTGTTTTAGCTAGAACATACTGCTTACACTATAAGTCCACTTTCTTACTCTCTCTCAGCTGGCACTGATGACTAATACACACACTTTTATATCGGCTCCAATCATCTGCCTGGCGCTGTGACTATCTTCACTTTGATTTACACTGAGAATAACTTGTTCTCTTCACTAACAGTGCGATCAGGTTCATAATGGATGGATTTGATGGGGGACTAACTCACAAAGGGAGAGTACTGGCAGGAAAATGATTGGGCCGGACACATCACACTTCCCAGAGTGCAGGCCTTCTGGTGAGTTCCTTTTAACTTTGCAACCACTCACAAATGGGACGGCCATGGCCAGCTTTAGAATCTGATGGGCCATCTTTTTGCATGCAGTCTGTAAACCTGTTTGTGAGATGAGAAAAAAAAAGCTGAGCAACATGGAGGTATGTTTGAGATTCCTTTATTAAACTATTCCATTACCAGCTGGGACTTCATGTTTTATGGTTTAAAAAAGGTCTTCAATCTGAACAATTTTACACTGAATTGCTCTTAAGTGTCTTTTTCCCCTCCATCCATTGGAGAAAGAAAATGTTACATGGAGTCAGACGATTGCAGGAGAGAGATATTTATGGACTGATAACAGTAACTTTAAAGCAGGTCACAAATGAGTGTCAGGCAATAAAAACATTGTGGTAAAGAGTTAACAATTTACAGAGGTGATAAGTGGAAATACATCCATAGATTGTACTTGACTCCATTTCCCATGATACTTAAATTCAGATTGCTTTGTAAAGGATTGTGATTTATTTAGCCTGTTATCTTGGTTTGCAGTCTCTCATTGAGGAGGTTGTGGTGGGTCCTGATGCTTGACAGGTATAGAAGCACTTAATCTGAATCTGATCACCTGTTATTACTGTTATTATGAAACGTTCATATCTCTATAATCAAGCAGTTAACCTTGAATACAGCCCTTAGTCTAGTGGGAAAAGATAAACCAGTACCAACAACAGTTTCCCCCATCCCTCTGTTTTTTATTTATGTATTTTTAGATGAAAATCTTCCTTTCTTTCTACAAACAGTGGTTTAACCTTTTGGACTCTCTTTGACTCTCTGTGAGGTGAAGCTAAAGGTCACTGCTATCTGGAATTACCCTATCTGCTCTCTACTCCCGCTGCTGTGTGCTTATCCTTACTCTGAGGATCAAAACTCTTTCATCCTAAAAGTCCAAGTTTATTATGTTAAAAAAAATGACTGAATGAATCCCTCTACACATCTGTGTTTCTTTCCATCACAAGCCTTAGTAGAACTCAAGCAGCACTTTCAGACAACTGTTAAGGTCTATTGTTGTGTCAATTAAGAGTGTAAACGTGATGACAGTCTTCATTAACTTTCAGCTTCTGTTGGTGTAAAAGTGTAAATATATTCTTGTTTTCTTAATGTGCTATCTGAAATCTTGAAGACCCAAGATGATCCGTAGTATTCATGATTTCTGAAACTGATCTGCTCACTGATTTATGAAAATAAAGATTTCCATATTGAGCCGCTGTCTATCTCCATGGTTCTTGACCTCTGCCTCTTAATTGGTTGGTTCCTGACCCTTCAAGTCTGACTGAGCATGCACGATGGGTCCATTTCATTATCTGGTTGATACAGAGGCTTTAGAGAAGTCAAAATAGTTAACAAGTTAAGGGTTTTGACTGTGTGTCAGTCATTATAATTAAAAAACAGTCTAAAAAAAGTTATCTGCTTGACTGGACAGATTTTGAATGATGTTTGGTGTTTTCATGCCATAAATACCTAGCATTAATATAATAATGAAAATAGATGGTAACACATCAATCATACTCATTTCGGACAATCTCTCAGGTTTAATAAAATCAAAATGGATATTCATTTTAAAAAATCCCTATGTTATGTGCACCGATGAAGAAATGTGTTATTCCTACCATATTTGTCATTTTATCCTGGCTGTGAACATGCTTATTATAATATGGGACCTAGAAGAGATTCCTTTACTTTTGCAGCAAGCCTCAAGTGGACCCTTGAGGAACTGCAATTTTTGTACACTTCCACACTAGCTATTTTATTTAGCAAAAAAGGTTTCAACCACCTCTCTGGTGGTTGATTTAAATTCAAAACAATTGATTTAAATATTCATTTTGTAGCTATTCATACTGGACTGACCTTCTAGTGTATTTCAAAACTACTACAAATACTAGACACAGATGCTGATATCATAATTGAAAACCTTTACCTCATATTGTATTGATAATAAGCATGTAGTGTTTTGAACAAATTTCAAGATGTTATTTCACTGTAGGAGTATTTGCATACTGAGGTGTGGTGGCCAAGTGGTAAGGCGTTGGTCTCGTAAACCAAAAATCATGGGTTCAGTCCCTAGGTATGCTTGTGTGATTCTTCAAATATCTAAGACAGACATTGTCAAAGACCCTGTTAAACAAAAATGAATCTGTATTTAGCCTTGTTGTATGACAGGTCACTGTTATGAACCCCTAAATCACATATCAGTCAACTAAAAACATCTCTAAATTTATGAAATGAAGCTTCAAAATCATGAAAAAATAAGGCAGTAAAATCTGCTCCATGATGGTGTGGGCGTGCCTGTTGAATGAACTGAAGCCACACCCACTCAGGAGAAGTACAAACCTCTCAGATTTCAAAAATGTTACAATCTGAATGTTGACCGTATGAGCCGAATGCAGCTGCCTGCCTCTGTGCCAGAGAAGAGACAAAGTCCGTTTTCTGGCACAGATCTCTGTTATGATATTTTAAATGATCCACAGGTCACTGTGACTGATAAATATGAGAAATATACCTCACAGTGAACCACAAAACAGCATTTACCTGACTGTTAACTAACAACAGACTGTACTGGGATGAACTGCTCTGTGACTTTACACCGTAGTGTTAGAGAGGTGGGGTCATTCCCTGCTGTGGGCTTGTGACATCATGAGCCCACATATTGGCCCTGACCACATGAAACCAAGCCAGGAAATAGGTGAGAAACTTTCTAACAGTCCAAATCCAGAAGTCAGTCACCTGTAGGCCTAGATCTCAGTGTTTTCACATGTTTACAGCAACCACATTCCAACATTTCTAGTGTGTTAAGACAAAAACTTTAGATTTCACTTTACAGGGTCTTTAATGCTACAGATCTGGAACACTGGACAAAAAAAAAATGCCCGTCTTAGTAAAAGATCAGTGAAGTGTGGGGCCCTGTTCTAAAACAGCTGCACAACTCATAAAACTTTAATCTGCAGTTCTGTAAGAAAATCACCACAGTCTACAGAGACAGAATTATCTCTGTCCCTCCATATCAAAGTTAATTTGGAGACAATATCCACCTTATCTTTGCATGGTTGTATGTAAGTATTGAGTTATTACGTATTTGCCAAATACATTGTAAACATTTTTTGTGGATTGTTTTGTTTAAATTGCAAATAAAACCTCCTGGATTAAACTGTGCAGCTCCACAGTCATGCACAGCCTTAAGGTTGTCCCATTGTAAGTCCATAATTAATCTCTATAAGCACTTTTTTTTAACACATATTTTTTTCAAGGGTGTATTTTTGTGAAATTTTTTTGGGACAATGACTTAGTTCATGGTGTTAAGAGCTGATCATTCAGTTTAATGATTTGTCTGATTTAATGATTTTTCTGTCTTGACTTATAAATAATTTGTTTGCTTATTACAAAATTTGTCTCCAAATTCTCTTGGGTGTGAAGGCAGCAACAAAACATTAAATCCATGGTGATGATCATACCAAAAATGTTTTCAGTTTGTCTGAGTAGTACTGTTTCAAAGTCTAGGAACACTGAGTGCTTGCAGCTTCTTGAAATCAAACACTTTCCAGGCCACGACAATTATGAAGACTTACTGCTACAAGAAATCAGATAAAGCAGAGTAAAGATAATGAAGAAAAAAACAACTATTTCCACCATCAAGAACTCAGCAGGGAAGCCAACAAACTCACCGGAAGAAATAAATAAAAAAATTCAATGAATTTTATGCAAATTTATATTCATCAGAAAATAACCCAAACCAAGGAGACATTATCTCATTTCTGAGCACTATCAATTTACCACAACTCAATAAAGACCATAACTCTGCACTAGAAGCTCCAATATCTCATGAAGAACTTTCCACAGCACTCCGTCTCATGCCCAACCACAAATCATCCCTTCCATAATCATCCTCAACTAGATGGCACATTATCAAAGGGCAAACCGATCGGCCGGCTCCCTCCGCAGGGTCAGGGGGCGACTGAGGAAGGGCCAACTGAACTGCAAAAATGATAGGCAGGGGGGTTAAAATGTGAGAAAAAATGGAGACCAAAGAATGGACATGGGAGGTAATGAATAATATTTAAAACAGAAACCTAATGCAAGGCTTTTTACATTTATCACCATATAATTGCAAGATTTTTTCCCCTTTCTGCCCCTTGGTTTTGCTCCATTTTCCTTTTTTCTTTCACTCTTTCTTTGTCATTTTTAAATAAGCTTTTCTTAAACTATTCCTTTACCTACATGCGTCCAACATCCATATAGACTCTTTTTTTATTTATTTAATTTTTATTTTTTTAACTGTGTCTCTCTTCTTGTCCTTATGTATTTATCCAACTTAACTTGATTGCAAATACCCTCACCATTCCTAATATTCCACTTTATTCACAAATCTACACACACACACAGACACACACAAACATAGCCTCTCAACACCCTCAAATTTAAAATGTCATTATGTAATGAGTTCCTGCGTGTCTCTGTCTTGTCTGGTTTCCACTATCTGTATTGTTTGAACACAGTGTTGTTGCAAATGTGTTGTCCCTCACTTGTCAGGTTCTGTCTTGCATCACTGAATGAAAAAAAAGGAAAACAAAAAAAAAAGAAATTAACTGTGTAGAAATTGCATCAAGCAGGGCATGGTGGCCAAGTGGTAAGGCGTTGGTCTCGTAAACCAAAGATCATGGGTTCGATCCCCATCCATGCCTTTAGGTATTCCTGTATGAATCCTCAGACGTGGGACAAGAGTGATTACTGCTACAATCTAATGATGATGTTTAAGGAATGTAAAATTCTTCTCTAGCCAGATATTTCATTACTGTCTTTGCTAGAGTAAAAGGACAACTTGAAGTTCTTGTCAGCATTGATAGTAGGCACATTGTATTCCAGCTAAGTCTGTCACAATAAAAGCCTCCAATGCTAATCATCAGGAGAGACTTAACTTCACACAACTCAGAAAATTACCTGAAGAGTTAAAAATGGAAGTAGAAAATTAATCTGAGACTTTTTAGCTCTGATCTGTCTGCCTGCCATGGCATAAATCCGATTGTTTCTTTGGTGGCGTAAAAAAAGAGAGTTGTAACATAGCAGCATAGCAGATAGATGATGAAGTTTGTATAATTTTTCTAAATTTCAGAATATCATCTATCTTGTGACTGGGTGTGGCTTTGGCTCATTCAATCAACAAGTCCATACACCCAAGAGCAGATTTTACCATCTCATTTCTCATGATTATAAAGCTTAATATATAAACTTAGAGATGTTTTTTCATGACCAAAATTTGGCCTGGTGGTCGATTTTCAAAACACAGGTTGGATTGCATAGATTGGTACAGATTAATATGCTAGAAAGCTTGATTATTTTAAGATGATCAATTAAACCTAAAGGTTTAAAGCCAGGGTATGCCTTAACAAATGCTTTGTTTTTCATCATTTTGTTTACTTTATTTTTCTTATTTTGACCAAAAGATCATTAATTTGCTCATCAGACATTTGTTCTCATGACTCCCTGGGCTGTGGAGGCATTGAAAAAAGGCTTTTAAATATTCCTATGGTGATGATTGTGCCTAACATTTTTTAGTTTGTTAAAGGGATAGGTTTTCAACGGTCAGTACTATTTCTATTTCTATTATTTTGAGTCCTTGCTGCATGAGTTAACTGCTGTTGGCACTGGTCACAAAAAAGAAAGGAAACTAAATGTTGAGAATTTGCTTTACACAGTACAGATATAGGGAATGGTGGCCTAATGGTAAGGTGTTGATCTCATAAACCAAAGATCATGGGTTCAATCCCCATCCATGCCTTTAGATGGACTTCTATAGTTCCTCAAACATAAAGCACAGTTTTGACCAAAGCTGGCTTATACTGTGTGATATCAAACCAACTGTCATGGTGGCCCAGCAGTCTTTCTGCAACCAAAGAAAGAGAGAGAGAAACTGAATGTTAAGAACCCTCTTTGTTTAACACCATTTCTGGGCATGTCCTTTGACATACTCTCCTAAACTAAAGATCATGGGTTCAATCAATGCCTTGCTGTAATTTGTCGACTGCAGAACCCAGGAACTACTGAGACTTGTCAGTTTTCTGAGGGGCAACGTTGTTCCATGTTTAGCTTGAGCTAAATAGCTTTCTAGGATCACCGTTGAACCTTCATACCATCACTTGTGAGAGTTTTTGTATATTCTGCCAAGAGACTTACTCAATGATTGTTGTGACCTTAACTTCAGGTTCCAGGGAAAGCAAAAATAACCAACAAACAATGGAATAGCATGAAGGTGTTCAATCTGGTATACTTGGCTATCTGTGAAATATACCAGTAAGTCCACCTCTGAATGGCTCAAATAAATAAATAGATAAATAAAATAAACAAAAAAAAAAAAAAAAAAAAAAAAAGGTTTTGGAGTGGCCAAGTCAAAGTCCGGACTTAAATCCACCTGGTGGGACCTTAAACGGGTAGTTCAAGCTCAAAAACCCTTCAATATGGCAAAGTTAAAACAATTCTGTGAAGAAGAGCGGGCCAAAATTGCTCCACAGCGATGCAAAAGACTCATCAGTTATCGAAAACGCTTGATTTCAGTTATTGCTGCCAAGGCACAACAAGTTATTAGGTTCAGGGGGCAATTACTTTATCACACTGGGCCAGAAAGGTTTGAATTTTTTTCCCTTAGTAAATAAAATAATCATTTAGAAATTGCATTTTGTATTTACTTGGGTTGTCTTTGTGAAATATAAATATTGGTTTGATGATCCAAAACATTTAAGTGTGATAAATATGTAAAAACATCAGGAATCAGAAAGGGGGCAAATACTTTTTCATGGCACTTTACCTTGCAAATCTTTCATGTCATAGGGCAAATTCATTTTGCAAAACTCCAGTGTGAAACGTTTGTGCCACATCAGAAAATTGATCTAACCAGTCAAGTTTATTTGAGGAGAATGAGACGGCAGCTACACGTGGGGTTTGGTTATACTGGAAGCTGATAGCAATGGCTGCTGCCAGTGTTGCATTTAGCTCAGTTGCAGCTTTAGCATAGCAGCAATTTTATCAGAAGTGGACCATTATGATGTAAACCATCTCCCTACCCCTTTCAGCATGAGTTTGTGATAGTTATGCACAGTGATTAGTTTTATTGTTAACTAGTGTATACTACGGTTGTCCTGGTGTAACAATTAGCTTGAAGGTGTAGTACAGCAGTTTAGCAGGACTTGGCCACATTTCCTTATTAAACAAGAGCAAAGAACAACAATGCAAGCTTTTCTTGGCAGGGGAGATGTTTCAGTACATCTACTAACCGGCCTCGGTTGTTTTATCCAACATGCTCTGCTGTTTGTAACGTGCCTAGCTCAGGTTAATGTCTGAACTACTCATGTGTGCTACCTCATTTTGTTACTCTGATTGGCTCTTAATGAATGTGACAGACAGAACATCTGCCCACTCACCTTCTGAGAATTTTTGGAAAAGTCCTGCCATTCCCAAACACTTTGTATGGGAGGTTAGGTTGAATAGGAGGTTATCCATGCCATGCATTGGACATATGAAAGTCTATGTGGCGGGTCATGTTAGGAAAAAGGGCTTAACCCAATGATCCAGCAAATAAGGCACAAGTAAATGTTGTCAGAGTGTAGTTGATGACATGCTCTTTATTTTTAGAAAAACACTATCTTATAAGGTTATATAGCTCTGATTGAAACTTCCCCTGAGTATTTTGTACAATAAGGTGTTTCCTTGGTGACTTTGTCACATTTGGTTCTTTGGGGAAAAAGCTGGATAAAAAGTGATTGTTGCCTCTTTTTATGTAGATACCAGAGGGAACAGCTGTCTCTGCAGTGCTAATGGGAATCCAAAATAAAGGCAAGAGCAAGTTCCCCCTCTGTTTTCTGCCTCTGAACAGCTTCAGTAGAGGAGAGAAGAGATTAAGGGCCTTGATGTTAATTGTGGAGCAAGATAAGAGCATGATGCTTGAATTAACTCATCTCAGATCTTTGGTGTAGTGTTTCAAAGTGGCTGACATTCCAGTTACAAGCACACTTGTCAAATATTAAGTCTTTCCTCTTTCTTTCCTGGCCACTCAGTGAATAAAGTCTTTCAGGGTAATGCTGCATTGATTTTAAAGGGAGAGAGAAAAAATGAATAAGTTTCTCCTTGAAAATGTCCCTAAAGTCAGCATTAAACTGTCAGACATGTTTAAGATGACTTTTGTGTTGAATAAAGAAAGGGCTTGGCTTGGTTTTATCAAGAGACGACAGAGAATATTGACCTCAGCAGTGCAAAAAAGTTCACCTCTTCTTGACTTTTGATAGTTATTGCACAATTTTTGCCCGTTATTGTAATCCACCACCATTTATTTTTGTTTACTTCTACTCTATCTGGAATAGTCTTCTGTTTTTTAAATGAAGAAAAGTGTCGTGTCAGTGGCCCTGTTCACACAATAACCTTTTGCTGTGATTAAGCTGTGAGTTTATACCACAGCAGCATTTGGGAGGTCTCAGAAGGGAAAGTTTAGAATATGGGCAAACTTTTAGAAACACCACCCTCTCTGTTGTCTTGTAAAATGGTAAGATACTGCCCCCCCCCCCCCCTTAAAGAGTGAGACCATACGTTCTGATTTTACTTTTATTTTTATGAATAACATCAAATTTACTGATTTTAGCTTGAAAAATGGAGGAACCATACTTGGACATATGCCTGTTTAGGGGGGTAAAATGATGTCTATGTTAAAACATATAGTCACCTCATCTAGCAACCATACTTAGTGCATTTTCTTGGAAAAAAATGTACTAGTATACAAAAAAGTTATCTGATCTGATGTTTAAAAAGAGTGATACAACATTATTTACTTCTAGACCTTCCTGATCCCCTGTGTGGTTGCATCCAGAGGTTTAAATAATTAATAAAGTGGCTGCTCTGACATCCTTGTAAATTACCCGCAACCCATCTCTGAAGTCACAGAGCCCGTAGATCAAACATGCTCCTTCCCTCGTCCTGCTGCCGCTCTGACAGTAGGTGTTTGATCAACTGCATTAAAAGTTTTGTCATTCTACAGGTTGTTCAGGAAGCTTAGTCATAAAACAGACATCAGTATTGACGTTTCTATTGGGCCAGAATCAATAAAAACAGATTTGTCACTAGGACAGTTGCATAACTTCACAATTGCTTTATTGTTTGCTTCTGGTCTGCTGGAAAATTGATATATATTTTCTAAATGGTCCACACAAGGTCATGGTCTGACCATAATATCTGCAGGAGGTTTTGATCTACATGGAACAAACTTCCAAGAAATATACTCTTTGTACAAACCCTGGTTTAAGGAGTTTTAAAATCCTGGACCAGGGATTGGCATTTAGCGGCCCTTGGGTCAAAGCTTGCCTGCTGGCAATAATATCCGGCCTGCAAGATTATTACGATAGTGACTATTTATTCTTCTCAACAACAATGCTGGAGCAGACACAAACACACAAACAAGATGAGAGCAGCACTGCAGACAGTGGTCAGTTGCTGCACCATCATTGCACAGCATTTATCCCCAACATCTTCATTTCCTCTTTACTCTTTTGCCTATAAAGTAATGCAAAAGGCAGTGTAGTTTTAAACCTGAACTAATACATGTCAAGTTTAGTCCTTTCTGAAAAAGTGTAAAGACCACTTTGAGAGGACCATGTCTTGCATACAGCCACAACTTCACTGCAGATAAGACACATGGGCTTTGCATTCATAAAGCCAGGTGAGATGAATGCATTGCCGTCGCCCATTTTTTAATTTGTATGCTCTATTTTTCCTGTCATTTTACCTCTTGAGAGCTTTTTACAGTGACATTTTCCTTGCAAGCTAGCTTAAATATTTGGCTAAATATACTCTGCACACAACATAATGGCTGCACTTAAAACAATAAAGCTATAACTGTTTGTAAAAAAATCTTTCATAACTCAAGTAGGCCAACAATGAACTTGTTCATTTCCTACACATGCTGAAATGGATAAAGACACACAGTTAACATTTCAAAACCCAAACACATCACACTGACTGCGTTTCTGACTGTCCTCATAGATTTGATGACAGCTGAACAGCTGACCCTCTCAGCCTGATGTTGTGTAAGAAAAGAAGGGACACTACTTATAGAAAGTTGAAAAATGTTTAATCCATTAATCGTAGCCTCGTACTTTTCCCCCCACTTGAATCTAGCTGTTGCACTGTTCCACTGATGCTATCCATGCCTTCAAATTCCTTATGGAAGCTTTTCTGGTCAGCCTGGAACTCGTGTGACTTTTGGGGATCTTTAACCCTCTGAGCCCTCTACTACTTTTTCTTTAACCCATTGTTTCTCGCCTGAACTTATTGTCTTAAAAAGCTTGTAAAGCATCAACCCTGTGGTGCACAATTAAGTTCTAAACATCTTTTTTTTTTTTCCAGGACAAACTGGCTTTAAGAATATGTTTGCTACAGCAATGTCGCTTGAACTTAAAAAAATGTAATTGGACTATAAAAACAAAAGGGAAAAAACATTCAGAAACAGTAAACATTAATGAATAAGGGTGATTTTGGCACAAACTTGTTCTCCCATCTCTTGGGGACCAAAAAGTGAAAGAATAATCATTCTGTTACAAAAAGTCTCCAAAATATTCACATTTTGTCATAAAAGTCCTTGCGCTTTAACCCTTAGAGCTCACAGCTATTTTTTTCACCATCATGTCTCGCCTGGACTTGTGTCTTAAAAAGCTTGTAAAATATCAACCCTGTGGTGCACAGTCAAGTTCTATACATCTTTCTTTTCAGGACAACCTGGGCTTTAAGAATATATCTACTACAGTAATGTCACTTGGATTATGGAAAAGTAATAGGAATCTAAAGACAAAATAAGAAAACAAATCAGAATTTGAAACTCAAAGATTTTTATTAATAACACACAGTAAACAATAGTGACAAAGCATTTTCTTTGTATAGACTTGTTCTCCCATCTCTTGGGGACAAAACTGTGTAAAAATAAACATTCTGTGACAAACAGTTTTAAAAAATATCTAAATAAATACAAGAGAAAGTCAATGCGTTTTCTTGCAGTTAGATTCATTTGTGCCGTTCCTCTAAACAGTAGAGAAGCAACTGGTCGACTACAACTCCCACAATGCTTTGCATCTAGTTGCCCTCATGTTGCCCTCAACAAATATGGCCGAAGAAAGCCAAAGTACATGATCGAAAATGGATTAAAAATGGACAAAAAGACGCTTATTATCACATCTAATGCCGTGGATTTAATATTTAAAGACCCGGAAAAGTCACTGAAGATTTGGGCTCACTAGAATGGCTTCCTTAAGGGCTACAGAGACATCGAGGGTAGCAAATGATCGGCAAAACGGTCAGCTTTCAGGGGAAAAAAGAGTGTCTACCTCGTATGGTTCGAAAGTTATTTACTTTTTCTAAACTGCATTGCTTCTTGTTGTATACAACAACCCTATCCTCAGAGACCCTGGACAGTCAGCCAAGTTCTGGGTTCACTAGAAAATATTCTGTAAGAGCTACAGTTCAAAAGTTAGCAAGCAATTTACAAAGGGGTGTGGCTCCGGAACGGATCCGTGCCGCTGGAGCTCTAAGGGTTAAGGAATTTGAGTCATTATTTAAAGCAGTTCCAATCTGCAGTGACTGAGGGAGAGATTACAGCCTCCCTGTGTCTCTTTCTCTGTAGTATGAGTCATTCAGGCTCTCTTCTCCAGTCTATGAGTGTTTGGGCATGCAGCGTTTCGCTAAGCATGACTTAAAAATTAAAACAGCCTGCCACTGGTTGTCACAGCCTGGTGAAAATTCTGGGATACAAACAGACAAATTTCTTCTGGTCCTTCAGTACATATAAACATGAAAACTGATGCTCTGTACAGAGTCTGTGGTCTTTTTCATATCACAATGTGTCATTAAAACAATCCCTGTACTTGTGTAGGGAAGAGATGACATTTAAAAAGACACATCAAAACTGAGCAATCTAAGAAAGGCTGTTTAAACTGGTTTATACAGGGTCAAAGACCTCCTCAGGTGATTGATCTATGTTATATTTTAACCAAACAGAGATGCTTTACTGACTGGGACCGGGTTATGCAGGGGAAAAGGGGTAACATTCAGTATGTCATCTTTAAAAATGAAACTCAATCAGATGCAGGGTTTCTAAATAAATCTTTTCATAACAAAAGTCTGATCAGCAGTAATGCGAAGAGTCAAGTTATTTCATGAATGTTTTTGGGACAAACATCCAGAAAGATCTCTGTACTGTGTTGATGAGCAGAAACAGGGAAATCTGTTGAAGCTGCACTCTTACAGCACTGGGTGAGCCAGCCCAGCCCTTTGCTTGTGGACAAAACTGCATGTGGCATGGTTTTTAATTTGAATCTTTTTGCCTTTGGCCTTCTTTTCACCCACCCAACAAGCAAAACAAGCTAATCCAAACAGAAAGGTAGCTACTGGAGACCCAGCTCACGCAGCTAGTTAACAGCTGCAGCAGCTGAGGTAAGCAGGATAAACTACTCTTATTATTGCTTTCTGCAGTTCAGTTATTTATTTTTTTTTAGGTCGCAGCCCAGGTAGTGTATAATGACATAGGTGGGGAGTTCAGAAATAACTGCTTTTAGCATCTTGTTTGTTATCTTGCCGCTGTTTCAAGGACTCTGGCGAGAGCTGGCTTCTGAGAGGAGAGGTGAGAGGAGAAATCTCTGGAGTGAGCTCACGAGTGGCTTCATTGTAAGCTGTTTACTCA
The DNA here is from genome assembly GCF_018320785.1 of Cheilinus undulatus. Classification (NCBI taxonomy): domain Eukaryota; kingdom Metazoa; phylum Chordata; class Actinopteri; order Labriformes; family Labridae; genus Cheilinus; species Cheilinus undulatus. Next base: position 27,415,892 of record NC_054874.1, on the reverse strand, counting down.
GTTTCAGACACTTGTATAATACATAGACACATTTATATTTAGGTACAATCATGCTTTAACATCTGTTGTTTTAGGCCTAACAAATAAAAGTTGCAACTGTAAAAACCAAACATTTGGAGCTGAAGAGTTGTGAGACGAAAGGACAAGACAGGTCAAATATAGAGGGAAACACTTTGAGATACATGTTTTCATAATTCTTTCCTGTGCTCTTATACAAAGCTTAAACACAACACAGCTGTCTGATGAAGGAGATGTCATCATTAAAGAGTTAAATCTCGACCCCATCTGTTGGAAATTAAAGTTTACAACATGCAAATGGTTGATTTCCCATTCGTACGTGTGTTTTTGGTCTTATTGATTTGGTTTTGCAGGAGCTGTTCTTCATTGCCGGGCTGTCTCTTCTTACTAGTGTTTTATGCTTTTAACGGTGTGTGACGGGCAGCATGAGACCAATTTAAAGTGTAAGGAGAGCTGATGATGATGATAATGATGATGATGATGGTGACAGAGATCTTCTCTTCTGGCGACAGCTGTTCACACACACACAGCACAAACACACATGCTGACACAAATATGCTCCAAGACCTTCGGAGGAAGTGAAGTCAGAGAAAGGTCACAGAACTGCAGGAAATCAACCAGTGGCCTGACTTCACAGGTACTGTAATGACATTGTATCCAAATACGTTTTCTTTATTGTGGAGGTCGCACTCCTTTTGCAGCTACAACAGCCTTCACTCTTCTTGGAAGGCTTTCCACATGATTTCAGAGTGTTTCTGCTGGAATTTGTGCTCATACATTCTGGGCGCATGAGGTCTGACAGTGATGTTGGACAAGAAAACCTGGCTCGCAATCCACATTCCATTTCATCCCAAAGGTGCTCAATGGGCTTTAGGTGGGCCAGTCAAGTTCTTCCACGCAAGCTCATCAAACCATGTCTTTATAGTCCTTGGTTTTTGCCCTGGGGTTCAGTCATGTTGGAATAGAAATGGGCCTTCCCTTAAATGTTGCCACAAAGTTTGAAGCATAGCATTGTCCAAAATGTCTTGGTATGCTGAAACATTAAGACTGGCCGTCACTGGAAATAAGGGGCATAGTCCAAACCCTGAAAACCAGTCCTATACCATTATCCCGTCTCTACCATACCTCACAGTTGGTACAATAGAGTCAGGCAGGTAATGCCCCCCTGTCATCTGCTAAACCCAGACTCACCCATCCAACTGCTAAAAAGAGACACTTGTCATACCACAAAACACATTTACACTGCTCTAAAGTCCAGTATAAGATTTGATGTACAGTGCTTAACAAATTTATTAGACCACCCTAACCCTAACCAAAGTAAGGTTTGTGCCACAGCTGCCCTAAATTAACAGCACTGGTAATTACCAAAATAGTTTTTTATGTTTCTGCAATGGTTAATACACCAATATGTAGAAGCTCTTTAACCCAAATGATATTTTTAATGCTAAAATATAATTATTATTGTTATCCATGAATTTTCAAATGTAATGATTTACAAAAAAAAAAAGGAAAAAATAGTAAAGTACATTATTATTTCTTGATAATTGTGTCAAATTATAGTTATTTACTTGCATTTCTAAACAGAAAAAATTAGTTTTAGTGGTTGAATGTTATGCTTGATTAATTTCTGGCTTCTCAGAGAAGCCCAGTGAGCCGGCTCAAATTTGGGTGAATTCAGCTTGAAATCCCTCATTCCTGTTCAAAATGGTAAAATGTGGAGAGCTCACTGAAAATGAAAGAGTCCACATTAAAGCACTTCATGATGCTGGATGGTCTCTGAAACAAATATGACAGGTGGTCTAATAAATTTGTTAAGCACTGTATGTACCTAGTCTGGAGATGTGCAAAGCTTTACTGGACCCAAATATATCTATGCCTGTATGGTCAGATAACATGTTCCATAGATGGTTAGAGCAGAGATAGTCTTCTTGCTAACCTTGCAAAGCAGATGGATCCTTGCTGATTCCTTGTTTTTCACTGGCGAATCTATCTTGCAAAGCTCCCGTCTGAACCGTTTGGGCCTGGTTAGAAAGTGACAGGACCAATCAGAGATGAGGGGCAGTACTTTCAGGCGCGGCAGAGCCATGATGTAAATAAGCAGCAACAAGAAGCTGGTGCAATTATGGCAAAAGGGCTCCGCGTGGATGCTGCTAAAGCACCAGTTTTGTAAGAACTTGACAACATTTCTTCGTTATAAGAAGAACAAAGAACAGCAGTGAGTTATTTTCTTCTCAAAAGTGACAAAAGTCGAGTACTTACATGTCTACAGTTGCCATGGTTCACGTTATTCCTCGGCAGCTGCGCACGCGCAGCTTGATAGGTGCTATGTCACGTGTTTTGTTGTTCTGACTGATCTGTAGAGATGTGACAGAAAGTTCATCCAATCACACTCCAGCCTCTACCTTTTCCCAAATGTTTCCTATTGAAGCTTTCCCAGATGGATGTGTGAAACATATCCCTCTGACATGTCCAGTTAACTTATTGCAGGAAGCAGACTTTAGGACGGCTGACATGCTGATAGACCTGATTCTATCTTTACAGCACCTCAGGCTTTAACCATTACCTTGTTTGATCAGACCTTTACCTTGTATGCATCTTAAGGTTTGACCGTTGCCTTATCAGTTTCATGATGTCACTCTGCTGATTGAAGTTTTTGATGGAGGACCTCCTTACCCAGAAAGGAACCTCAGTCCTGTCACCATGTATTGATTCTGCTGTCTCTTCAATAAATCTACAAACTCCATGATGGTCTCTCTTTCATCACGTTTCCTCTTCTGTCAGTTGATCAACCTCAACAAGTGTCTTTTATGTCACTTTCATCCACACTGGGATTTTACGTGGTCTTCATCTTCATGGCTGAGTTGCTGATGTTCCTAAATGCTTCCACTTTCTAATAATATCAGACACAGTTGACTGTGGAATATCCAACAGGGAGGAAACTTCAAGAGCTGTCTTACTGCACAAGTGCCACCCATCACAGTACAATGTGTGGCTCTTGACTGCCAAATTCAAGCTGGACAGCATCTCCTTTATCTGGGCCTCTCACCTTTGCCAATGGTTTTTAAGCCCTTGGGACATCCACAGCTCGGGCAGGGGCTTGTGGAAACCCTCCCACCTACCCTAGACTCGCAACATCCACCCCTTACTGTGCCCTAAAGGTGTGGACTAGTGGTAATTTTACAGTTTTTTTTATTCTAGTCTTAGTCTTTAAATCTGTTAAACCTTTGTTTAGAGGCAACAGTAAAAGCTAGCACTCGGAGAGCGCAGACCTCCACCATTAGCCCTATCTCCCAATAGTACAGAATCTGTTAAAAAATTCCTGGATCCAGATGGTGACCTGGATCACTCCCAAAATCTAATCAGTTCTTCCTTATGCCGTTTCCTGAAAATTTCATCAAAATCCGTCCATAACTTTTTGAGTTATGTTGCTTACAAACAAACTAACAAACCCTGCCGATCACATAACATCCTTGGCGGAGGTAATGATTAGTCTCCTACATGTTGTTTTATGGTTTAAGCATGATGATTATAGTTCCAGACCAACTGTTAAAAGTAACATTACTGCTGAGAAAATGTCTGTGCAGTGGGAGTGGAATTGTGCTATGTACTGTATGCTTTTCATTTAGACACATCCTCTAATTGAAAATGTCGTGCAACAAAATTTAGACCAGGTTTTAGCTGTCTGGATTGTCTTTGTTTTTCATATATTATTCTTAAAGTCCTTAAAGTTATAGCAAAGCCCACAAGTTTTAGTGTTATGGTTCTTGCATCTTTTTTAGCCCAAAGCCTAACGCAGAAATGTTTAGTTAGCTTCAAAGGTGAAGTAAGCTTACCTTTTTGTGAGTCCACATCTCCACATGTCACCATTTTCAAACTTGTACTTTTTGTCATGTGTCACCCCTTTAGACATTTGTAAGACTTTACTTATCTCCCTCTAGAGATGTTTGAGACTTATCTGCTGTTTTTCACATATTCCAAAACCTGGAAACACAGTTTGATAAACAAGGAGCCCTCCAGAACTGCATGCTTGAATGGGCAGGAGATTTGTGTGCACTTAAATGTGCCACTGGAAGTCTGTCAATCAAATTAAGGGTAATTCAGTACCAAGCACATCCTGATATATACGGCTACAAATGCAACAGTTTTTGTTTGTCCTGCTCTGGGCCTGACCAGGACAGCTGAATCAGTAAGGACCCATGCTGTGACAGCAGATTGGAGTGCACAAGTGCTCCTCCATGAAGTCCACCCTCGCTGTTTGCTTATTCCTTCAGGGCCGCTACAAGCTGAATGTTGCCTTGGCTTATGCAAGTAACTGGCAACTGACTGTTAAAAAAAGGGAAACAAAAATGTGAAAACAGAAGTTTGGATTCTGTGGGAAGGCAAAAAGATTTTTTTTTCTTATAGGTTACACAAAGTTCATTTAAACTCTGTAATATTTCAGTAATATCTCACTCTGCTTTAATCTTTATTACTGCAGGTTGACATTTTCACTTATTATGCAGTGCAGTTTTTCTCTGTATATTAAACCTGATTCACGATGAACAGACTGTAACTTTGCACTTCATATGTAGTATGCAAAGGACAATAATCTTCAATAGTTACCAGTCATTTTGTTTAGGTCTTTGATGCTATTTATTTATGCAATGCTTTTTGCGTGCACAAAAGGAAATTCGTATATGTACAGCTCAGGATGACAGATGTGTTGATGTAACTTGTAGCTGAGTAGGGACCAGATAAAGTCAAGCCATGTCAAGCCTCACAAGATGTTGATTTAATTTTCCAGCAGGACTTGGCACTTGCCCACACTGCTGAAAGTACCATACCAACAACTGGTTTCATGACCATGGTATCCCTGTGCTTCATTGGCTAGCAAACTCAACTGACCTGAACCCCACAGAGAATCCCTGGGGGATTTTCAAGATGAAGATGAGACACCAGACCCAAAAATGCAGAGGAGCTGAAGGCTGCTATCAAAGCAACCTGGGCCTCAATAAAACCTCAGCAGTGCCTCAGGCTGATTGCCCCCATGCCACACCACATTGATGCAGTAATTAATGCAAAAGGAGCCCTAACCAAGTACTGAGTGCATTTAAATGAACATACTTTTCAGGAGACCAGGATTTCTGTTTTATTAAAAAAAAAAAAAAAAATTATCAAAGCTTTTTTATACTTGATGTCCCTTTTTGTTGCTAAAGGCACATGAGGAGCAACCTTCTCATTCAAACATCCTCAGTAGGGGGGAGCAGAGGTTGCACAAAAGAAAATAGAAATGACAAAGCATTAAGTCATGAAAAGAAAACAGAAAAATTGAAAAGAGAAACAAAAAGACAGTGAAAGATAAGACAAAAGAAAGAATGTGAAAAAAAGTTTCCTCCTCATTTGAAATTTTAAGCCCATTCACTCTTGACGCTGAGGCTGCCTGTTTATTCCCCAGGCTTGGCCTTTGATGTGCGTCTCTGAGGAGAGTGCCTGTGTGTATTTGTGCTCATTTACAGTATGTATATGTGTATATTCAGGTGAGCGGGTCTTTGAACATGTGTGATGCTGCACAGAGAGGAGGTAAATTGGCTTGTTCACAGACGGTACCTGTCACCATGAAGCCCGTTCGTTAGTGAGCGAGTGCGTTGAAAATGAGCCATGAATTAACATTAGCTCTCTGAGCAGCTGCATCATAACAAACCACAACTTTTGTTCCCATTCAGCCTCTCTTTCCTTTATCTCTCGTTTCTCAAGCCTTAATTGTGTTTCCTCTCACAGACCCTCCAGAATTTCTCCTCTGTTGTTCTTCCTTCTCCTCCTGGTCTGCCTCTAGTGTTAAAGGCATTCATTTTCTGGGATAAGAAAACGCACATGTAGCATTGTTGTATGATTGTCGAGTTCAAAAGTTCAGCACGTCTTGAATATCGATAGGTTTCCTAGGGTTCCTCCAGGCAGCTGTGGCGTCCTGCTGCTGTGTTTTGGCATCTAGCAGGGTGAGAAGTCGGCTGTGTTCTTTTCTTGGTCATGCTAATGATGCAGCCCACTGTGAACTGAGGAGAGAAGCTGTTCTCCCATCCTTTCTGTCCGCTACTGGTGGCCAGCTATGCTCACTTATAATGAACACCATTTTTTCTGTTGAACAATAATCTCTATGGTTTCTTAAAAAATAAATTTAGATAAAATAAAATCAAGTGTGATATTTCTTATGAAGACCTGAAATGCATATGGCATTACTTATCTCTGTATGTATATAAGCTATTAGAAATCTGAGGTAGAGAGTAAGACTTCATTTGAAAAAAATTTATTTTTGCCTTTTATAATGTCAGTTCTTGCTTCAGATCCATAGAATCTGTTTCATGGTCAAAGCTCAAATCAATGGAGCTTTTCTAAAATTTTAATTTTGTTCAACACATTGATTCAAATAAATCTGAATGTACAAACAAACTTTTTTGACCTTAGTATTTGAGATCCTCATTAATCAGGAGGGACTGCACAGTGGTACTCTGAGAGTCTAAGTTTAAATGATTATCAAATACAACACCAAGATTCTTAGCAGAGGACTTCATATTGATGGCGAGGGGTCCCATGCAGTTGCTAACCTACTTATAAAAATTACCATGGCCGATTACAAGAATGTCAGTTTTCTTCAGATTGAGACTGAGAAAATTTTGAGACAACCACTTAGAGGCAGAAGAAAAGTAGTCATGAAGGACAGAGATTGTTAAGGTGATTAGGTTTATATGAAAAATACAGCTGAGTTTCATCGGCGTAGCAGTGGTAAGAAGTGTTACAGGAGGACTGGAGCAAGTCACCACATTTAGAGTGAAAATGGGATTGGACCCAAAATTGACCCTTGTAAGGGAGCTGCAGAAGACTTGATTATTGATAAACACGTTGAAATATATGAAAAATGATCGCTACGTTTGATTGATGCACCTCCTTTATTCTCTGATGCATCCAAAGTCAATTTGTTTTAGAACCAACATGCGGCATAAAAACTCATCTCTTTGCCCATAAGATCTTATAGTGGCACCTACTTTCTCACTTTTCCATTAGATAACTTATATGAAAGCTTCACTCTGATTTACTACAGCAGTAGGTCCAAAATGAAAATAATTTTCTTTATTTTCACTTCCACTTAGCTAGTCTTACGTTGAAATATCATGATGCAGATCTGTAAAAAGTAAAGTGTCAGGTTTACCCTCAAATGGAAAAAAAAAAACAATTTAAAATCTTTGTTGTTTAATCGAGGTCCATCTGATCATTTCTGATGCTGCTCAGGTAGTCAGGATCTAAACTCTGATAGGCGCTTTAGTGACACAGCATCAGGCAGGCTTGCTTGATCTATATTGGATTGTTAGCTGTAGTTTTATGCAGATATCTGCTTGTGGAGATCAGTAAATCATTGTTAGAATAATGCAGATACAAGAGCGATTTTTGTCATTTGAAGGCCCAAGGCAAAGAACTGGATGAGACATTTCTCTGTTTTATTTAAGACAATTATTTAGAGACACTTCTTTTAAGTTAAAAAAGCCACAGAACAACATCACTACAGGACAAACCCCAAAGTGGACAGCCATTAAATGCTCCTTACTTCTCATATGATCAACAACATGACTGAAAGTCTCATTAAAACAGTTTGTCTCGAGGCTAAGTGTATCTTATGAAAATAAAAAACATGTCCTACAGGTCCCTCTGCCACAAAACAGGGTTTTAGAAATGAATTAAAAATGAATGCTGTCATAGACACACTTCTCATGCAGAATCTGCACACAGATGTTTTGTAGAATTTGTAAAAAGACCTTGCATTCAACTAAATCATTAAACTTACGTTTAAGCTACATATGAAGTATTCTAATTACATGACCAATGAACACATTACATATTTGACATTAAAGACAGAAACCTTTCTCTCTGTTCAAAAACCCTGTAAGAAGAAATTAAGTTTTTTTAAATGAGACTAAATTATTCAGGTCATCATGAGCTTTGCTGATCTTTAAGTGACTGTGCTGAACTTTGAATAGTGTGTAGCCCTGCAGTTAGGCTTTAAAATCAACAAAATCGAAGACGTTAACACTCGAGGAAATGTGGTAGTGGATGAAGCAGCTTTTAAAGACCTGTAAGATTCATGTAGGGGTCCTGCTAATCCTGGAAGAGTTTCAAACTACAACAACAACCTGCCAGCTACCTTACAAAGGGACCTGAGTCAAGAATGTTAATAATGTCTTTGGCCCGCAGGTGCACTGTGGTTAGCAAAAGGGAAAAAAAGAAAAACACAGAAAAGCCCCGTCAACCTTTGGAGCAAAGGAAGGTGTTGGCATCAATCAGACTTTCCTGTGACCTGTGAAATGGGGAATGGAAACACTTGGGGTGGAAACTGCCCGGTTCCTCATGGTGTGTTTGTTATGTAACTGTGGTTAGATACAAATATGAGGTAGGCAAAAAGTGCACTCAAGTACATCACTTGAGTAAATGTACTGTGTGACTTCCCATCATTTTTCTTAGTGAAGACGTTATTTTCATGTATTTGTTGTCCTGTTATGCTCAGTTTTCTTGAGCCCTCTGATTCCCATTGCTATATAGTTTACACTTAAATGCCCTCACTTTCCAGATTGTAGTTTTCTGGGGTTTATGTATTATAACTGACAGGTGACATTTTATGTCATGCATAAAAGATGTTGCAGGTCCCAGATCCAAACACTGATATGCATTGTTAAAGGTCAGAAATGTTTGACATTCTATTTCCAAAAGGCAGATTACTTTTTGAAAGGCTGTTTTGCTGTCACTGTGTCTAAATGTCCAAGTAGGTTTCTTAGATTTAAACTCAGTTTTGTTTTTCTGAGGGGGGCAGCTGTACCTAAAATGTGATCCAGTTTTTTTCAGCACATTCTGGTTAAGCCGACAGTTTTTGCTCTCCCTGGTACTGTACTTATATATGAATGGTAAGACTTGTTCACACTAGCCATCTAAGGATTAAATCAAAGAGCAGTTACTGTTAAGTGCCTGAACAATAAATAGACATAGCTAATGACATCCACTCGATTTTTACATTTGTAATATTTTTAGTATTTACTACAGCAATATGTGTTATTTTAACCTGGTTTCCTCCAGACATAACGTTTAGAATTGAGGCCAAACAGTTCAGTCTTGTTTCTCACAGTCTGAGAGTCCTTCAGGTGCTTTTTGCAAACTCCAAGGGGGGGTTTGATGTGTTTTGCACTGAAGAGAGCCTTCTGCCTAGCCACTCTGACCTAAAGCTCAGATCAGTGGAGGGCTGCAGTGATGGTTGTCAGACTGACTTTATTTATACAGAATTTGTAACAATGCCTCTTGGGAAGAATGTATTTGCCTTTTAAATGGTGCCACATTTGTAAAAACTTGGATTTGTTGGATGGACAGCAGAGATGAGTATGTGAGTTTTGTCCATGAAAAATGTGCCAAATCTTCTCCCCCAGTACCACACAGCTTATTCTGCTATTGCTATTGACTCTTGTTTGGAGCTTATGGCACCCACAGGTGCTGACTTTTACGGGCTTGATTGGCACCTGGTTGTCAGCACCTGAGCATGGGCCCTGCTACAGTGGTCAGTAGGTGTCTGCTCCAAGAATTGGCATGCCACATTTGACTAATCTGTATAGGTCAATAAGGAAACCTAAGCCGGTTGTTCTGCAAAACCAAGTTGTGGCATTATTTGAATGAGCATTAAATGAACCCTAGTATTATCTATAAAACTGAAGGCCAAGTTCCATATGACGGGGGTTATCAGAGACAGGCCATTAAGTGGGCGTCCCAAGAATACGACACCCCAAGGGAACGTTTCCTCACCCTGTCAGCACCAGAACTGTGGGCTTTGCTCCACAGATTTGCAGTCAAGATTTGAGGGATGCTATTACTAAAAGCTCTCTGCCTGGACAATTTGGAACAGGCTGCTTGCAGCCAATCTCTGGTCTCAAAGGGTTGGCAGGAGGCCTGCCATGACTGCCCTTCACCATCAAGCCCGTTTGCGCTGGTGTCGGCAACACGTACCCTGGAATCAGAACATGTGGAGGAATGTTATGTTCAACAGTGAGTCCAGATTCTGCTTATGGCAGTTGGATCTTAAGGTCAAAATGTGGAGAAATTATATGCTGACTGCTGTACCAATAGGGCAACATCTTTTGGTGGATGCAGTGTGATAGTGTAGGGCAGCACCTCATTGGAAAAACTAGGCTTGTCATCACTGAAGGCAACGTCAAGGCAGAGAGATATCAGGATGAGATTCTGCAACCAGTGGTAATAGAATATCTCCACGATCTAGGACCAAACTCTATCCTCCAAGATGACAACACTCACCCCCACAAAGCAAGATTTATCAGAGACTACCTCCATGATTTGGGAGTGGAGAGGATGGAATTGCCTGCCAGCAGTCCTGAACTCAACCCCACTGAACACTTGTGAGATCAGCTTAGGCATGCTGTTCATGCCAGAGTAACCAGCACAAGCACACTGACTGACTTGTGACAAATACTGGTTGAAGAATGGGATGCCATCCCACAGCAGTATGTCAGTAGGAGTTGCCAGGCTGTTGCGGCTGTGTATGGTTCTTCCACATGCTACTGAGGCTCCTTTTTGTTAAATGAAATTGTTAAATTGCCAAAATGTCTTGTTTTGTCTGACTCAACCAAACAAGAGTGAATGACAGAATAAGCTGTTTGGCATTGGTGGAGAAGATGTGGCAAATTTTTCATGGGCATAACCCACATACTCAGCTCTGCTGCTCATCCAACAAAGGCATTTTCCTTACAAATGTGGCACCATTTAAAAGGGAAATAAACAGATTTTCCAACGGTTTAAGATTTATTGCCAAGAAGTACTGTTACAACAACAAAATAATTTACCGAACACACTTCCTTAGTTTTTGTGCTAGGTTTAGATTGATGGTGGCTGAAGTGATGAAATTAATGCCTAGCAGAAACATAACATTGCTTCATTGTCACTCACAGTTGTTGTGCCCCTGATTATGTAAAACTCTGAACCTTCATGTAATTCAAATGGGTGCCTTTAAAAAATCTCTCTCACGGTTGTATTTGATTTAGAAGATGATCTGCAGAGACCTAAAAACATTTTTCCTACCAGGCTGTAAACACAGGCTTTTTCCTTCTGCTGTCAAGCTGAGCATTTTCATTTTAAACCAAATGGGGATTGACTCACTTTCAAAGACAGCCTATGGAGGACACTACAGTTTCCCAGACTTCCATACTTCATTCATTACAGTTTCTACTTGAGAGCTACTTTCAGAAACTGCCATGGCATTTATAGCCCAGTGTACACTGAATGCTTTGATCTGTTTGAGTGCTGAAGGCTGTAGAGTTTTGGAGGCCACAGAGACAAAAGAAATCCATTGTGCAGCTCTCTGGGCTCTCATGATAATGCATCAAACTGAGGAGGGAGAATTACATCAGCCATTCACACCAGCCTTTCACTGTATGCAAAGTTTCCAATACAGATGGCTGCAGTTAATGATGGATGGATACTGTTCTTATTTATCAACGAAACTTCCTCTGCTGCAGAGACATTTGCCTGCATGTAGCCTCAGAAAGGAAAAGAGAAAAAATTTAAAAATTGCACTTATTTGTACAGTGATGATGAAAATGAATATTCCACATCCAAATATTCAGTAGTTGTTTGATCCAGCCCTTCAAAGGTGATATCTTCTGTACTTTAGAGTTCATTTTCATCCAACAGCTTTTTGTACAACAGGTATTGCCTAGAGGATGTTTCTGTTGATTTTTTAAGGCAATAGCTTGATGCTCTATTTGGCTTTAGATAATTCATGACAGGTTGAGAGCATGCAACCACAGGAGGGAGGTTTCACTGTCTGCAGTTAGCCCCTCAGCCTGGATCCTGCATAAGCCTTGTACATTACAGGCCTATAGGTTGTTCAGTGCCTGCACAGCTGAGATCCCCCAAGAGTTGGGGGATCTCAGCTCATAGGTGGGTCCACACAAGACTGTGCAACTCCTGAAAGTATCCTGACCATCAAACTCCTCTGTCAGGATGGTGCCATTTAGGACCTTTACTGCAAGGCAGTGCGAAGAGGATGCAGCTAACATGAGGCTCTGTATGGTCCTCTTATCACTTGTGCCAAAGTGGCCCTCCATTGTCTCACACAAACCACAAACTCTAGCCTTCTTATCTCTTTGCGTTGTCCTTGCAGACTCATGCCTCAGTCTCCTGCCAAGTTTGGTATTGCGACTTGACTCAATGATAATGATGGTTTCCTCAGAAATTAGCCCCCCCTTCTCCTGGGTATCCATGAATGCATTCCAGGGCAGCAACCAAGGTACCAGACCTTAAATTCCCACAGACAGAATCAGGATCTCGAGTGGCATCTAAGAGTTGCCATATGCCCAGCTGTATACACCTTCGTAACATCTGGCCTCCAAGGAGATGGACATCTAATCTAATTTTACTAAAGTCAGCCTCCCAGGGGCACCTCAACCAGAATTTCAGGGTTGAGACCATAGACTGTAGAAAGAATTGGACAAAGCCTGTGTGACGTCAGCTGTCTGCGTACAATAGGCGGACTCAAACTGCATTTGAAGCCAATCCACTGCAGCTTCCATATTGAAATTGCGGCCTCAACTCATCTTTGGATCAACCTAATGGCCTGCCCACAGAGCTTGACCTCCTGTCAGCTAAGCTAGCTAGCATTCTGGTTGATAGAAATGTAGCTTCTGCCTGTCAAGCTAACTGTCAATAAAATGAGATGCACCAATCACTTCACAGTGAGGTTTTTCCTCAGTATAATCACAATGATTGTGGTACAAAAAAATTCACCCCCCTACAATGAGAGCACATGAAGACTTTAGCGAATGAGACACGTTTTTCTATTTTTTGAACCAGGCTGTAAACCAGTTTATTTCTAATGTCAAAAACGGCGGTTTAAATGTGTTCAGATGGAACTTCTGTTTTTCCTGCAGCCAGCTTCAAGTGGACACTCTCTGTATTGCAATATTTTGGACTTCCGCATTGGCTTCATTTTTAAGGACTGGAGGTTGCCGCTTGGTTGAAACCAGAAGCCAATGTTCACTTCTGAAGAATTGGGCAGTCCTGTAAACGCTGCAATCCCTTAGCAGCCAGACAGGATGTACACAGATGCACCAGTGAAGTCTGACTTTGGTACACAGTGCAAAGGGTACTTTAGAGTGAAGTATGCCTGCATTTTTGTTTGAAAACTGAGAGCACGTTCAATAAATGCGTTCATTTAGCATGCCCAGGCAAATCGTCATGCTTTTCTTCTTGGAAGCATCCTTCCCACTTGAGCATACCAAGACAGCATTTGGCCACTTGTCTGCTTTTTACATACCACCCTATAATCTCTGAGGTGTTTAACCTATCCCTTCTCAGCCCACAGACTCTGGTCTTGACTATGTTCCTTTGTCTTCATGTGTGCATAAAGACTTACTGTATATTGCTATCTTTTTATAACAGACTTCCAGGCTTTTGCCTCCAGTTTTCTATTGAGTGCTTCTGCTGGAAAAAAAAGACATGAGTCCATTTCAATGTGCCTGACATCAATGCCTCTGTTTTCTTCTCTTGTATACTGATTATCAACCATGAGATGTATTCTGTCACCAAAACACTCTATTATGTATCAAGTTGAGCTCCATTGTTGTTTGGTTATAAAACAGATTTAAATGAACACTGATGTCTCTGTTTGGACTACAAAAGCAAAATAGACCATCAGAGAGCAGACCTGCTATTTCCTTAGTATTTTAATTCCTCTAAATTCCCCCTGTGCCCCATGGTCCATGTCAAACAAGGCTTTAACTACATGCTGCCAAAAAAGCTTTTGTTTAAATCTGCCACAGGAGATTCACAGCTATACAAGCTACAGGACTGAATGTTTAAAGGAAGCAGGATGAGAGTTTTTGGTCAGACAAGATCAACAAAGAGAGAGGATGAACCACTTTGTCCACAGGGGAACTAAAATCGACAGATCATTAATACTCCTAGCAGTGGTTTAAAAGTGAAAACGCATGGAAATAACCTCCTTCTCTTTTCACTCGGTTTCTGCCCAGCCAGCATGTCCATGTGGGCCCCATATGGGTTATATAAGGGCTGCAAATATGGGTCCCAAGTGGGTTTGTCCGCGGGTTCCATGGAGGCCCCACCTGTAATTGCCCATATGGGCTTCAAGTGGGATCTACCTGGGCTTTATATGGGGTCTATCTGGGCAATTGATATGGGGCCCATATAGGCCCCATCTCTGCCAGAAGAAAGATCTCATTGGGCCTTGTGTGGGGCCCAAATAGGCTGATAAATGGGTTCTAAGTGGGTTTGTCCGCAGGTTCCATGGGGGCCCCACCTGTAATTGCCCATATGGGCTTCAAGTGGGATCTACCTGGGCTTTATATGGGGCCTATCTGGGCAATTCATATGGCACCCATATAGGCCCCATCTCTGCCTGAAGAAAGATCTCACTAGGCATTGTGTGGGGCCCAAGTGGGCTGAAAAATGGGTTCCAAGTGGGTTTCTCCACAGGTTTCGTGGAGGCCCCACATGGGACTGCTAAATGGGCCTCAAGTGGGATCTACCTGAGCTCTATATGGGGCCTATCTGGGCAATTGATATAAGACCCATATAGGCCCGATATCACTGCCTGGAAAAAAGACCTCACTGAGCCTCAAGAAGGGGGCCAACAGGGTTTCAGAATGGGTTCCAGATGGATTTGACAGCAGTTTCCCATACGGCCCTACATGTGGGTCCCTAAACACCAAAGAGAATACAAAGGTCAGGACATAAAATGCTTAGTACGAAAATGTTTTGTTTTTTTTTTAAATACAAATTCATGTTTACAGAAGTCTGTATACAGCAACAGACACCCATTTTTTTGTAATTTTGTGTAAAACTTAAGATATTTGTACAGACTGCACATTTTTACACACAGATTGCAGAAAGTGGGTTTGTATGAGGTTTGTCTGCACTACCTGCATCAGGTGCAGGTCAGCAGACTCCTAGGCCTGAAACACTGGCAAAAATGTAAAATAATTTATTTTAAACAACTGGTGCTAAAATTCACAACAAAAACTATGACACACAGCTGTGTTCAAAACAAACTTGAGTTTAATATAAAATGTGCCTTCACAAAAACTAACCATTTTACTGCAATAACATTGTGCAGTGCTATAAGCATTGCAAGTGGCTGCTTTCGCGTAACTGCTCAAAATGTCGTGGAACACATAACAGAAACCACAATGGCAGGCATGGGGACTATTTTTAACTACTTTCACCATAGTTAGGTTTTAACTGTTCTTTTAAAGGAAAAAGTATAAATTTAATCTTGTAGAGCCTTGGTTTGACTGAAAACAGTGTGGATAAGAGGTTATAGGCTATGGAGGCAGAACAACTTGCGAACAATGAATCAGTGTCATCATGGCCGTCTGAGTTAAACTACCACACTGTAAGTAGTAATTGCACAAACTGCATATGTTGAGAACAGATGGTTATAAGAGTGACAAGGTTGAACATAAAATTAACATTGCCAACAGGACAGTCTTAACGCTGCTCATCCACTTTTTTAGAAGCTCTAGTTGTTGAAATTAAATTCACCGTTCAAATCCTCAATTGACATTTTTTCAAATCTGTATACAAACACTTTTAACCAAGTAACTAGCTACCTGACTACTTATGACAATATATATTTTTTCAATTGGTGCAAAAACATTACTTGAGAATGGAGGAAAAGGCAAATATACAAAACTTTGTGCATAATTTTATAGGAGAACACAGGACCTACGGATCCTACAATGCACTGTAATTCCTTTAAGACACTGTTAAGCTAGTTTTTAAAACTTTCAAACCATGCACATTTTATTCTAAACTTAGATTTGTAGTGGTTAGATTTTAAATCTTTTAATGCTGTAATATATTGTAGATGGCATATATACACACATATATATATATATATATATAGAGAGAGAGAGAGAGAGAGAGAGAGTCATACTACTAAAGTAGCATGTACTTTTTGTTATCAACAGCAGTTAGTCCTCTTTCATAGGCATGGTAGACATTTCTATGGTTACAGCAGAATCACCAATTAGACGCAAGTGTGGCATTCTAGGATTGTGGGTGATGCAATAGCTTTGGGGTTAGACACAAAATAAACTATTTCTTGGAAAGAGGTTGTCTTACAAACTTTTGTCTTCTACAGAAGCATAGTCCATCGTTTTACTCCAAGACAGCTCATAGTAAGCTGGATATTTCTGACATTATGGCTAATGATAAAATCCACCATGGAGTAAATGATGAGACCTTTACTTCCAGAATGACATTGTTGATCTCTATTGGATTTGTGTCTCATCTTGAGATTGGAGGGCCTGTGTTTCACCCCTTTTGGTGAACTCCCTCTGTGCTCTCACGGCTCGGTTGCCCCCTCTGTCCCGAGCTCCTGTAAACCATTTTGAGAGAGCCTTCTCCGCATCCTTCTGGTTTATGTCCTTTGTAAGGATGTTCTTCTTCAGTGCTCCTAGAAATAAATGAATAAAGTGTCAACTTAATTATTCTAGCTTGTTTTACCATTTTGTAACATACTCATGGCAGGCGACCAATTATCTATTTTCTTTTAAAAAATTACAGAGCAATAGACAAAAGGCAACTGAAAGGAATCCAGTAAATGAAGTTCAAGACATGCCTCATGATATTGAATACAACAATTACCATCTGAAATCACAATGACATCATAGGGTACCCTATAAAGTCCTCCATTTTTAAATTTCCTAAGTTTAAGCAATTCAACGCAAGTCATTAAATCCATGAAAAAATGCATTCAAAGTAGGAGATCAGCTAAAAATTGATCTTTGGTGACACAAAAAACTAGAATGTTAGTGCTGGACTGATGGATATTCCAAATCCATATTTCTATGATGTTCAAACAAGGAAATATTTTCGTCAGTATATTTCAAATCACTTTAAGTACTTATAGTGCAGTAATGGTTGTTTTACATTTAAATTAATTAAACAATTTGGCTAATTAAGTTAGTTCAAAGACTATATACAATGTCACTTAAAGTAAAGACTGAAATTGAAGGACTTACTATTGATAAAAACTTGATATTACAAACTAAATATTTTTTAGTTGTTAGACTGCAACTAGCTGAGGGTCAACAAGACTAGGTTAAAACCTAGTATATGGCTGACTGTATCTATCTGGGATGGCCGTTAAAATGCCTGACTGAATTGTGTGTTCTGGCAGAGTGACTTTTTTATTGGGGTATGTAACTGTGCTGGCCCCTATGTCTGTGGGTTTAGAAATGAAGGATCCTAATTCCTGCTCTGTTCAAAGATCCAGATCATAGGGTTCAGTTCAGCAAGAAAAGACTAGTCTTTCAGCTCCCAAATGGCTCATTCATTCAGTACCACTTTGGCTTTGAAATGAGAAAAAAAGATGCATTTTTTGCACTCAGGATTGATAAAACTGCATGTTGTTTTTATCCCCAAAAACTGTCAGACTAAGTCCTTTAATTCTCAAAATAGAAGAAAATTTACATATTGCTTGATATAAACTGTTTTTTAGACAATCAAGCACCAGTTCTATAACTTTTGATATGTTGAATGCTGTACATTTTTATACATAAAGCACAGTGAGCAGTTTCCTATGATTTCCATGTGGTATGCATGTAGCTGGTTTACAAACCTGCCAAGAAGGAAAAAAAAGAAAGCTACAACGGCAACCACTCGGGTCATGACCTGAGTGAAGACTGTTTTTGTTTTAACCCAGCAAAAAGTCCATCCTGAAGCCATGGATTATGTAAAATCACTTTTCAAGAGGCCAACAACGTCACCCTTTTGTTTCTGCACATCTACTACAGATCAGATGATTAAATGGGCTTGCACTGCACTGATGCAGCAGTATTTGAGGTGACAGGAGACTTTAATTGCCTGTGCCCCTCCTCTCACCAACTCAAACTAGTGTTCATCTGTAAGGTGAGTTACAACAAAAGGTTTGATGATTTTCACCTTTTATTAAGGAAAAATGTGAGCAAACTGCCATGCAGTGGAAAGAAGTTTAGTTTTTACGATGACATCATAGAGCTGATAGGATGCTCTGTCTTGGTGCCCGGGCAGTTCGCTTCCATTCATACTGACTACAATGAACTGGACTTTGGGCTCAAGTGCAATCGAGCCGACCAGGCCCGTGTGAAAGCCACCTACATTTTTAATAGCTGTCAAAATCAACATTGTAAGGCACTAATCTTGTACAGAGTACTGAATTTCTCAAGTTGCTTGCTCACACAGCAAACTAATTTAGATGGCCAAATGGCTTGATGAAATTACTATCTGGAGTCTGAAAGCCAATTACATTTTGAACATGAACTTCTAACCTCACATTTGAATAATTGTTCAAACCTTGGAAACCTTGGACATAAAATGGCCACCCTATTAAATACTTAATTTTAAAGACAACTACCATAAACAAGATCAAATAGACGTAGCTCCCTGAAGGGTTTCTTCCCATGACGTCCAAAGAGGTTGTACTGCAGTGCAAGGTCAGGTGACATTATAAATGCCATCATTCTTCTGGTTGCGTCATCTATCGAAGAACCTCCAATTTCTCCAACCATGGCGACCTGAGAATACATAGTGAAAGTCACAGAAGAAATTCTATGGTTACTGAACAGTTGGATGATTACTACTACCACCATTTCATGATTCTTCTTTATTACCCTCTTTTGCTATTATGCCCCCCCCCCCCAAAAATCCTCCTTTCCCTCTCTCTCTTCCTCTCCATGGGATACAGGTTTATTTTTAAAAATTAATGTCATGAAAAAGTTCATTTTTTGCCATGATTTAATTAAAAGGTTAAACTTTAATATATTCTAGATTCATTTCATACAAAGTGAAACATTAAAAACGTTTTAAAAGTTAATGATTACAGCTTACTGCTCACAAAAATCCACTATCTCAGAATATTAGAATTAGGACCATCACATTATCAAAATTTTAATCCCAATTAATCTCAAAACTTTGATAGTTAACTTGTTATTAATTGCAAATTAATCGCACCCTTTTTATCCGTCCTAAACTTATCATATGGTAGTATTTCTGAAGATTTGTATATCCTTGACAATAACAGTGGACAAAAATGCTTTCTCTATGCAAATGTTTGTTCATGACAACAATCCAAAACAATGACAGCTAATATCAAAATAATTTCCAGAGAAAAATTTTCTCTACAGATTACTGGGGGAAGTCAAGTCCCCAGAGAGCGCATACATTAAGATGGAAGAGCCTTTTAGTATTTTACTTACAAAAATAGCTCTCAAAGAAAGTTCATAAGTGCAGTCCTTTGATGCAAATAGTTTCTGACAGAAAGTCATCCTCCACAATACTATTCAGCCTTCAATCTGTTGCCACCAATTTAGCAAATACTGTAGAAAGTTTATTGCTTTGGTCTGGCTTTGGCTAGGGGGGCCAGCTCTCCATATTGGCAGTGTGCTTGGCCAGTGAGTGGTACAGAGTTTTTAAGAATCTAAGAACTCAGGGTAACTCAGTTCACGTCCACAGTAAGTGCAAATTAATTCAGTCAAATCAGGCTTGATCTGAAAGCTGAAACTGCCAATCAAAATTCTGTCCTTTATCCATTTTTCCTCTCTTGCTCCTAACAACATCACTATGGCAGCACTTCCTGATCTCAAACTACAGGATGGATTGTGGGTACTGGTGTTCAAAATAATCTTTTCCATGATGCATCGTAATGACGACGAAAACAATTCTGCATCAATGTAGAAGCAGCTCATAATTGATGCAGACAAAAGCTGCTCGTCTGTTTTCCCTCTGCTTATTATTACTGAAATAACCTGTTAACCTTTCAAACACATCAGCTTCCAATGCATTTCAATGGTAGTCTATTTCAAACGGTACAGCTTTTCTTGTCCTTGTGCTTGCAGTAGTCCCATGTGACACTACTCAACTAATCAACTACAGTGTTATCAACAGGTTGGTAATAGGAGGCAGAAATGCTGGCCTAACAAATGCAGTCAGGTGCTGTCTACTGACAGGAACAAAGAGAGGCAGTGCAAATAAGGGAGAATTGGTCACTATTTTGCCTCCATGTGGCCCATCCTGGAAATGGTCTTTTTGTTCCGAGTTTGCCTCTGTCTCTAGTGTTTAAATCTAAAATGCAGTCTGATATCCTCTTTTAAGTCTGGATGTTCCTTCAGTGGAGCAGAGCTGCCAGGCTCCACCATGTTTGTTCTTACAGAGATAAGTCACTTACTGCAAGTCCAAGTTGAAACTGTTGTTGTTAAATGACTAAAAATAAAATCAAGTAAATTTGATGAATTATTTTTGACAAAGTTCGATCAGGTCCATGATGTATAATTACACTGAAGATTACAATGTAGTAGTTATAGTCACATTTTCAGATATAGTGCAGACAGTGTGGTCCTTTAATGTTTATCTGTCTGCTGTGTGAGGTGTGTACTAAAGACAGACACCTATGCACTTTAATTAAAAGAAGGAAACCACAGTGTTGATAAAAAGAAACATGCATCATGTTATCCATTATATTATGTACATTATATGTTGTTAATGTTATATTACGCTAACTTTGTAGAAAGTCTACATCAGATGTGAGTTTATTACTCATATCTTTCTAAATGACTGAGGGCCCTGTCATTTCCCTGCTGTAAACGATGGGGCCATGCATAATCTGCGCAGCTGTAAAACCGAGGAATAGGGGCCAATAAAGCACAATGTATGGAGCAATGCAAAGGGATTTTCAAGAAACTGTCGGGGTTTGCTCATCTTGAACATAGCACTCCTGATGATCACTACTGTGTGTGGAAGTCTGCCGGGTCTGTAGCAGCAGCAGCATAAGCGCTCTTCACCTGCAGAGCTCCGCTGCTCTGTACCGGCGGAGGTTTCTATTTGAGAAAGTGATTTTCAGCTTGTATTAACAATGCGCCCAGATATCCAAAATGAGATGATTGGGCATGCAATTTATACCTTGAATCATAGTCTAAACACTTTTAGAAGCAAGTGCAGGTCAACTTGGGCTGCGTGTTGGCGCAAGTCTGAGACTGGGAGCGCATGGAGCCAAAAGGAGAGGGAAAAGGCATCTATTAAAAGATAGATCTCATTATGGATCAATGTTATGGATCAATTTCTGATTTTCAAAACGAGAATTGATCTGAATAGGAGAATCGATTTTTTGAACCAGTCCTAACCTCACGTTAGAGTCTAAAAAAAAACTTTAATGACACAGACAATACCTTTCACATTTAGTTCAGGTTTTAAATCCTAACAGTATGATTTGAAGTTCATTTAATCAAATAAGATTTGTGAGTAAGGGAGGGAAAGAGTTTTCTCTGATAAAGATGTAGGGGGAAAGGGGAAAACCTGACTAAACCTTTATCTATACTTCCAAATATTTGGCCTATTAGAACTTTTCCAAAAGCTGTAATTTTTCATGAAAACGGTTTATTGTACATAAGAGATGGGTATTATCTTAATTACTATATTATCATTTAATATAATTCAGTTAAAAGGTGCAACAAAAAAAGTATTTTGTAAAGAAATTCAGATTTGCATTGGAGTTTTTGTTTACCAGACTTCTTAACTGCATTTAAAAAAGAAGCCATGTCCAGTTCTATTGAAAATGGAGAATGCACTGAATGAATCTTGATGCATTGTTATATCAAATTGATTTGTTGGCCTGATTCTTGTAATCAAATCAAATTGTGAGACCAGTCAAGATGTACAGCTCTAGACAAGGGTCATACCAACGCATGTGCGTTACTCGTGCTCAAAACAAACAAACAAACAAAAAAAAAAGCCATTACAATTGATTTACATTAACTTATTAGCATGTTAATGTTGAATATCAAAAGTCCAATCTCAGGCTTGCCCAAGTCCTTTGAGTAGAGCTCTGTACCTTGACTGGTATCACATTTATAGTTATTATGATGATCAGACCAACAATTCAATCTGATATCCCGATTCATCCAATGCTGCCTTCATGTTCTATAGAACTACACATGGTTACTTTTGATCCATGGAGACAAGCAATTTCTCTACACAATAATCCATTCTTTTTATGTCATTTACCTGAATGATATCATTATATTAATATTCCAATGTAAAGTAAAAGGTTTGCATAAACATACTTACAGCTTTTTGAAGAAGGCATTATTGAAATAAGCTTAATAATATTTGAAATATAAAGATTTAGGTGTATTTCTGCATTTTTAATTAATTTATGTTAAATTATTTTCTAAAATTTTAAAATAAAATTTGTTACATATTAAAATTAAATAGCTTTATTAGGTCCTTCTCCAGGTCCT
This sequence comes from Cheilinus undulatus, assembly GCF_018320785.1. Taxonomy (NCBI): domain Eukaryota; kingdom Metazoa; phylum Chordata; class Actinopteri; order Labriformes; family Labridae; genus Cheilinus; species Cheilinus undulatus. Next base: position 27,393,567 of record NC_054874.1, on the reverse strand, counting down.
TCCCTCACTCACACATCTTATTTAGTCTTATCGAACTTCAGATTATCCTGTTAGGATTTTAAATTGAGCTGGAAATAAGACCGGCTGCTTCCTGTCATGTTATTTTATACACTCATTAAAAGGATTTTATATGAACTAAAACTATTGTAGCCTTAAAAAATATTATTGGCACATTGTAAGGAAGTGTTGCACTGTTTTGGGATAATGGTGAATCAATCATATCTGGCTACTTGTTCAGTAATTTTTCATGTCACACGTCATGTCTGCTCCACATGTGTGTTTTGTCTCTTATATTTGATATTACTGCATTTAGTGATTGCAATGGTATTGATAAAAATGAGACACAATTGTTTTAATTGTCAATGGGGAAAACAAACAGAGTTCACCCAACCTAGATAACATCTTTCGCTGTCTTCTTTTCAGAATTCTCAGACTCTGTTTCTCCATGCTCTGCCAAGTGCAGGCCTGCAAAGCGCAAGTATTTTGCACTAGCAAAGTCACAACACAGAAGTTGACTGGTTGAGTAGAGTCAGATGTGACTACTACTACCAAAAGACAAGAAAAGCTGCACCATTTAAAACAGACTACCATTGAAATGCATTGAAAAAAAGCCTTGTTTGAAGGGAAACTGGTCATTATTTGAGCATTTAGAGTAGGCCCAGCTGAAGGGTGAAAATACACCAAGCAGCATCCATCTGCATTGATATGAGCTGGTTCTGCATTGATCTGCATCACAATGCATCTTGAGATTATCAATTTCAATGCCACTACTTTCAAGAATCCACAGTAACCCTTAAACAGTATTCTCTCCTATTTGTGTATCTCATAAAAGCACTGCTTTGTGAAATTATCCTTAAAAAAAATACATCAGATCTTTCAACAGTGTGTGCTTTATGCCTAAAGTAATGTTTAGGAGACTGAGCCCCAATCAGACAATAAATAGGGAGCATTTAACTGGGCCTTTTACTTAAGTTTGTGTGAACAATGGACTAAACTGCTCAAATGGATTTCGTTTTTGCAAAGTTTACCGCTGCAGTATACATGGGTCCTTCGTGCTACAAATGTGAAGCTTCCAATTGATGATATATGCAACCAGCAGCTGATAGATGACTGACAGAGAACCTAGAAGCAAGTGCAAATACAGTAAAAAGTTAATAGGATTGGAACTTACAACCCCTGACATGAACTCCAAGTCCGACAGCTTCTCGTTCATGGCCTGGACATCATCAATAGTTGTTAACGGAAACACTGCTCCTTGTGGTGGTTCAGACATTGTCAAAGCTTCTCTTTGCTTCAACAAAGTGTTAAGCATTTTGCTATGCACTCTCTGTGTGTCCTTCACTTCCTCAAGTAAAGTTATCAATTTTATATACATGGCTTCTCCAAGGCTACTGGCATTGTTAAGATCTGAGGAGGCGCTACTGGCACTGCTCATGCATGAGGTGGCACTTGGGCTTCTCTGAGTTGGGGTGGCACTGGGGCTTCGCAGAGTTGGGGTGGCACTGGGGCTTCGCAGAGTCGAGGTGGCACTCGGGTTTCTCAGAGTCGGGGCGGCACTCAGGCTTCTCAGAGTTGGGGTGGCACTCGGGTCTCTCAGAGTCGGGGTGGCACTCGGGTCTCTCAGAGTCGGGGTGGCACTCGGGTCCCTCAGAGTCGGGGTGGCACTCGGGTCTCCCAGAGTCGGGTGGCACTATACTCATTTACTCTACATGGTGTACTGGTGCTTCTTGAGCAAACGTGGCTGGTTACTCTCTGGCTTACACTTGGCTTATATGCTTTAAAATGGCTACCAAATTCAATGGGAGGAGAGGGAGGCAATTCATCGTCACCACACGTATCAGATTCCTCTTCACTTGTTTCAAGGGCAGGGCTTTCATGGATCGCCTACATTAAGATAAAAGAAAAAATAAAAAGTTAAACAAATGTCATCAAGACAGTACTAGGCAGACATACATTGATATAATGCAAATATTGCAGTGCATTCCATCCAAATGGGTTTTTGATCCAATTTGTTGAATTAACAATACTAATTGGCTAGCAGCATTAAAGTACACAGCTGAACAAAGTCAGGTTATGGTAAGAAAATGTGGTCAATTTGTTTCCGATAGGTGTTTCATTTATAGCACAGTGTGATCCACAATTATGAGTCTTAAAGTCTTGTGCCAAATAAAAAAAGCAAATTATTCTTTGTCAGGAGCATTGATAACTTAGAAATCAGTTGAATTATTATACAATGTTTGTCTTTGTCTTTATTATGATGACAGCTGTACTGGAAAAACTGCCTCAAAGTTTTTTCAATAATATTTTAGCCTACAAATTAAGGTTAAGACAAATGACATTAAGATTGTGAGAAATGAAATTAAGGATATGAGAAATTATGTTTTGAAACACTGTAAATGCGAGAGAGAAAGAAAGAGACACACACAGACAGAGTACAGCAGTGAACAATAAACATAAAACGTGATAAGAGAAAGTGCTGCCAAAGACAGAGTAGTTATTCAAGGAAATAAGACTTTACTTTCCAATGGCTTCATAGCGGTTACACTGAAGAACTGAGAGACACTGCCACACTTCTGGTAAAATGTGCACTTTTGTTTATTTCTATATAGCACCTTCGGTGTGTTTTTGCATGTGTGTATCTCAAAAGAGCAAAGTGTGTGTCTTTGCCGTCTTCTTTGAGGACAAGTTACACCAGCAATCGTTGCTTTAACTAATTAAGTAACGTCCCTTTTCCATTTAATTTAAAAGGCACACATTTTAAGATTTTGACAGACTATGAGAGACAGAAAAGTCACATGGTCTTTTTTTTCTAATCATGATCTGACGCTTGACCATAAGCTTCACATCCTGCATAAATCCAACCACAAAATATTTTAAATAACAAACAATTTAAAAATACAGAGAGTGGAATTTCTGCAGAATTTCTTTCTGGATTATATGGATGGTTAATAGGTAATTGAGCTGTATCACATTTTATTTACATTTTATTTTAGTTCACCTTTGATGACTTTTCATTATACGCATAATTTTAGTATCATATAGAAATGGGCTGATGCACATTGTTTTCAGTCCCAATTCAATTGCAACACATCAGTACTGATACCAGATACAACAGATATTTTTTTTAAAATCATATTTAAATCCCAACTGTTTCTGGTGGTATTCTTAGTGTTATAAATTACACAAAGTATTTTAAGATTTAGCAAATGCATCTGGGTCAGTACTTCAGTCTTATCTGGAGGGTGTATGATTTCTCTAAAGTGCCAAAGGTAGGAGCAAATTTAGTGAAAATATATTTTAGAGGATTAGGACATGTATAAGTACCCCAAATTTCAAGACAAGATGGCAAGGTTTTTTGTAGATGAAGAAGAAATACTGTAAATTCTAGAGAAGCCAGTGAAGAGCTTTGGAAGGTGGTACAATGAGGACCTTAATTTTTTCCCCTTCTTATATACAAATAAATTCTAAACTTAAAAAAATAAAATAAAATGCTGGAGATGTTCATAACATTTAGCCCATGACAGAGTCTGTCTTTAATTTCTTCTGGGGAAAAAACATGCCGTTCTCACTGCCCAATCCAAAAATGTGATTGTGTTCATTTTCTGCTCTTTAGAGAGCCACAAATCAATATTAAGGAGACTGTTATTCAACTTAAATGCAGGAAAAAATCTCTCCTTTTGATGATAAGCATGAATTATTGTTTGTTTTACTGATAGTGAAAGAGAGAGGGGGAGAGAGAGAGACGGGGAGAAAGAGAGGGAGAGAGAGAATGTTGCAACTTGAAGTGCTGTTTGTCTATAGTTTAATTTTTGCTTTAAAACAATGCAAAATTATTCAGACCAGAGAGTGTAGAGAGATCGAGAAAGGCTCAAAACACTAAGTCATCAGCTCTAGACGCACCCTCAAAAGGGTAGCTCGGCTGTGCTGGGCTGCCATGCCGAGTCAAGCAGAGAGGCTCCATGTAAAAGCCCCACGTGTCACTTTCTGGCAAGGGAACGTCACTGTCACTCCCACCTCATCTGGAAAGACCCATCCTTTTCCCCTCCTTCCTCTCAATACCAAACTGCTGACTTTCTGTGCATTTTTTGAAATTTAAGTGGGCAGAGTTACCTTTGACTTTGAAGTTCACTTATACTTTCATTTATCTTTAAAAACATATATATTAAGCAAAGAGGAATAAACAGAATGTTGATCGATGTAGAATTTGAACTTAACCCAGAAATTGAATTAAATATTGCTTATATTATTCACACATTATTATTATTTATTATAATAGTTAATAAATAATCTAATGATTGACAAAGAGTCTGTTATTATGGATAAAAAATTGAACATCCATTAAAGAAAGACTAAAAGCTTTTTGATGTTAAGAACAGCTTAAGGCTAGTACCATTAAAATATTTCGGGTCAGACCAGTAAACAATTCAAAATTAAAGCACAAACTTATAAAGTGAAAAAAATGTTTCACAGATTTAGCCTCTTAATTCCACTCTCAGAGATTGATGTTACTACCTTTAAATGTACAAAATTTACTCACCGTGGACCACATCCCTGGACCCCCCTAGAAAGGTCTGAGCACACATGGTCAGAATGGTATCACCTCTGCCTCACTTTGAGCCAGGAAAAACCATGAACAGTGTGGTTGTCAGGACAATGTGTTGTTCTCTAGTTTTCCATCTATGTATGAGCTTGGTTCAACATGTACTCATTCGGTACATGTCTGTACAGTACAAAGACACATACCTTTACACCCCTAGAAAATATCAAACCCAGCCCAAGGTAACGGGATCAGTCTTGGAGCTGAATCTTTCTATCCCATTCCCCCCCAGCAGCAGAAACCCACCACCACATATAGATTCTGGTCCTGTGGGAAACACTGCACTTACCTTCTCGGTCTTTTCTTTGGTACATCATTGTCTGTTTGAAGATCAGAAGTAGCCTCTGCTCGGGCAAGCTTGCGTCGAGCATCTTCATATGTGTCTGTCAAGTGACAAAAACAAGACAAAACATATGGTTACAGCTAAATTGTTACACCTACCCCCTGCCAGCCCCCTACCAAAAAAACCCTTTGCCTGACCTGCATGTCCAAGTGCACGAACACTGTATGTCCCCCATGAAGCATCCGGTTGTTGTCGCTGTTTCACTGCTTTGGTGACATTAAGATTGTGGCCTTCTGGCCAAAAACAGTCCGTCTTGTCCTCATCAGTGAACCAACATGATGGAATAATATCCACAAGAGCCTTTCCTTCACTTGTCACTTCCTCCCTGAACTCCACAATGCTGAAGAGGGGCATGCTGCAAAGTTAATATGAGGTAGATCAACAGTCGTGTAACTGGGGAAAGGCCACATTTTCATCTTTAACAGGAAGCAGTACCAGTTTTTTTGTCAAGTCAGTCAGAAGCACGCCGTGAAGCCTGTCAGAGAGCTGTGTCACCTTTCTGATCCCCATGCAAGAAACGTCAATAGGATAATCATAAAAGCGTCCTTGTCTTTCATAAAACTGGCACACAGCATACATTTCTCCAGATGCAAACTCCACAATGTTCTTCACAACAGCAACTTTGCCCTCAACATCAAAGCTGTTGTTGCCTTGAGAACAAGATATTATGTTTCCCTCGTGTATGTATCTTTTGTACTGTATACAAGGAGGAACGTTAGAGAGAGTTGGACCACAGACATGCAGTGGCTGAGGCTTGTTCCTCATTTCCTTGATCTCTCCTTGAGGACAGCTGGGTTTTTCACCTAAGCGCCGTACAACTTGTTGGACAGGGTTTTGTGGTCTTCTTACCAGCTTCTTTAATGTCCCCAGATAATTTTCGAAAGGGAAACATGAAACACTGTCTAGGGGACCAAACTTTCTTGCATCATCAGCCAGGTGTATTAGAGAGTGGGTGTTGTACACAAGGTGCTCTGTTCCATAAATCTTTGCAAAGTTGGTCACATAACATTTCAATAGTTTTTCTGCATAATCACAGTATTCGCGACACAAAGCTGGGCTAAGTAGAATTCTTATTGCCACAGACAGCAACATAAAGTTCTTGTACAGTCTTGTAGGTAAACGTCCTTTAAGAACCACAGGGCCTGTGTACAACAAAAACTGTCTGAATTCTGTGGCCTTCCACTGACTGTATTCCATGAGTGACCGTGGTTTTCGAGCAAAATTCCTCGGGAGATGTCCTCTGATTAGTTTCAAGTGGCTGGAGATAACTGTGATGGTGGCTGCAGAAATCCGACACCGTAATGGTCCTTTGATCCACAGACTCACAAGTTTTCGAACATTTCCAAGGCAAACTAGATGCATGTAGTCAAGAACAAAGCATGACACCATTCCTATGCCTAGCTCTTGTAGGGGTGAAACACCATGATGATGTTCATCATCTGCCATATTCTCAAACTGTTCATCTGTTCTCAGTGGTGCAGCCAGATCTGGAAATACGACCCTGTTCTCTGTTCGAACTCCATGCTCTGTACAGCGTTCACAGGAGCTGTAACCTGAATGACCCTTGGTACATTTTAAGAAGGCACGGGCAGGGGCATCACAGATGAAGGCATCAGGAAGTGCAATCTTGTAATGTATTCCATTGTAATGTAAACCCTCCTGAGTTACATGCTTCAGGTCATGGATGAAGTCCTTCAGGTATTCCTCAACAGAGTTAGGCTTTGTAGGACCTGCATACAGACCAATGATGATAATATTACATCCTGAAATTTCTTTGACGTTGGCCAAAATAGGCCATAACTCCATTTTTGAGCTTCGGAAGAGGGGCAATCCATCAATGTTGACACGAAGAGTTAGAGTCTCAACTGAAGGTTGAGATTGCTGTGACAGCAATGTAATTAGAGCATTTGATATCCCAAAATGATGATAACAACCATCCCCAATGTCTTTGACTTCACATGTTTTTGTAGTCGATAAAAGAGTCCTTGGATCTTTGGGCAAATCCAGGCCACACCGCACTAAAATTTGTAGTAGCTCTGACAGGGCACTGTGTGAAATGTTGTGACTTGCTGCCCAATCAGCCAACTTCCTTTTGACATCAGTGAGAGGCTCAGTTTCTTCAGTGCAACCATCAGAATTAAACTCTTCATTGCTGTCATTGGATAACATGTCATAATCTGGTTCTTGGTGACTTTCATATTGAAAAGCCTGCAAATCCAGCACTTCCTTATGAATCTGGCTTTCTGGTTCGGTGACATAGCCTGGGTTTGATGAGACACTATTTTCGTAATGTCCCAACATCTGCAAGTGCTCATCAACTCTTGCTTTAATTGCCTCCGCCTGGTCCGTGAGCAACCACAGTAATCCATTTCTGGATCTGTAACAAAGATTTTCAAAGTCAGACATCATTCATGATCATATATGATTCCTGAGAATGTATGGAGTGAGTTTGAGTCCTAAATTATTGAACTCTACTTTTTTTTAATTTAGTTTGTGAGAAAAAAAAGTCACCCATGCAAAAAAAAAAAAAAAAAGAAATATTTCTTTACACATGTAAACCATCAGTCTTTAACTTTTTTTCTTAATAGAAAATTCTGGTTACAGTTCCCTTTTCACAGTGATGGGACTTTTAATCTCATCAACAGCATTAGGGCATGCTCCAAGCATTTCTCTGTTGCTCTGCCAAACTTCATGTCATGCAATTCTCAATGACACTTGTGGGTGGGCTCTTTCAGGCATGTGCTCATTGCCTGGTTAACCTTAAATGACAGCCAATGTTAACCTTTTTGCGTGAATCACTGCAAGCTGCTGTACCACTAGACTATGAACCTCATAGTCGAATCAGACTCCACCCACTGTCCTGTGGTGCTGGGATTGTTTATCTCCTCAGATGGCAAGCACATGGCTAGTTATGTATGCATCCATCTAAATTGATGCTTCAAGCAATGCTTTTATTTTGAAATTCCCCCCACACGCCTGTTGACATTTTCCACTTCAAGCAGTGTCTTCAATAAGCTAGCTGAAATCTAGCCTACCGGCAGCAGTGGCTTAAAGTTTTGCAGCTGAAGGAAAGAGGATATCCTCTCCTCTCTCAGCTGTGTGGACATATTTAAGACAGACACTACTGCAGGACTGGTCTCTCCCCTTAGTTTGTCGACTACTTCTACATCTTTATTCGTATGCAACCGCCGTATGAGATCGTTTGCGGATAAAAAAACTCAGCTCATTATGACTGACTTCGTGTGAGAGTTGTCCGATGCTGCAGAGGTCTGAAGGGCTAATTTAGAGCAGAAATATCTGAGAAGTCCACATTGGAGCCCGACCAATTTATCGGGGGGCCGATAAACCGGGCTGATTTTAGCGTTTCATAGATTAATCAACACCGACCAATATGTAGCTGATATTTAACTTTTTTGCTGCATAGGGATTGTCTCTGCTCCTGATGCTCTGTATGTGTCCCTGTTGAACTCAGCCAAAGTGCCAGGCCCTTCCTCAGACGCAGAGTGCCACAGCAGCTCTCCTTCACTCAGTGTTGCCAACTTAGCAACTTAGTCGCTATATTTGGCGACTTTTCAGACAAATCTAGCGATTTTTTCCTGGTGTGACTGGAGCATTTTGGAGACTTTTACATGAAAACACGTATCTTTGTTGCTCTTCTCACTGAGCAGCAGGTGCTGCCTCCCCGTCCCTAAGCACTCATAGGCAGGCCCATCTTCGCGCAGTTCGACTGCAGCAGAGTAGAGGACTAATGCTTGTTTCAGACTGGGATCGTGTTTTGCTGCACGTGTGTGCTGCGCGTTAGGGGGTAAATCACAGTTGCATCCCGATATGATTCGATTTCAATATTTTGGAAAACGATACGATTTTTTGGATATCACAAAATCTGCCACGAAACGATCTCGATTTGATATAAGGCCCAGGATCGATATCTGGCAATTTTTTGCAAAAATTTCACATAGTTACAGAAAAAAAAAAAACAGTTTCTGCAATTTAATTATTTACACGTCTCTGTATTTACAAAAAAACATGTCTTTAACAAAAACAACAAAGATATGATTACCCCTGTTTACCTTTAAATTAGGAACACAACTATGCACATTTGTGTTAAAACATGTTGATTTAAAACAGCAAACATTTTCAGTACCAAACATTTTATTTCCTCACATCCTCAGATCACTCTAAAGCACCAATAGCTATGGACTTTTTCTGCAGCCCTTTATAGTAATGATCAAAATGTGTGGCCTGTGTTCCCATTTGCTCTATATCAGCTCTTCATATTTTACACAGGGGCCTATTAATGTGGCAGAATTTAGTTTATTCACTTTAAGAGATTTAAATGAGGTAAAATATGTGGCATATGATGTTATATAAGGATTCTTTATCATTTTTATTGATTGCAACCTTGATTTTAATAAATTGAAAGGTTAGACAGAATACTAGAGCAAAATTTCATTATGAAAGACGTCCCTGTGATGTGCAGCTTTATAACAAGAGCGAGGGGGTGGGAGTATACAGAGAACAGCTGTCCTGCTTGAAGCACGTTAAGGTTGGACAGCTTATATTTTCATTATAAATCTACATGTAAAAAAAGCGTATGAAGGAGATATGCAGCAGCTGACTTTTTCCACTCTGTGTCTGCTGCAGGCAGCACTTGCGCTACCTCAGCCATAACGGGTGGAGTGTTTTTATCTGTGAATGATCTCTATACATGATCTATACACAGATAAACAAAGGGGAGAGGTCCATCCTGCAGTAGCGTCACACAGGCGCGAGTTTTCTGCGTATCAGCTGCATCTCCCTGATCTCAAAGCCCTGTCCTCAAAACGACTTGATTTGGTGTACAGTGGAAATTTATCAGGAACTTTTCAAAATAAAAAAGCATTCTGTACAAGTGAACAGAGTTTCTCTATAGAAATGCTAATGAATGCATAGGCCACAACTTGTCCACAAGAGCGTTTTGGAGTTGTTAGATTGTGTATTTGATGAGTTTGATGAGGGAAAGCAAAAATTCCATCAGCTAACATAGGGTTAGCAGTGCAGCTGGTTTAACGGTCCCCCCAGTTCTAGAAACAGCTTGCACTGGCAACGAAAGGAAACTAACCTATTACCAAGACTATAGGAATTATGGCAATGGACGAATTTGCCAAAATGTTGAAGTATCCCTTTAAGAATTGTGGGGTGCAGCAGAGAAAGGAGACACACAATGTTCATCTCCATATTCAGATAATAATCATACAAAATAAGGGCAAATTGCAGGAAGCTGACTTCCCAGAGGTTTTCATGTAAAAAGGAGTATACTGTGTACATGCCCTTAGCCCAAGGACATGTACACAGTATACTGTTCTCTAATCAAGCATCCGAGTTGTAAAAAGGCTTTCACCTACACTATTAAGATTCTCAGGACCAATAGCATTTTAAAGGAAGAGGGCTATTTTAAACAGCTTTTCTCTTAGTTTGCTTTTATGTTATTTCAATGTTTTCAATCTATTCAATGAAAGACTTTTTACAAGGCTTAACTCAGATATAATGTAGTCATACAAATATTCAACCATCTCCATAACTTTTCAGTGCAAGTTATTTATTCTACTTTGAACAGCCATATCACTTGCGCCTACTCTTTGGAACTTTCTTCCACTCCAGTTGTGCTCATCTGCTTCGGAAGAGGTTTTTAAAAAGGAGCTTAAGACACATCTTTTCAGATTGGTTTTTGAACATCTATAACATTGATTTGGATATGTGCAATTTAAGGCTGTTGGAATGAATTTTGGGGTTCGAATATAATTCGAACATTAAAAACTTCTTGAAATTCAAATGCTTAAATCCCTATTCGACTACGTTTTTTATATAAACCTTTAGACGTTTTTAATCGTTCTCAAGTCTCTTCTCTCTCTCCTTGGCTTCTACTTCACTCATATGTGCATAGAAACCAAATGTTTCGTCACATGACATGTGACATGAGAAACAATAAAGTTTTCACACTCATAACATTGAGGCGCAGCATGACGATTGGGCATTAAACATCAGGATGTGCGTTAAAAGTTAAACGGGGGATGAATATTATTGCGGAGGAGGAGGAGGAGGGGAGCACAGAAAATGAGGAGGGTTGAGGTGCGGCAACAGGGACGCACTGGGAGGAGAAAAGTGCTCTCAGTGCCATGGGGGACTTTTTTGGGGATGTTTATCGCCAAGGTGGTGCACACGCTGGTGGTGATTTGGCAAGTAAGGCTTCAGTACAACAAGAGATGCTGATGTACGAGAGTGAAACCGTGCTGCCCACCGACAGTAACCCGCTGTTGTCGTGGAAAATGTCCTGGTCCAGGTATCCTTTCCTGTCCTGGCTGGCGCTGTTACCTGTGCATCTCGGGCACCTTTGTCAGGGCAGAGAAAACCCTGTCCGCCCTGACGGGACAATTGTGAACAAAAAACGTTCTGCTCTTGATTCAGAAAACGTGGATAGCCGTGGATAGTGCATTTGTGTAAATGGCTATCCTGCTTTTCATTTCTTCTGCTTTTTGGCAGTGAAACCAAATGCCTCAAGTGACACCTGTTTCTGGGGTTTTTCTGAATGAGCTACAGGTTTTGGGGCTCTGACTCCAGCATTGGAGGAGGAGGCTGTAGCACAGGGGTCTCAAATTCATTTAAGGAAGGGACTGGATTTGATCTAATGAGATGTCCTGTGTGCCACACAATTTTGTTTAGAAATATCAGTACGACAAACAACTGATCTATAGGCTGCTGTAATGTTTATTAAGAGAAATGATCCAATATTAGATGCAGGTACCATTTAATGAGTGCTGCATGTTTGCACACTAAAGGGTTAATTAGCTACTTTAGAAGGAGAATCTATTTGCAAGTAATCTAAACAGGTCAGGCAAAAATATGCTGACCTTGTAACATGACAAGTTTTATAGATTTTAACGCTTTTTAGAATCCACTGATGATGAATTTACAAGACTGGAATATCATTCAACATGACTGTTTATGGCTTTAAAACAGCAACCTGTTCACAAAACCTGGTCTGAACCCTATTTCACCTAGCCTGGCTGGAGAAAGACAGAGAAAAGAGGGAGGGAGGAAGGGAGAGAGCGACATAGAAAGAGAGAGAGAGAGTGAGAGAAAGAGAGAGAGAGGGAGGGAGAGAGAGAGGGAGGGAGGGAGGGAGGGAGGGAGAGAGAGAGAGAGAGAGAGAGAGAGAGAGAGAGAGCCTCTCTCTCTTTTTTGCAGAGATTCGCACACTGCTGCCCTGTTACTGTTTATAAAGCTGCAAACCCTCACCGGCTGAGTGAAAACTTGACTTTTAAACCCATGTATGAGCCCTACAGTCGTTCTTTTTCATGTCCACTCTATCTGAATCCCTCTGACATCCCTGCACGTCTCATGAACTGGAGCATCTCTGTGCGTAATGTAGCTCTGTATCAAGATCAAACATGCTAACCTCTTATGCCTCATGCCTCATGCGTGTGTCCACATTAGGATTATATTTTCAGTTACAAAGTTTTGTTTTTGTCGTTATGAGAGGAACTTTCACTGTTTGATGAGACCTGGAGTTAAACACGCCACAGGATTTATAAACCATGTCCTGTTCAAACGCAAGTGATCAAGACCACAATTTTACTTCTTGTTGACATAAAATTAAATCACATGTAAATAAAATGAGTTGATATTAGTTTGGCATTACGGATTGTTATAAAGTGGGATTAAATCAGGCTGGAGATTGAACTGAGTCACTCACCAAAGCAAGATACAATGTCTGCGTTTGTGGCTGATGGACAATTATGCAGGGAAAACCTCTGTCATCCTGAGTGCAGCTGTTTTAATCCCACTCAGGGATAGAAGTTTGGTTTACAAGGCAAAAACCTTTGGATGCATTTATAGACTTATTTAATCTCCTATCTCTGAGCCTTCATGACACATGACACATCAGTGAGCTGTGATGTCTGCGTCATTTCAATAATGAGCTGAGGAAAAACAGCGGAGACTGTTAGACCAGCAACCTGGTAGCCTAAGTACTGCTGGCACTAAACTCAGACAGAACCCGAGCCCTGGACCAAGCAAGAATCACTGATGCCTTCACCCTCAACCATAACAAACGGAAGATTGTTTTATTATGAAGACATCAAACTAGTGTGTTTTTTCGGCTGCAGCGTGTGTTCATTAAATGCATTTGTGGATTAAGGCACCTGTTTTGAATTGTTCTTATCTCTTAAGGCTTATTCATATTATGTATATAATATGAACTGAGCCTTTTGTTGGCTTTAAAGCTGTGGAGTTGTTGACTTGCAGCAGAAACTGGTGGATTTTTGCGACCAAGGCTGTAGTGTGCATGCGTAAAAGGCGCGGGCCGCACTAACACTACACTTTGATGTCAAGTAGGGGGCCAAAAACATCTTCCTGTGAGCCGCAATTGGCCCGTGAGTTTGAGACCCATGGTGTACTATAACCCCAACCCTGTCTTCTCCAACACACAGTACATTGACTTCACAGAGACGTCAATAAGTAACGTGTAGTTTTTTCCCCCCTCTCATTTTCCAAATGATGGAAATCCGTCGTGGCGACGGAGAACTTTAATCCATGAGTGCAGTATGATTTGGAAATCAGACCTTGAGATCAGACAAAGGAGCACATGAGCTTCATTCATACTGGTATTTGCTGCTGTAATCCTTTTGTTTGTATTCATCCATTTCTTTTTCTTTCCATTTCTGTGTTCCAAGGTGTAAAACCTCATTTGGACAATCAGTGCAGTGAGCCTTTGGAACACTCGTCTAAATGTTATTACATGCACAAATTATAACATGTTTACACGCCTGACCAAGAAGTGGTTACTTTCAGTACAAACCTGTACACACTGATGAGCTGTGTGCATGTGTGTGTGAGGGTGTGTGTAGGTGTGTGTGTGAGGGTGTGTGCATGGCTGTGTGCATGTGGTAATGTGTAGGTGTGCGTGAGAGACAGTGTGGCTCCTTTTAAAACAACACAGTAAGACTGATCGTTTTATGAAACTGAACTGTTCAATCAGTATAAATGCTTTTTTATTTGTGTAAATGTGACATCAACCTGTCCAGGGACTGCAGGTGGAAACTAGCATTTTTACTAAAACTTGGCACATAACATATTATCATTGTATTTGATTAATGTTTTTTTTGTGCATTGTCCCTGATCAAATAAATAAATTCAAATTCAAATTTTACTTTAGGCTGGACCAAGATGGTTAAAGTTTTTTTCTGTCTTTATTAGGGGTGCACCAATTGCAATTTTCTGGCCGATCACCGATCTTTAAAAAGCCTGACCTTCCAATTCAGATTTTTTTTCTTTTTATAACTGACAGCATACACCTTCAATGTTCCAATCTTATTTTATTGAAAAACACTTAATACCTGTGAAACAATACACACTTGTTTTTTCAACTGCACATGAAGTAGGTCTCTCAAATATAAATTAAAAGTTTAGAGCATTACTGTGCAAACTACTAAATTATATCAGTTCCTTTAGTCTTTAATTCTTCACATTTTAGTTGGTAGAGGTACATATGACACCGATCTTTTCCAAGTATCAGCCGATCACCAATCCCCAAAATTAAGGAAATACGCCGATTCCGATTTTGGCCGATCGATCGTGCACCCTAGTCTTCATCCTTATCATTTTAACTTTAATGTGGTCTAGAGACTGAAGTTTGTTTCTTTGTTTATCCTTAAAAGGACAAGGGCCACAGTTGGTCAACAGCCCTTAGTTTGGATACCCTTATATATTTACTGATACTCAGAGTAATAGGACACTATTTGTAACATTATTATACATTTATTTAACACTGTTGGATTTTGACCTCTATTGTACTATCAACTGGGTTCTGATGTTTTCAGAGCTAGTATAAATGAACAAATTCCACTTTTCTAACACAGTGTAATGATAACATCAGTACTACTGGAGTTAAATGGTATTTAAAACAACAAAAATCTATCAGCAAAACATGTCTTTACCCTAACAACAACCACCAAGTATGCTAAATTCAGATACCTATTAGCTTGTTAACCACACAACAACAGCTATGATATTAGTGGAGGGAAAATGCATAGTTTTCTACCCTAACCTTTAATCAGAAGTCAGTGCAGACTGAGCGATCTATCGTCTCACTTACAGCCAACTCACTATGATCATCTGGTCATAATTGGAGAGGACGAGGAGAAGGAGAAGGAGACGTAAGCTAGCAGATACACGTTTTTAACATAGTCTAGCCTACATGCCTTAATAAAAAACGCAGGTTAAAAGCAGCGCTTCTCTTAAACATTAATGACCATCTGAACTGTGTATGCACTGAACCTGCGGAGCGTGGCCGCTCGCACTCCAGATGCGGAGGATTACGCATGACAAGAGCAAATAACATTCTGCTTGAATTAAAAATGTGACAGACTTATAAAATAAATGGACTAGGCATGAATTTTAATTTTCAAAACAAAGTGGAGTGACGTTTTGTGGCAACAAGTAGAACTTAAAGTTGCATCTGTGCGCCTGGTGTGCACAAACCTCTTTCACTTTGTCATAGCACCTGTGCAATGAGAAGCACAACCTCTTAGCACAGATCAGTTTTCTTGTAGCATGTGCAGCATATATGTCACACTGTACAGCCCTGTAAATGAAACCATCTGACCTAGATAGTCACTGTTATGGTTTAAACCCAAGACAGAGATATCGCTTAAATTTAGATATTTCATGGCAAATTACCTCAATAAAAGCTTTTACGTAGATTTGGGAATATCCGCTCCCCTAATGCCACAAAAGATGTCTAGTTGACAATCAAAAAAGTCAAATTGCTCTATAAAGTTGTTTTCGTTAATGTTATTTTTATATATACTCACCACCATAATAAAAATATCCATAATTTTCTAGTTATTTAGAAATCAAAATCTGTCAGTGTTATTTATTTAGATTAAGGCAGGAGAAATACTTTCATTGTCCCATTTTATGGGTTTGCCATCCTAGTTTTCATTTCTTATAGAGAAATAAAGTTTCTCCTGGTTAAATCGATGAAAAGAAAAATCATAAAAATTTCAGAATTGTCTTTTGTGCTATAAATCTGAAGGTTTTTTTTCACTGTTCTATGATCCATTTTGTCATTACTGATAAACAGAGGGCTCATTATTGTCAGAGTGCATATCTTTTTTCACAGAAAGGAACATAGTGATGTTTAGATTCTAACCCTTCTAGTTAGATCGGCTGAACTGTAACAAAAAACAGTCCTGGAAAAATTATAAAAAATTATGTATAAGAAAGAGTGTGGGAACTCTGGGCCTCCAGTCTGTACCTTCTTAGTGCTCTGTCAGTATCAGGATTGTTAAGCATGCTCAGAAACCTTCGGTGTTGGGGTCAGTGATAGTGCAGATAAGCTAAGAGAGAAACCATATTATCCCTAAAGGTTGTGCTTGACTTTTTTTTTGTTTGTTTGTTTTTTTTTACTGACAGGGTCATAAAAATTGTGGCATACAGGTTTATCACCTAAAATTTGTTTTCTTTTATAAACAAATATTTTAGTATAATAAAGATTACCCACTTTGTGGCATTCAGTTTTTAAAGTACATTTTTCTTAACCAGTATTTCACACAGAGAAAAACCTCTTCGACAGCCTTAGCCCCTATGTTAATAATAGTATCTAAAAGGTGATTTATTGGACTTTATCTAATCCATTTATTAGGGCTGGGCAACAGATCAACTAGATAGATAGATCTTGTTTTTTGGAAATCTTATGTAAGAAACTTTATGTTGGTTCTGGCACCACTGTAAACAAAATTATCCTTTGTTCTTACATATTGCTAATGTGAGACCAAAGTGTCTCAAATAAAGAAAAACATCCTGTTCAGTTTTAATAATCATATTTATTCTGAATACTTTCAGTAGAAATTAAAAAAAAAGTTTTGGTCTGCTTGCCAACATATTTTTTCTCTTCTGACACTGGTTCTGTAGCAGAGATGACAAGAAACCAAATACATAAATAATCACTATTCCTCAGATGCTCTTGTTTACTTACATACAGTTGAAACCAGAAGTTTACATACACTATATAAAACGGCACATAAACATTTTTTTCTCACCGTCCAACATTAAATCAGATTAAACTTTTCCTGCTTTTGGTCAATTAGGATTACCAAAATTATTTCTATTTGTTAAATGCCAGAATAATGAGAGAGATCATTTTTAGACATTTTTTTTATTATTTTCTTGAGAGTCAGAAGTTTACCTACATTTCATTAGTATTTGGTAGCATTGCCTTTAAACTGTATGACTTGGGTCAAACGTTTTGGATATGCTTCCACAAGCTTCTCACAATACTTTGCAGGAATTTTGGCCCATTCCTCCTGGCAGAACTGGTGTAACTGAGCCAAGTTTGTAGGCTGCCTTGCTCGCACATGCCTTTTCAGCTCTGCCCATAAATTTTCAATGGGATTGAGATCAGGGCTTTGTGATGGCCACTCCAAAACATTGACTTTGTTATCCTTAAGCCACTTTGTAACCAGTTTGGCAGTATGCTTAGGGTCACTGTCCATTTGGAAAACCCATTTGCGCCCAAGCTTTAACTTCCTGGCTGATGTCTTGAGATGTTGCTTCAGTATTTCCACATAATGTTCTTTCCTCATGAGGCCATCTATTTTGTGAAGTTCACCAGTCCCTCCTGCAGCAAAACAACCCCACAACATGATGCTGCCACCCTCATGTTTCACAGTTGGGATGGTGTTCTCAGGCTTGCAAGCTTCCCCCTTTTTTCTCCAAATGTAACGATGGTCATTATGGCCAAAAAGTTCAATTTTAGTTTTGTCAGACCACAGAACATGTCTCCAAAAATTAAGGTCTTTGTCCCTGTGTGCATTTGCAAACTGTAATCTGGCTTTTTTATGTTTCTTTTGGAGTAATGGCTCCTTCCTGGGAGAGTGGCCTTTCAGCCCATGTGGGTACAGGACTCGTTTGACTGTTGATAATGACACACTCTTACCAGCTTCAGCCAGCATCTTCACAAGGTCTTTTGCTTTTGTTCTTGGGTTGAGATGCACTTTTCGGACCAAAGCACGTTCATCTCTGGGATACAGAACCAGTCTCCTTCCTGAGCGGTATGATGGCTGGACATTCCCAGGGTGTTTATGCTTGTGTATAATTGTTTGAACAGATGAACGTGGCACCTTCAGGCATCTGGACATAGCACCCAAGGATAAACCAGACTTGTGTAAGTCCACAATTCTCTTCCTGATATCTTGGCTGATTTCTTTTGATTTTCCCATGATGTTACACAAAGAAGCAGTGTGTTTCAGGTGTGCCTTAAAATACATCCACAGGTGTGCCTCTGATTAACTCAAATGTTGTCAATAAACCTATCAGAGGCTTCCAAAGACATGACATCATCATCTGGGCTTTCCCAAATCGTTTAAAGGCATAGTAATCTTAGTGTATATAAACTTCTGACTCTCAAGAAAATAATAAAAAAAATGTCTAAAAAAATGATCTCTCTCATTATTCTGGCATTTAGCAAATAGAAATAATTTTGGTAATCCTAATTGACCAAAACCAGGAAAAGTTTAATCTGATTTAATGTTAGACGGTGAGAAAAAAATTTTTATGTGCCTTTTTATATAGTGTCTGTAAACTTCTGGTTTCAACTGTATATCATGGAAAGACTTTAGCATTACCTTGTTGTCTATTTCTTAAGCAGATAAAAACTATCAGAGTCTGAATGTTTGTGTAAATAACCGTTCATAGTGCACTTCTAAAGATAAGTTTACATATAACACTTTGAGCTATAAAGGAACATTCAGTTTAATTTTGCTACAATAAACATTATAAAAACATTATTATTACTGTTGTTGTTGTTATTGATTAAAGTGAAGGAAAACCATTAGAGTGTTTTCTTTTTCATTTGAAAAAAAAAAAAAAAATTAATAAAAAGATTAAAGTTGTAAATCAAGTTTGGTGTGAAAAAATCTGAGGTTAAATTTTCTGGGGCTGACAGCTTCAATTCAATTGGTTGATTGTTTGGTCGAAAAGCCTCTGTTCGACCAAGATCACTCTGGTCTGTGAGTTGCCAGCCCCCTCCCCCAAGACGCTGGTCAGGAGGCAGACATGTTAGTGTGCAGTTGGCTGGTAGAGAGATGTGCTACAGGGGACGAGAAGCAACACAGCTCTAGGAATCACAGGTAGAGTACACAAAGCTAGCAGAACGGGATATTTTCTGATATTTTACAGCACTAACGCTCAAACAACACATATACTCATCACAAAGTTGCAGGCTGTTTGTACTGAAGTAACACTCCTGAGTGTCTCTGCTCTGCCCTCCCTCACTGCATCAACTCCCGCGGTCAGTTTAATTCACCTGTCGGTAAATAGGCTGCGTAGCATCATCTTCTTTTATAATCTCCTTAAAGTGTTCACGTTAGCGTTAGCTTCTCTTACAGACAGATAGGAAGCAGGGGAAAAAAAGGTGATGTCTGCTGGTCATTAAGTCCCGACAAGCTAACTTTTTTCCTCTCACAGGGTCTGACGTTAACGTTTTTTCCTACTGCCCTTCAGGGCAAGTGCTTCCTAAATCTACTTGCCCCATCTAAATTCCTCCTTGCCCTGTCTAGGGGGTACATTTTCTGGCTGTCAAGTGCATACATTTTACTCACAACATACTTAGAACTAAAATCCATTGCCTGTCGACTGTGGAAAGCAATACACAACACTACTTTCTAAAGAAAACTGTATTTTATTAGCTACATTGTTAGCTAGCTATACAACATTTGTTAGCCCACTGAAAATTATATTTGACTTTGTACAGATCAGTGCAATGTGAAAGCTTCACCAGGTTGTTTTCCAAAGAAATTAAAACTTAGGAATTTTATATTTGTAATACTAATAAGGTAATAATACAACGTCAGAAAAATTTTCTTATAACTGATGAAACCAACTACTCTCAGAGGAAAATGAGGTCAGCAAAACACTGACACTAGAGAGGTAGCGGGGTCTGCTACATATGCAACAAGTATAAAATGGCGCTTTTCTTCTGTTTTTATTTGGTTTATTCATCATGAAAATGAAGAAATTTGCTGACATGTGAAAATCAACCAATTAATATTTTTCTGGTTTGATTAAAAATGTCTTCCCCAAAACTACATAGTGCCACTTTAAATTGCTATTTCACAGTTCTATCCGCTGCATACCAGCTATTGGCACAACAGACAGCTTAGCATCACGTCCCATGTTTCAAGATTCACAGTGGGGGATTTACTGGAGTTCTGTGGCTTTATTTTTTTCCAATTTTTTTTAAATTTAATTTTATAAAGAACATAACAAACTAAACATACATCCATAAACACAACACAGGGCCCATTTAAAAAAAACAAAACAAACAAAAAAAAAGACAGAAGCAAAGCAACCCATTGCACAATTTCTCACACCCCAAGATCCTTGACATACAACATAAAAGGCTCCCAGACACTTAAAGAAATTGTCTGCCCTTCAACACATAGGTTATCCTCTCCAGTGGGGGGGTAGACAGCACTGCCTCCACTGACCCACAGCAGGACCATGGTCCTTCTTCCAACATAACGAAATACACCTCTTCGCATTCAGCAGGCCTATATCTATAAACACCTTTCTCTGGGTCTAAGTCAAATAAGAACAGTCTTCAGTCTAATACAAATTTGTTAGAAATTATTTTTTCAATTACACCTCTTATTCCTCCCAGAACAATTTCTCTAAATTACCACATACAATGTACCAAGTTGTCCATAAACAAAATGACAAACTTAGTAACTTCATTCCAATCTCTCTACCAAAGCACAGTTACACCACCAGGAACAAAAACAAAATCATTGGGAAAACGTAGGCTACAATGCACTAGCTTCAGCATTGTCTGCAGAGGACCTCAGATCTGAAATGAGCTTACAGAGAAACTTAAAATGTCACATACCATAGCCGCCTTCAAGAAAAATCTAAAAAAGCAACTTCTACAATTGTATGTCTAATCTACTGCCCATCTGAACCATCTCGTCTTCGAAAATCACCTGTCATATTATTTCACCTAGCCATCTCTCTAGACATATACATATTCGTTATTGTATATCTGTATGAACAAACAAACCTAATCCAACCAGATCCCTGGGACTGTGTGTGTGTGTTTTTTTTTTTTTGTTTGTTTTGTTTGGTATGTCTACCTACTGTCTGTTATACGCTGTTAAATCTTACACATAGGTTGTTATCCATGGAAAATCAGGCCCCCTGTTACAAGCTTTAAATAGCTTCCTTGGAGCGAGCCCTTTTCACACAACTATGTAATTGCTGTAAATGTTGTAGTCTGTTTAATTGTTAAGCTTGTGTGTGAAATAA